>NC_080540.1:256159623-256503790 GCF_028640845.1 Ahaetulla prasina | reverse complement strand
ATTTTACTTACCTTTACTACCGGTTCGCTCACTCGCTCTCACTTTGCTCATGTGTGCGCCACTTCTGCGCATGCGCAGAGCATATTTAATGAGTTCCGGGTGGGTGGGCGGAGCCTCCCGCCACCACTACTACCGGTTTTCCTGAACCGGTGCGCCCTACCGGGAACAACCTACCACTGAAAGAGGCATATTTGATTTGAGGGAAACTAAGATTAGATATATCAATCCTCTTCCTGTTGGTGCTGTCCTGTCCAGAGTTTTTTAGCTTGTTATGAATGAGTGAAATTGTAGTCCAGGAACTGTTCTGTGGCTGAATGAGACAGGGACAAAGTGTCCAAGAATCTTATGTATGAATATTCAAAGATTCTTCCATACGAAGATTCCCATGAAATCCTCAGTAACCTAACTCTTATAGAAACCATTGTGAATGATCTCTAATGCTTTATCCTGAATGTGAGATGTAAGACTAAGGTCTGCTGGTTCATTGCAAGTTGGATAAAACAAACACAGGCAGCCATGGAGCTCAAGAAAATAATTCAGCCATGGGCTCCTCTGTCTAAATTATTAATAAAAACATTGCTTTTTAAAACCTGCCCTATTTACATACATAACCATTTTAAAAAGAGAGCATTTTGTTGGTGGCAAAGTCAAGCATTTACACCTTAAAGCGATGTTTTATTTATAGTAACAAGTGGAACTATATTCAGTCCATTCCTTTGTTCATGCTGTGAAGGGAGCAGAGAAGTGCATACGTTAGAATATTAGATCAGTTGACTACCTTACCTCCTTTGGATAATCAAATGCTACTCAGAGAAACTACTTAAATATTCTCTTTTTTCATTTTTCCTGAATTTTCAAGCCACCTGAATATAGGGAGAAATTGCAGTAAGGTTTATATCTGATATCTGTTATAATCTCTTACCAGGTTGGTATTCCCCATTTTTTTTGCCATTGGCCATAGATGGGGTGTTAGGTAACAGTGGATTGTAAGTTTCCTGCTTGCACACTGGGAATATATTTTAAGTTATTTTATAGACAGGATAAATAAAACAATTAATCTGTGCTCCTAATAGCCCAATGCAGGAACAAGAAATCTTTTGGGATCAAAGAACCACACTTAACATTTTTGAGTGACAGTCAGTCACAAAATGGATGGGAGTATATCACATCTGAGAATGAGAGTGGAGTTTTGGAGAAAGTTTGGAGGGAACGTTTTTCCTTTACAAAATCCTGAATTTGTAGATTTAGGCTATGTAATAGTTTTCATCTGTTTCTTATCTCAGGATGCAAGCAGCTGTGCTGCCATTTTTCCAAAGATGTCTCTGAGGGCATGAAAACAAAATTTGAGGTCCCTCTGGCTGCTGAAAAACGTGCATTAAAAGTTCATTAAAGGCTGTTCTTTTTATCCTAAAAATCGACAGATTTGGTCATCCTAAGACTAGAACTCAATCCTAGGGCTCCTTTGAAAATCAGCTTGTTAGTTTCTAAGTATCCTTTGCCTGATGTACAGAAAAGTTGTTAAGATTAATTTGTTGATTATTTTTAAATTATTTAAGAACTTGGTTTTTTCATTAATCAGTTTTGAAGGGTCTGAGACAAAGGGGGGTTTCAGCAGGTTCTGACCAGTTCTGGAGAACTGGTAGTGGAAATTTTGAGTAGTTCGGAGAACTGGTAGTAAAAATTCTGACTGGCCCCACCCTCATCTATTCTCTGCCTCCCAATTCCCAGCTGACTGGGAGGAAATGGGGATTTTTGCAGTAACCTTCCCCTGGAATGAGGTGGGAATGGATATTTTACAGTATCCTTCTCCTGCCATGCCCACCAAGCCACACCCACCAAACCATGCCACACCCACCAAGCCACACCCACAGAACCAGTAGTAAATTTTTTTTGAAACCCACCACTGAGTAAAACCTTGCAGGACTTTATTTGTAGTTCAGAGTTGTTATGAGGGGTCCTCGGTGCTCCCTTAGCTTGGTTCTTTTCTTGCAGACATTTATTTATTTTATTTATTTATTTATTTTGTCATAACATTATATACAGGAACATATATTGAAAGGAAACAATAGGACAGGAACGGTAGGCACTTTTGTGCACTTATGCTAGATAACATCATCAACTAGCACTTGTGATGTTACCTAGTTTGGGTAATGAAACATCTGCAAGAAAACAACTAAGCTCAGAGATCATCAAGGACCCCTCATTATAAAAAAATGCAGGCCATCTTCACTTTTGAATTACTGTGCTGAAGTCTTCCTGGAAGATGAAACATCTGTAAAAAATTCACTTCTGTACTGAATTACCTAAACCTGGAGAATGCTAAATAAAGATATGTACAATAAACCCAGCTATTATTATCCCAAGTAATTTGTACTTCTAAGGTAAGAAAAAGAATGATCAGTTGAGTAACTACTAATAAACAGGAGTGGGAAAAATGCTATGTGTATGTGTACTTTCTATTTTCTCTCTTTTTTTTTTAAAAAAAAGTGCAATAACCAGGACATATACACCAAAAAGCAGTTTGGTGTAATGGTTTAAGCACCCCATTAGAAATTGGAGGACTGGGAGTTCTAGTCCAACCTGAGGCATGAAACCAGCTGGGTGACTGTGTGGCTAGCCGTTCTCATCCCTAAGCAGAAGGCGGCAATGACAACCACTTCCGAAAATATTGCCAAGAAAACTGCAGGGACATTTATTTATTTATTTATATATATAAATAACTATACAATATATAACCATATATATAAGTATGAGTATGTAATAACTATATTAATTGGATATAACGAAAGGAAACAATAGGACAGGAACGGTAGGCACATTGGTGCTCTTATGCACGCCCCTTACAGACCTCTTAGGAATGGGGTGAGGTCAATAGTAGACAGTTTTTGGTTGAAGCGTTGGCAATTTTGGGAAGAGACCACAGAGTCAGGTAGTGTATTCCAAGCATTAACAACTCTGTTACTGAAGTCATATTTTCTGCAATCAAGATTGGAGCGGTTAACATTAAGCTTAAATCTATTGTGTGCTTGTATATTGTTGCAGTTGAAGCTGAAGTAGTCTTCGACAGGAAGGACATTTTAATAGATGATTCTTTGAGTTAAACTCAGGTCATGTCAAAGGCGGCATAGTTCTAAATTTTCTAAACCCAGGATTTCAAGTCTGGTGGCATAAAGTATTTTGTTGTATTCAGAGGAGTGGAGAACTCTTCTTGTAAAATATTTCTGGACACGCTCAATTTTATATATGTCAGAAATGTGGTATGGATTCCAGATAGTCGAGCTGTATTCAAGAATTGGTCTAGCAAATGTTTTATATGTAGTTCCCATCTTCAAAAAAGGAAAAAAAAAACAGATCCAGGAAACCACAGACCTATCAGCCTGAGCTCAATACCAGGGAAGATTCTGGAAAAGATAATCAAGCAACGAATCATTGAACACCTAGAAGCAAACAAAGTAATAACCAAAAGCCAACATGGGTTTGTCAAAAACAGATTTATTTATTTATTTATTGTTCACATTTTTATACCGCCCTTCTCCGAAGACTCAGGGCAGTGTACAGCAAATAAAACACAAATACAAATTTTTTAAAAATACAATATATAATTAAAAATCTAATTCCATGAGCTGAATATTTAAAATACATGGATAAAATTATGAAATAAAATAACCCCCTTAAAACACCATTAAAAACCCTCGAAATTTATCATTTAAAATCATTAAAATTTATCATTTAAATTTAAAATTTATCATTAGGCCAGACTAATCTCATTGCATTCTTTGACAAAGTGACAGAATTAGTGGACCAGAGGAATGCTGTCGATATAATTTACTTGGACTTCAGCAAAGCATTTGATAAAGTAGACCATAACCCACTACTAGATAAAGTAGAAAAATGTGAGTTAGACAGCACCACCACCAGATGGATTCGTAACTGGCTGACCAACTGCACTCAACGTGTAGTCCTCAATGGAACTACATCCACATGGAGGGAAGTATGCAGTGGAGTACCCCAAGGCTCTGTTTTAGGCCCAGTAATCTTCATCAATGACTTGGACGAGGGGATAGATGGGGAACTCATCAAATTTGCCGATGACACCAAGCTGGCAGGAATAGCCAACACTCCAGAAGATAGGCTCAAGATACAGAAGGATCTTGACAGACTTGAACATTGGATGCTAACTAACAAAATGAAATTCAACAGTGAAAAAAGTAAGGTTCTACATTTAGGCAAAAAACCCAAAATGCATAGGTACCGTATATGTGGCACCTTGCTCAATAGTAGTAACTGTGAGAGGGATCTTGGAGTCCTAGTGGACAACCATTCAGATATGAGCCAGCAATGTGCAGCAGCTGCCAAAAAAGTCAACACAGTTCTGGCTGCATAAACAGAGGGATAGAATCAAGATCACGTGAAGTGTTAATACCACTTTATAATGCCTTGGTAAGGCCACACTTGGAATATTGCATTCAGTTTTGGTGGCCACGATGTAAAAAAGATGTTGAGACTCTAGAAAGAGTGCAGAGAAGAGCGACAAAGATGATTAGGGGACTGGAGGCTAAAACATATGAAGAACGGTTGCAAGAACTTGGTATGTTTAGTTTAATGAAAAGAAGGACTAGGGGAGACATGATAGCAGTGTTCCAATATCTCAGGGGTTGCCACAAAGAAGAGGGAGTCAAACTATTCTCCAAAGCACCTGAGAGTAGAACAAGAAGCAATGGGTGGAAACTAATCAAGGAGAAAAGCAACTTAGAACTAAGGAGAAATTTCCTGACAGTTAGAACAATCAATAAGTGGAACAACTTGCCTGCAGAAGTTGTGAATGCTCCAACACTGGAAATTTTTAAGAAAATGTTGGATAGCCATTTGTCTGAAATGGTGTAGGGTTTTCTGCCTCGGCAGGGGGTTGGACTAGAAAACCTCCAAGGTCCCTTCCAACTCTGTTATTATGTTATGTTATGTTATATGCTCTGGTTAGTAGTGTAGTGTTTTTGGAGAAGAAGCTACGTAAGATTAGGTTTACAACTCTTAAAGCCTTTTTTGCAATGTAGTTGCAGTGGGCTTTGGCACTTAGATCATTTGATATGAAAACTCCAAGGTCTTTAACAGGGTGCAGGTCATCTGTAAGGTAATGTCCATCAAGCTTGTACTTAGTGTTTGGGTTCTTTTTTTCAATATGTAAGACTGAACATTTGCTGGTTAGAGATTTGGAGTTGCCAAGTTTTAGACCATTCAGATACAAAGTCAAGGTCTTTTTTGAAGGGTAGCTGTATTGTTGGTGGTGTTAAATAGTTTGACATTGTCAGCAAAGAGAACACAATTACTTGTAATATGGTCACAGAGATCATTAATATATAATATGAAGAGTGTTGGTCCAAGAACGCTGCCTTGGGGAACGCCACTTTTGACAGGAACAGGATTTGATAGAGCATTGCCAATTTTGACACTTGTTGTCTGTTTGACAGGAAAGCTGTTATCCAATTGTGGAGGGTCCTGAGATGCCGTAGGATTTTAGTTTTAGGAGAAGTTTATCATGTACTACTAAATCAAAAGCTTTACAGAAGTCTATGTAGATTGCATCTATTGCTTTGCCCTGATCAAGATTTGTAGTCCATATGTTTTTGCAGTGAAGAAGTTGTAAATTACATGATAAATTTTTTCTGAAACCAAATTGTTTATTAGAGAGTAGGTTGTTTGTTTCTAGGTGGAGGGTAATGGATTGGTTGATGATAGATTCCACTACTTTACAGGTGACACAGCATAGAGAAATTGGTCTGTAATTTTCAACTAGGCTGGGGTCGCCTTTTTTGAAGACAGGGATGACCGTAGCTAGGAACTGGTCATGAAAGCATGTCCCAGCAGTCTCCAGGAACCGGAAATGACTCAAAGAACTAATATTTCTATATAAACTAGACAATAATTCTGCTGTTACTGCCTCAGTGTTGCTTGGGCTATGAATTAGAGAGCCCTGATCTAATATGATATTACACTGGATTATTCAGAAGTCAACACTCTCTTTTGTGACATTTTGGATGTTCCTAAGAAAAACATTTATCCCTGTACAGTTCTGAGTTATTCCTCCCTTTAACCAACATAACTAAGATATCAGGATTGTTTAAAACATTAAAAAAAAGTATTTGGAATGCACACAAGTGCATGCAAAGGACTCTTTGTTCTGAATTTTTAGGCAGCCAAATCTTTTTCAAGATGGCTGTTTTAGAAACTGCTGTAGGCTGGGAAAAATAGAAACAAAGTATGCATATATTAAATACACATGAGAAGGTGGCTGGAAGTAGTTTTTCGAATAGCTATATAAGTCTTGAGGGAGGGAGTATAACTTAATGATTGAAGAAGAGATGCCTCATATATGCTTCTACACATTCTGACTTATTTCTTTCAAAAGATATAAATAGCCATAATTGTCCTTGTCTTTTATCTTTATATATTTCCATTTCTTTAAATAAAAATTAGTGTATATGATGCAAGTGTAACTAAGATGTACTATCCAAGTGCTTTCTCTTGTTAAGTAAACTGTAGATATATGACACAAATGCAAAAGACCAGTTCTGATACATAAATACTGGAATAGAATAGAATAGAATAGAATAGAATAGAATAGAATAGAATTTTTTATTGGCCAAGTGTGATTGGACACACAAAGAATTTTTCTTGGTGCATATGCTCTCAGGGTACATAAAAGAAAAGATACGTTCATCAAGTATCATAAGGTACAACATTATAGTCATAGAGTACAAATAAGCAATCAGGAAACAATCAATATCAATATACATTGCAAGGATACAAGCAACAAAGTTACAGTCATACAGTCATAAGTGGAAGGAGATGGGTGATGGAACAATGAGAAGATTAATAGTAGTGCAGACTTAGTAAATAGTTTGACAGTGTTGAGGGAAATATTTGTTTAGCAGAGTGATGGTGTTCGGGAGAAAAAAAACTGTTCTTGTATCTAGTTGTTCTGGTGTGCAGTGCTTTATAGCGTTGTTTTGAGAGTAGGAGTTGAAACAGTTTATGTCCAGGATGTGAGAGGTCTGTAAATATTTTCACAGCCCTCTTTTTGACTCGTGAAGTAGACAAATCCTCAATGGAAGGCAGATTGGTAGCAATTGTTTTTTCTGCAGTTCTAATTATCCTCTGAAGTCTGTGTCTGTCGTGTTGAATTGCAGAACCAAACCAGATAGTTATAGAGGTGCAGATGACAGACTCAGTAATTCCTCTGTAGAACTGTATCAGCAGCTTTTGCTATTTGTCTCTTGGCACACAAAATAACAAAAATATTGAAAAAAAGGGCCCATTTCCCTTGCATACGGAAACAAAGAATTGAAATATGCAATGAATAATAACAAGAAGGGGTGGGTTTTTTAAAAGAGCCATATAAAACGTTCCAGGAATATCACATTTTGAACTCACGAGTCTTCTATTCCACTTCTGGACTGCGCCAGTTATGAACTTTCTGCAGGTAATCTGGCAAATTTTTCCAGAAGTTAATCCTCAGAACTGGTAGTGCTGCAGGTGATCCAGAAACTCTTTTTAATCTTAAAATGGTTTCATTGAATTGACTAATATAGACAGCACAACTTGTTACTTGAATATGAAAGTAGAAATGAACTAAATTTATATTAAAAATAAATTGGTGAACCAAATGTATCCACTGTATATCTGTTGATACACTTTATTATTTGCTGGTGAACAACAATGACAAAGAGTTATTGCTCTTCTTTCAATGGCTTAGACATTTTCTGAATGCATCGTGTTGGCCATTGGTGACATAGCAATGAACTAGGTGGACTTTTGCTCTGGTCGAACAGATCGTTTGTATTCACATGTTGAATTATCATTAATTTTTCTCCAAATGTTGCCTTTAGGATGGATTTCTGTTCTGTTTCCCCATAGTAAAATTGTAGTATTTCCAACCATTCTGGATGACACTAGATTAAGGTGCTCTGTAATGTTCTGTCTGAATTCCACAGGAAGGTCTCAAGTTATATTAATGATTTTTGCTTTCTGCCCAGGAATTTAAAAAATGGTTGCCACAAATGGGTAATATAGGTAGCTTGCTGATTCATAAATTGTACTAGTTCTTTCTTCATTATGGTCTTAGAGCCAGAAAACACATATGTATTTATGTATATACATATGTATGTATGTGTATGTAGGTCTTTGGTTGTTTGGGTTTTCTCCCGTGTAAAATTGGAAGTGTCTTGGCGACATTTCAACGAAATCCCATTTGTCATCTTCAGGCTGGTGTTTACTGCTTCGTGCTTTTAGGAGCAATGTGTGATCGCAACGCACGAAGCAGTAAACACCAGCCTGAAGATGATGAATGAGACTTTGTCGAAACGTCGCCAAGACACTTCCAATTTTAATAGGAGAAAACCCGAACAACCAAAGACCTACATACAAACACCCGTGAAAACCTCAGAAAACATATATGTGTATATATATATATACACATACATACATACAAACATTAGGTTTCATCTGCTTCACTGCTTCTTATAGCTATTACTTCTAAATGTGCATTGGGTTTATTAGCAATATAGTGAGGGAAAATATTTTTGGTGAATTTTTCATTGCGGTATTGTTGCAGAAAAACTTTTAAAAAATATTTATTTTCTGAAATTAATATTACTAAGTGTTGCAATTCTCTATTACATTTTTCCAGTTTAGACATAGGATTAATTTTTCTTTAATTGGTCTGACCACTTATACATTGGTATATGTTTATCTTTTCATCTTATTGAACAATTGTTACTTAACACAAAATGTCACAGATTTCATTGGGTTTTATTCCCATGTAAATATTTATAAGATTAGAACCTTAAACTATCAGTAAAAGCGGTTATTTATCAAGTCCCTCAGATTATTAGTTTCCATTAATTTTCATTGAAGATAAAGCAGATTTTAAGTAGATATGTCTGAAGCTTCTGATTTAATCTTTCATCTACATTTTTAGTTGTTCCAGCAATCTTAGAGTGAATTTTTTTTAAACAAATCACGGTTCAGATGAGCCAGCATTATCATCATGCTTGGTATATATTCTGATGTATTTACTTCTTCTGTTATTTGCATTTTCTTTTGTAAACTATACATTTAAGTAAAACAGTCAACACTGGTTTCATCTATAATTGAATATATATATATATTTACTGAGGGAACATGCTCTAACAGAGTGCTCATCAGCAATTTGCTTAAAGTGTGTGAAATTGGCTCTTGCTGAAGTTCTGCATTTTTAGCTGATTTTAGTTGTTGTTAATCTCCCTTCAATGGCCGCTTTGACAGAAAGCAAAGTAGTAGTAGTTTTTCAATGATGCCATCCCACGAGAGTGTTGGCTGAATGCGAATGATGCTATCCAATTATCAGTGTATTTCCTATCCAATTGGTATTTAATCAGGCAGTAGGTGCTACTCGTGTGAGAAAAACTCCCGAGATACAATTTGCCCTTGATTGGAGCATGCCACAAGTAAATTATACTTCCACAACTAAGATTATGTGTGAAGAACTCACAATCAGTATCATCTGGGTCTAAAATCAGTTCTGTATCATATCATGTGGTATATATTGCAAATAATTTTGGCCTGGTCTTGTTTGCTTTAAAATTATGCAGACAGTCTCACAGACATAAACATTATGACACTTTCTCACAGGAGTATCTACAGGAATTCTAACTCTAACTCCATCTAGAGGTCATGAGGATTTTGGGAGAGCAATTATAGTATACTTTATGTGATACGCTGTTAAGGTTAAGTCATGACCATGATTTATTTATTTGGTATGGTTATAACAGAATACAGCATTAACCTTTGTTTTTACAGTATTTTTGATACTCATGCTGCTGCTTCTCGCTGGGAGATCGTTATGAGGTCCAGCAGCCTGAATGTGTAGACTATTTAGCTGTGACAAAGTCACGTTGTTTGGGGTGCACCACAAGGAAGCTAGCTTACATTGCACCCTATGACTATAATACTGATAAACCATAAACCTTATTTTAAAATCTATTGTAATTTAGTCTAAACTCAACAATTGCATTTGAACTTAGCAATATCATTTAAACTTATATACTGCTTCACAGTGCTTCACAGCCCTTTCTAAGTGGTTTACAGAGTCAGCACATTGGCCCCAACAATCTGGGTCCCCATTTTACTGACGTTGGAAGGATGGAAGGTTTAGTCTTCCAGGCAGGAAACCTACATCATTTCGGATAGCCATTTATCTGAAATAGTGTAGGGTTTCCTGCCTGGGACTAGAAGACCTCCAAGGTCCCTTCCAACTCTCTTATTATGTTAATGTCAACCTTGAGACAGTGAGAATTAGCCTGCAATACTGCATTCCAACCACTGCTATTTAAACTATTTAAGTTGCTCTGTATTCTGAATATCTGAAATTTTGCATCAATATATAATGTTATATAAGGTTTTTTTTGCATGGGCAGTTATATATATATATATATATATATTGAAAAAAGATACCATTAGCCTGTAATTTCATCACCATTTGGATGGCCTTGGATTTTATCTGATATGCTCCCTCCTTCTACAAATTGTACTCCTGATCTGGCTCAAAAATGGTTCAACCTTAAGAGGTAAAAGCCAAGAACACTCATACTACCAATAGAAGAGAAAATTTGTAGTTTAGGATTGAACTGTGGTATCCTTGGTGCTTTCGGAGCTTGATTGTTTTCCTGCAAACATTTCATCACCAAACTATGTAATGAAACTTTTGCAAGAAAACAACCAAGCTCAGGGAGCACCAAGAATCCCACAAGACTCATAGTTTCAGGAGATTTTTTTTTTTTATTCAAAAAGTTTTACAAAATTTTTTTCCCCCCTTTCCCCCCTCCCTTCGCAACCCCCCTCCCCCCCAACTTCCCGGAACGAGCACAAGGTATAGTTAAAAGTAAAACAAACATATGCTAAAAAGTTTTCGTCCCAACTTAATTATACCCCTACAATCATCAATTCCTAACTTCCCCCAAAAGCAATCAAAAATAATACATCATAATCATTCAAAAACAGTCTGATAACTCTTAGTCTGATATCTACGTTGAACATAGTCAATCCATTTTTTCCATTCCTTTAAGTATCTTTCTTGCGTATTGTCTTTCAAAAAGGCTGATATCTTCGCCATCTCAGCCAAATTGGCAACTTTCAGTATCCATTCTTGTATTGTTGGTACTTCTTTTTTCTTCCAGTATTGTCCTATTAGTAATCTTGCTGCAGTTATTAGATTTAAAATCAATTTAGTCTCAATTACTATACAATCCGTAATAATTCCCAACAAAAAAAATTGCGGCAGGAACTTTATCTTCTTTTTCAGAACATTTTGTAAAATCCACCAAATTTTTATCCAAAAGGCCTTTATGTCCTTACAAGTCCACCAAATATGAAAATATGTAGCGTCATCACAATTACATCTCCAACATTTTGCTTGCATTTCTGGATACATACACGATAATTTTTTAGGATCTAGATGCCATCTATAAAACATTTTATAAAAATTTTCCCTCAGATTCTGTGCCTGCGTGAATTTAACATTTCTAACCCAAATTCTTTCCCACGTTTCCAATAATATTGGCTCCTGAAAATTTTGTGCCCACTTTATCATACAGTCCTTTACCAAGTCCCTTTCAGAATCTATTTCAAGTAACACATTATACAATCTCTTTATATGCTCCTGAGACTGATTTCTAATTTGCTTTACCAAATTTCCCTCGTTCTGCTCTATACCAATTTTCTGATCTCCCTTCCATCTAGCATGTAATTGCTCATATTGAAACCAAGTATAATTTTTCCCTTCCTCTCTTAATACTTGCAGAGATTTTAACTGCAAATTACCTCTTTCAGTATACAAAAGATCTTTATATGTAATCATTTCCTGATTCTGTTCTATGTTTATATTTTCTACTGTATGTCTAGGACATGCCCATATAGGAACCTTATAATTTAGTTTATAAGAGTATTTTTCCAAACACATGAAGGGCATTTCTTAGCACATGATTTTTAAAGGCCTTATCCACTTTTTGTCATAAATTAAATATGCATGCCATCCATATAACAAATCATAACCTTCTATATTCAAAATTCTGTCCTCTGTTAAATTAAACCAATCACTTATTGCAGAGAGAGCAGCTGCTTCATAATATAATTTAAAATTAGGCATTTTAAACCTCCCTTTCCCGAGAATCTTGAATTATTTTCATTTTAACCCTAGCTTTTTTACCTTCCCATATAAATTTGTTAATTCCCTTCTGCCAGTCCTCAAGATTCTTATCTTTCTTAATTATTGGTATCATCTGAAAGAGGAATAAAAATCTAGGTAAAACATTCATTTTAATAGCAGCAATTCTCCCAGCAAAGATAATTGCAATTTTTCCAAACAATCAACTCCTTCTGTACTTTTTGCCATAAAACCTCATAGTTATTCTTATACAATTTCACATTTGATGACGTAATATAAACCCCTAAATACTTAACCTTCTTTACAATTTCAAATCCTGATACTTCCTCTAGTTTTTCTTTCTGTTGTCTGGCCATATTTTTATTATCACTTTTGTCTTTTCTGATTTACCTTAAACCCTGAGACATTCCCATATTGATCAATTATTTCCAACAAAGATTTACTAGAATTTATAGGGTTTGTTAAAGTAATCACCAAATCATCTGCAAAAGCTCTTAACTTATATTCATACTGTCTAACTCTAATTCCTCTATCTCCTTTACTTCTCGTATTTTATCCAATAATGGTTCTAGAGTTAAAATAAACAATAATGGTGATAAAGGACATCCCTGTCTTGTTCCTTTCGCAATCTTAAAAGGTTCTGTTAAGCTACCATTGATTATAATCTGTGCTGTTTGCTCTCCATAAATTGCCCTAATTATTCTTAAAAAACCATCTCCAAATTGCATCTTTTCTATTAATTTAAATAAAAAATCCCAATGCAATCGATCAAAAGCTTTCTCTGCATCGAGAAAATAAATGCTGCTGGAATAAAATTTTTCTTTTCTAAGTACTCCAGTAAATTAACAATCTGCCTAACATTATTCCTCATCTGTCTCCCTTTTATAAATCCAGATTGATCATTATGAATTCTTCGCTGCAGAATCAACATTAATCTATTAGCTATTATTTTAACAAAATCTTATAATCATTATTTAAAAGTGAGATTGGCCTATAATTCCCAGGTTTAGAACAATCCTGTTCCTCTTTGGTATCAATGAAATAAAAGAGGTTCTCCATGAGGGGAATTCTCCTAGTTGTATCTGATTAAATAATTCCTTAAGTGGACCTAACATCTCATCCTGTAAATTCCTATAATAACTAACTGTAAGCCCATCCGTACCAGGAGTTTTCCCATTTTAATTGTTTAATTACCAAAATAATTTCTTCCGAGGTTATAGGCCGATTCAATTCATCCGTTTGTTCTAAAGTTAAATTTTTAACCTTATATTCCTTCAAATAATTATCAATATCCCTATTCAATATATTATCTTTAAGATATAAATTTGTATAATATTCTAAAAAAGCTTTTTTAATTTTATCCTGTTGATATCTCTTTACCTTTGTATTCTATTTTTCTATAGTACGTTGTTTTGTCTTTTCCTTAAAGTGTATGCTAACCACCTACCAGGTCTATTTGCGTTACAAAAAGTATTATGTTTGGCATATTGTATATTTGTTGCCACCTGATCAGCCATTATCATATTAAATTGATTCTGTAGTAACTTTATTGCATCTTTAAGTTTTTGATCATGTGGGTTATGTATTAATAATTGTTGTTTCTTATAAATTTCCTCTTCTAAATACCTACGCTGTCTTTGTTGCTTATTTCTCTGTCTATTATTAAGATATATTAATACACCTCTCATAAAAGCTTTACTGCAGTCCCAAACCATTTCTATCGATGTTTCATTATTCAAATTATAATCAAAAAATTCTTTCATCTGCTTTTTACATTGATTTACATTATCCTGATATCTAAACAAATTTTCATTTAATCTCCAAGTTCTTCTACCTCTTTTCCATATTGCAATTCCATCCAAACAGGACTATGATCAGACAAACATCTTGGAAATATCTTAGTTTTCTTCACCCTAAAAAGCAAATCATTAGAAATTAAAATAAAATCAATACGTGAGAAGGATTGATGCCTATCAGAGAAAAAAGTATAGTCTCATACCTCCAAATTCCGCAGTCTCCATACATCTCTTAACTCAAAATCTTCTATCATATCAAAAAAGGATTTAGGCAGCTTTGCATGTGCAGGTATCTTCTTGGAAGAAGTTCTCTTGTCCTTTCGTGTATCTATTACTCCATTCCAATCGCCCAATATAATACACGATTTATAATCCCATAGGATCAACTTATCATATAACATTCTATAAAATTTTTCTTGTTGCTGGTTGGGTGCATATATACCAAGCAAGAGAGTCCTTTTTGTTTCTATTGTAAGTTCAATAGCAATATATCTTCCATAAATATCTGCCTCTATTAACTTGGCTGGTATATCTTTTCTCAAATAAACCACTATGCCATGTTTTTTCTCCAAAGCTGAAGCAACAAAATGTTTACCTAACTTTGAGTTTATTAGGTACTTTTGATCTGATAATTTAATATGTGTTTCTTGTAAGCAAATAACATCATTTTTAAATTGTTTCAAATAATGAAATATTTTTCTTCTCTTCTGAGCTGAATTCAAACCATTGACATTCCAAGTCAAGATTTTATTTGCCATTACTGGGCTGCTGAAGCCTTTGGGCAATCAACTGAAGATCGTCCTCCCGTATCTTCGGCCGTGCTCCTCCCACCGCTTCTGTAGCAGAATCCTGAACTTTACTTTGGGTTTGTTGCTCCTTTTCTTTACGCTTAAGGGCTCCCCTCGTCAGTCTTTGTTCTTGTGGTTGTTCCTCTGATGGTAACATCACTGGAATCGCCTCAGCTTCCACACCCATTTGAGTCTCTTGAATTCTTTTTTCTATTATTTCTATTTCAAATTTCAGCACTGTAGAAAGAAAATCTTTGGCCTTAAGCACTGTGTCAATACGATATCTTCTTCCCTGATAATACACTGTCAAGCCAACTGGAACCTCCCATCTAAATTGAATCTGGTATTTCTTAAGTTCTTGTGTAAAAATGTAAAGTCCTTTCTATCCCTTAACATCTTGGGAGGATCTCTTCAAAACCTTCAACTCCTGTTCCCTATTTTCAAGTTTTTCTGAAAAGCAACTTGCAAAATTTGATTCCTCACTGTTCTTTTCAAAAATAAACCACAATGTCTCTAGGAAGTTTCTTTTGCCTAGCAATCCAAGAATTAACTCTATAAATTTTGTCAATTTGATAAGCAACCTCTTGTGGATCAAGTTCAATAAATTCAGCCAGAGCTTCTGATAAAATTTTTTTTAAATCTTCCCCTTTGTCTTCATTCAAACCTCTAATTCTCAGAGCTCCTTCCATCATTCTATACTGCATCACCACCACTTGATCTTCATTTTTATCCAATTTGATTTGCATTCCCCATTCTATTTTCTATTTGTTGATTTGACTGAACAATTTCTTGCACCTCCTCCTCCACCACCTCCAGTCTTTTGCCAAACCTTGAAAAGCCATTAAGATATCTTCTTATTTTTTATTATTCTCTTATTTCTTCTCTTATTTTCTCATTATTATCCATAATCTCCTTAAACCTTTCTTCAGACACTTTCCTTGCTCTTTAATCAGATCTTCTAAAGCTGGTTCAGAACCCTTCTGCCCCCAGTCTTAGGTGGTTTAGTAGCCATTTCAGTTTTAAAATTCACAAAATATAAGTCTAGAAACTTCTCTTCTCCCTTTAAGTATAGGAGAGCTCAGTTCACTTCATTAAAATCCACACATAACATTTCTTATCTTCTTAGTTGCACAGACTGTTTAAAATTCCATTCGTCATTTTCACTCCCGTTCAGGCGCCATTTTAGAGTCAATTAGAACAAAGGAAAAAAAAAAATTCTCTTTTTTAGAAAGTAGAAGTCAGGAAATCAAAAATACTTGCAATCCAATAATCGTCCGCTTGCACTCATTCCGTCTGCTTAAAGAGATCCATAAAGATAAGACAATTAGCAGAGATGGACACCTTCTTCTTTTCCTGCTTTTGCAGTGACGCACTGAAGTCGGAGATGGCAGAAATATTTATGGGACCCCTCGACCCTTCGAAGCTCTGCTTAATTAAAACAAAGCCTCTGGGGAGGTCTACCAACATTCCTGCGCTCTTATCTTTTCTCTTTCATCCAGAGAAAAAGATTAAAGCCGGCTTTTCCTGGCTTTACGATGTTCAGTGCGGAGCCCCTTTAATTAGGGCTCAGCGAAGGGGTGGAGCCACCCGGAAGGAGATTTTAAGTTTCTGTGTCACAATGTAAAGTCTGGTGCAACTAAGGAATTCATGACTACCATGGCAACCATCAGTTTGACCTAAGATACTGATAGACCAACACAAGTGGTAGCATGCTTGATCCAGGGGCGGGTCTAAAACCCATTGCTACTGGTTCGCTCATGGGCCCGCGCATGCTCATGCAGGCATGCAACACTTCTGCAACGCACGGTCCGTGGCCAATAAGGCCCCCCTAATTCACGATCTTATTCAGGGGGGTGCCGCGGACCTTATGGGCGTTACGGAGACCTGGCTGGGCCCAGAAGGGGGCGTGCCCCTTGTTCAAATGTGCCCGCCGGGTTTCCAAGCATTCCATCAGCCGAGGGGCCAGGGTAGGGGTGGTGGGGTGGCGGTTGTGATTAGAGAGAGTCTAGAGCCGAGGGAGACCACTGTGCCTCAGATTGCCGGGTGTGAATCCCTTTTTGTGAGATGGGGTCATAGATGTCAGATGGGCTTGCTGGTCGTGTACCTGGCTCCTTGCTGCGTGACAGCTGCCCTGCCTGAGCTCCTGGAGGTGCTTGCTGGGGTGGCAGTTGAGACCCCCAGACTTCTAGTCATGGGGGACTTTAACTTGCCATCTTCCGGCTCGTCATCGACAGCTGCTCGGGAGTTCACGGCTTCCATGACGGCCTTGGACCTGACTCAAGTAGTTGATGGCCCTACTCACATTGGGGGTGGCACTCTGGATCTGATTTTTATCTCTGGTCAGTGGTTGAGAGATCTGGATTTGAAGGAAATAGTTATTGAACCTCTGTCATGGTCAGATCACTCTCTTCTTCGCCTGGACTTTCTGACCGCCACTCAACACCGCAGGGAGACGGAGCCAGTACGCTGGTTCCGTCCCAGGCGCCTGATGGACCCTGAGAGGTTCCGGACGGAGCTTGGGCCATTTCCTGAGGGTCTGGCTCACGACACGGCTGAGGAACTGGTTGCGGCCTGGGAACGGGCCGCGGCGGGGGCCTTAGATCGTGTCGTGCCTTTGCGGCCTCTGACCCGGCGCAGGTCCCAAACGGCTCCTTGGTTCTCCGAGGAGCTGAGGGGGATGAAGCGCCGGAGAAGACGCCTGGAGAGTTCTTGGAGGTCCAGCCACTCCGAGGCTGATCGGACACTAGTGAAGTCCTATACTAGGACTTACCTAGTGGCACTGAGGAAGCGAGGCGCTACGCCTCCTCCCTCATTGCGCCGGCAGATAACCGCCCAGCCGCCCTGTTTCGGGTGACCTGCCCTCCTTCATCAGGGGAGCGGATGACCCGCTGCAGGGACGTGCTGAGGAGTTTAACGGTTATCTATACGATAAAATCGCTCAGCTTCGGGACGGTTTGGACCAAAATTGCAGTGGCCCAGGAGGCGTCCGAGGTGGTCTTGGTGATATTTTATGGGATGAGTTTGACCCTGTGGCTCGAGGACATGGACAGGTTGTTGGGTAGGTTGAATGCCACCACATGTTTACTGGACCCGTGCCCTCCTGGCTGGTGCTGGCCACCCAGGAGGTGACACGAGGCTGGCTCCAGGCAATTACGAGCGCTTCTTGGTGGAGGGAGTCTTCCGGCCGCCTTGAAAGAGGCGGTGGTGAGACCCTCCTCAAGAAGCCTGCCTTGGACCCAGCTGTTTTAGGTAATTATCGTCGTCTCCAACCCGCTCGCGAAGGTTGTAGAGAGTATGGTGGCATATCAGTTTCCTTACACCTGGATGAAACTGTCTATCTAGACCTGCTCCAGTCCGGTTTCCGGCCCGGTTACAGCACGGAGACGGCTTTGGTCGCAGGATGATCTCTGGAGGGCCAGGATAGGGGTGTTCCTCTGCCCTGGTCCTATTAGACCTCTCAGCGGCTTTTGATACCATCGACCATGGTATCCTGCTGCGCCGGTTGGAGGGATTGGGAGTGGAGGCACCGTTTATCGGTGGTTCTCCTCCTATCTCTCCGATCGGTCGCAGACGGTGTTGACGGGGGCAGAGGTTGGCCCGAGGCGCCTCACTTGTGGGTGCCGAGGGTCATTCTCTCGCCTTTTGTTCAACATCTATATGAAGCCGCTGGGTGAGATCATCAGTGGCTTCGTGTGAGGTACCAGCTGTACGCTGATGACACCCAGCTGTACTTTTCCACACCGGCCACCCCAATGAAGCTATTGAAGTGCTGTCCCGGTGTCTGGAAGCCGACGGGTCTGGATGGGGAGAAACAGGCTCAAGCTCAATCCTCCAAGACAGAGTGGCTGTGGATGCGGCATCCCGGTACAGTCAGCTGCAACCGCTGCTGACTGTTGGGGCGAGTCATTGGCCCCGACGGAGAGGGTGCGCAATCTGGCCCTCCTGATGAACGGCTGTCCTTTGAAGATCATTTGGCGGCCGCTCCAGGAGAGCTTTTACCAGGTTCGCCTGGTGCGCCAGTTGCGCCTTTCTGGACCGGGATGCCTATGCACGGTCACCACGCCTCGTGACGCCTCGCCTGGATTACTGCAATGCTCTCTACATGGGGCTCCCTTGAAGGGCATCCGGAGACTGCAGTTAGTCCAGAATGCGGCTGGTGATAGAAGGAGCCCTCGTGGCTCCCGGGTGACACCTATCCTGCGCAGACTGCACTGGCTACCTGTGGCCTTCCGGTGCGCTTCAAGGTGTTGGTGACCACCTTTAAAGCGCCCATGGCATAGGGCCGGGCTATTTACGGGACCGCCTTCTGCTACCGAATACCTCTCACCGACCTGCGCCTCACAGAGAGGGACTCCTCAGGGTGCCGTCAGCTAGGCAGTGCTGCCTGGCGACGCCCAGGAAGGGCCTTCTCTGTGGGGCTCCCGCCTCTGGAACGAGCTCCCCAGGACTTCGCCAACTCGGACCTTAGAACCTTCCGTCGTGAGCTTAAAACACACTTATTTAGGTGCGCAGGACTGGACTAGGTTTTTTAGATTTTTAAATTTTTGAAATTTTAAATTTTATATTGATTTTAATTGGTTTTGGTAATCAGGCTGGTTAGAATAAGTTTTTTATTAGTGTTTTAATCTGTATTTATATGTTCTTTTTATATGCCTGTTAACCGCCCTGAGTCCCTCGGGAGATAGGGCGGTATACAAATGTGATCAATAAATAAATAAATAAAAATAAAAACACTTCTATGCATGTGCAGAAGCGTCCGGGTGGGTGAGCAGAGCCCCCTGTTGCTGACACTACCGGTTTGCCTGATCCAGGGTGAACTGTTAGCAACCCACCACCGGTTGGAGTTGATTGCTATCTCAGGACAGTTGTAATATGCAGTTCTCCAGGCAGAAAACTTAGCTGGCACTCCTTTGCTATTGTCAGATCACTGCATGGCTGCTTTTCAGCTTGCTGTTGGTACCTCCTCTCCCACTTCAATTTGAACAGCTTTTTGGGGCAAATCTTGTTTTGGGTTAAATAGAGAAAAACTTTTAACCCATCCCAGCTACAAAGTACAACTTTCCTTCTTCCGTCATTTCTGCCCCATTATGACTCCCTTAAGTTTATTTTGTGAGCCACTTTAAAAAGTCATACCACATCCAGGACATAAACTGTTTCAACTCCTACCCTCAAAACGACACTATAGAGCACTGCACACCAGAACAACTAGACACGAGAACAGTTTTTTCCCGAAGGCCATCACTCTGCTAAACAATTAATTCCCTCAACACTGTCAAACTATTTACTAAATCTGCACTTCTATTAATCTTCTCATCATTCCCATCACCAATCTCTTTCCACTTATGACTGTATGACTGTAACTTTGTTGCTGGCAATCCTTATGATTTATATTGTTATATTGACCATCATTTGTGTTGTAAATGTTGTACCTTGATGAATGTATCTTTTCTTTTATGTACACTGAGAGCATATGCACCAAGACAAATTCCTTGTGTGTCCAATTACACTTGGCCAATAAAAATTCTATTCTATTCTATTCTATTCTATTCTATTCTGAGATCCCAACCAAAATGGCACTGTGGGGATCTCCACTTTGTAATACTCTATATCAGGGTTGTCAAACTCGATTTCATTGAGGGCTGCTTTGACCTTGGAGTTGTTTTTGACCTTGGAGGGACCGGAGGGGAGGTAAGGGTGAGTATGTCCAGTTTGACATCACCATGTTGGCGGTCCATTTGGGGCTGGGGGAATACTCCAGCCCACGGCCAGTGAAAACGGAGCTTGTGAGAGCTGTGTGTGGGCTCTATTTTCAGCCACAACGGCCTCCTGCAGCCCTTTGCCAGCAAAAACGGAGCCCAGGAAAGCTCCTGAGCTCCATTTTCACTGGCACAAGGACCACCAGCCGATCCTTTGCTATTTCCAGGGTGGTACCACAGGCCACATATAAGCACCCAGTGGGCCAGATTCGGCCTGTAGTCTTGAGTTTTACACCCCTGCTCTACCTTATAACAAAGGTATGTCTTCTATAAGAGATGGAGTCAGACTAGGATTCACCTTGTGTTTTAGACTATAGTGTCTATTATTTTTGAATCAATGGCCAGTTATTATTGGCCAGTGCAAATGTTTGGAGATGCCAGGTTGCCTAATTCTGCCATATAATCTTATTTCCTTAATTTATCATTTTAATGTACTGTTGCTGATGAACTCACTGTTGCTGGTGAACTTATCTCTAGACACACAGATAACAGATAATGGTAAAGTAATTTTCCAGAGAGAAACTAATGTATCTTATATAAACCTATGAATCCATACAGAATTGTATATTGCTACTGCTCCTCTCCTATTGCCATATTTGTTCTGGAAAGAAATATATGGCATAAATTTCCTAGACTGTCACTGCACCAGCTATTTATAGGGCACAAAAGGCACTTTAGGAATAAACTTTTTTTTCCCTGGCTCTATTCAGTGACTTTAACAAGAGCTTTGTTCTGTCTTCTGACTGTAATAAACAGGTTGCCCCTTTTTCCTCTTGGGTTCTTTTTATCTACCAGTTCAAAGTGAGATTTGCACTTTTCATGTGTCAGATTACTCTTTGCACACACAAGCTAAACTAGTAAATGGAAGAAACAATATTCTAGGGATCTAATTGCTGACAACATAGATTTTCTTCGGGATGATGTACAAGCTAAGGCTTTATAGGCATTATATATATAAGGTAGCGTCAGGCCTATGTACTCCCTGCTTGAAGGGATGGGGTGGGGGTGGGAACATACACCAATAGAAGACATAAGGTAATGATATCTAAACTTTCACCACCTGAAATTGGCTTCATAAAGATTTTCTTTGTGGTACTGCCCAAAGTAGGGATGTCTGACAACATTATAGAATTGAACATTTAGACAGAGCTCTTGGATCTTCCCAAGAGCTTCCCAATATAGTGTTTGAATGTTAGGAGTTGGCATCTTTAGAATAGAATAGAATAGAATAGAATAGAATAGAATAGAATAGAATTTTATTGGCCAAGTGTGATTGGACACACAAGGAATTTGTCTTGGTGCATATGCTCTCAGTGTACATAAAAGAAAAGATACGTTCATCAAGGTACAACATTTACAACACAATTGATGATCAATATAAATCATAAGGATTGCCAGCAACAAGTTATAGTCATACAGTCATAAGTGGAAAGAGATTGGTGATGGGAACTATGAAACGATTAATAGTAGTGCAGATTCAGTAAATAGTCTGACAGTGTTGAGGGAATTATTTGTTTAGCAGAGTGATGGCCTTCGGGAAAAAACTGTTCTTGTGTCTAGTTGTTCTGGTGTGCAGTGCTCTATAGCTGCTTTGAGGGTAGGAGTTGAAACAGTTTATGTCCAGGATGCGAGGGATCTGCAAATATTTTCACGGCCCTCTTCTTGATTCATGCAGTATACAGGTCCTCAATGGAAGGCAGGTTGGTAGCAATTATTTTTTCTGCAGTTCTAATTATCCTCTGAAGTCTGTGTTTTTCTTGTTGGGTTGCAGAACCGAACCAGACAGTTATAGAGGTGCAAATGACAGACTCAATAATTCCTCTGTAGAATTGGATCAGCAGCTCCTTGGGCAGTTTGAGCTTACTGAGTTGGCGCAGAAAGAACATTCTTTGTTGTCCTTTTTTAATGATGTTTTTGATGTTAGCTGTCCATTTGAGATCTTGCGATATGATAGAACCCAGAAATTTGAAGGTTTCTACTGTTGATACTGTGTTGTCAAGTATTGTGAGAGGTGGAAGTATGGAAGGGTTTTCCTAAAGTCTACCACCATTTCTACGGTTTTGAGTGTGTTCAGTTCCAGATTGTTTTGGTTGCACCACAAGGCTAGTCGTTCGACCTCTCGTCTATATGCGGATTCATCATTGTCTCGAATGAGACCAATCACTGTTGTGTCATCTGCGAACTTCAGTAGCTTAACAAATGGATCATTGGAGATGCAGTCATTGGTATACAGAGAGAAGAGAAGTGGGGAGAGCACACAGCCTTGGGGCCCTGTGCTAATTGTACAGGTATTTGATGTGATCTTGCTTAGCTTCACCTGCTGCTTCCTGTTTGTTAGGAAGCTTGTGATCCACTTACAAGTCTGTTCCGTACCTGTAGCTGGTTTAGCTTAGTTAGAAGAATGTCTGGAATGATGGTATTGAATGCTGAACTAAAGTCTACAAAAGGACCCCTGCATAGGTCTTTGGAGACTCAAGATGTTGTAGGATGTAGTGCAGAGCCATATTAACAGCATCATCTGTTGATCTATTTGCTCGGTATGCAAATTGCAAGGGGTCTAAGAGCAGATTCGTGATGGTTTTCAGGTAGGAAAGCACTAGCCTTTCAAAGGTTTTCATGACTACAGATGTTAGAGCAACTGGTCTGTAGTCATTCAGTTCCTTGATGGTGGGCTTCTTCGGCACTGGGATGATGGTAGAGCGTTTGAAGCAAGAAGGAACATAGCACATCTCTAGTGATTTATTGAAAATATGGGTAAAGATGGGGGCCAATTGGTCAGCACAGACTTTTAAGCAAGAAGGAGTTATCTTGTCTGGGCCTGGAGCTTTTCCTGGCTTTTGTCTGTGAAATAGGTCCTGCACTTCCTTTTCTGTGATCACTAGGGGTTGTGAACCCAATGAAATGGGGTCAGTTGTAGGAGGCTTGGCTGTTGTTGGTGTGTCTGAGATGGGGGTTGTGGAGATAGGTGGCTGTAGTTTCCTTTCAAACCTGCAGTAAAACTCATTCAGGTCATCTGCCAGTTGTTGATTACCTTCAGCCTGGGAAGGAGATTTGCCATAGCCGGTCATATTTTAAGAGTTTTCCACATGTTTGCTGGTTCATTTGCTGAAAACTGATCCTTTAGCTTTTCAGAGTAGCTTCTTTTTGCTGCTCTGATCTCCCTTGTTAGTGCATTTCTGGCCTGATTGTACAGCATTTTATCACCTTTTCTGTAGGCTTCCTCTTTGGAATGTCGTAGCTGCTTAAGTTTAGGTGTAAACCAAGGTTTGTTATTACTGTGTATTCGCAAGTTCCTTGTAGGTACACATAGGTCTTCACAGAAGCTGACATATGATGTTACAGTATCTGTGAGTTCATCCAGGTCTGCAGAGGTATCTTTAAAATATTCCAATCAGTGCAGTCAAAACATGCCTGTAGCTTTAATTCTGATTCCTCCGTCCAGGTTTTCACTGATTTAATTATTGGTTTTATGGCTTTAAGTCTTTGCCTGTAAGCAGGTACAAGGTGAATCATGCAATGATCAGAGTGTCCTACAGCTGCACGTGGTAAAGACCGATAGGCATCTTTTAGTGTTGTGTAGCAGTGGTCTAGAGTATTCTTGCCTCTGGTGGGACAATTGACATGCTGAAAGTATTTTGGTAGTTCTTTCCTTAAGTTTGCCTTGTTTAGATCTCCCAAAACAATGGCCAGTGAATCAGGGTGTTTGGCTTCAGCCTCCATGATTTGGTCAGCTAGAGTTCGTAATGCCTCGTTTACACAGGCTTGTGGTGGGACATAAACAGCAATTAGAAGAAATGAGGAAAATTCACGAGGCGAATAGTAAGGTTTGCAGTTGATAATTAGAGTCTCTAAATTGTTGTCACAGAACTTGTAAATTATGTTAAAATCTTGACACCAGGATGAATTAATATATAGGCATAAGCCTCCTCCTTTCTTTTTACCAGATGTTTCTGGAATTCTGTCTGATCGTTCAATTTGAAATCCTGGAATGTTCAGGCTGCTATTTTCAATTGATTCATTTAACCAGGTTTCAGAGAAGCATAGGACTGCTGAATTGCGAAAATCAGAATAGTATTTGTTTAAGAGGAGTATTTCATCCATCTTATTTGCAAGTGAGCGTATATTTGTTAGGAAAATTGAAGGCAGAGGAGTTTTAGTGCGAGTTCTTTAACTACAAGACCCAATGAGCACAAACTCCTGTCAGTCCAAACCCAACAAGCAACAATCTTCCAAGAACGATTGGAAGAGGCCAGGGGAAAAGGAGTGCTCTGCTATTCCAGTCCAAAAAGGAAAGCCGTTCTAGAAATGAATAGAGAAGAGAACTTCATTGGGTTCCAATAAGCTGTGGATCTTTCTTCCATAAAAAAAGATTTATTTTCTATTTATAGTACCAGAGGTTCATTAAAAAACATGAGTTCAGTACAATCCACTGGAAAAACATTTATCAAGAAAAAGGAAAAGTAAGCACCACTCATAAGCTCCTCAAAAGAAACAGCATAGCACTCTGTGGAAAAGAATGATGTAATGAGCAATGTGACAATGGGAATTCCCATCTTCAGGATACTATTCAAGTATATGACTTTTGGTTTAAAGAGTTAGAGGATATTTTTTCCCCTCCTTTATTCTTTATTCTTTTTCTTTCTGGTTGAGATATGTCTGTCAGTCTAGACTGTAAATAAAAGATGATGACAATGGGAATCTTTCACAATTTTCTCCAAATAGCAAAATATTTGTTACAGATTAGAAAATAAAACAGTTGCCTGGAACAACTTTGGGCTAAATGATCTTCCATTTTAGGAAGCTACTGCATAAACACACAGCAGACAGAGGACTTTTAGCTCATGATGCCCTCTCTGGGGATCTTAGCCATATAGCTCTATGTAGAACCCAATAGATTAAAAAAGAGTTGTTGTTTTTTGGAATTTATATCCCACCCTTCTCCGAAGACTCAGGGCGACTTACATTGTGTTAAGCAATAGTCTTCATCCATTTGTATATTATATACAAAGTCAACTTTTATTGCCCCCAACAATCTGGGTCCTCATTTTACCTACCTTATAAAGGATGGAAGGCTGAGTCAACCTTGGGCCTGGTAGGACTTGAAATTGCAGTAATTGCAAGCAGCTGTGTTAATAACAGACTGCTTAGTCTGTTGAGCCACCAGAGGCCCAAAATGTTACATTCTGGATTTGATCCTTCACTATAGGATAGTGGCAAATATACTGGCTATGGATACCGGCTATGGCAAACCTCCTTCCCAGGCTGAAGGTAATCAACAACTGGCATATGACCTGAATGAGTTTTACTGTAGGTTTGAAAGGAAACTACAGCCACCTATCTCCACAACCCCCATCTCAGACACACCAACAACAGCCAAGCCTCCTACAACTGACCCCATTTCATTGGGTTAGCAACCCCTAGTGATCACAGAAAAGGAAGTGCAGGACCTATTTCACAGACAAAAGCCAGGAAAAGCTCCAGGCCCAGACAAGATAACTCCTTCTTGCTTAAAAGTCTGTGCTGACCAATTGGCCCCCATCTTCACCCATATTTTCAATAAATCACTAGAGATGTGTTATGTTCCTTCTTGCTTCAAACGGTCTACCATCATCCCAGTGCCGAAGAAGCCCACCATCAAGGAACTGAATGACTACAGACCAGTTGCTTTAACATCTGTAGTCATGAAAACCTTTGAAAGGCTAGTGCTTTCCTACTTGAAAACCATCACGGATCCGCTGTTAGACCCCTTGCAATTTGCATACCGAGCAAATAGATCAACAGATGATGCTGTTATTATGGCTCTGCACTACATCCTACAACATCTTGAGTCTCCAAAGACCTATGCAAGGGTCCTTTTTGTAGACTTTAGTTCAGCATTCAATACCATCATTCCAGACATTCTTCTAACTAAGCTAAACCAGCTACAGGTACCGGAACAGACTTGTAAGTGGATCACAAGCTTCCTAACAAAAAGGAAGCAGCAGGTGAAGCTAAGCAAGATCACATCAAATACAATTAGCACAGGGGCCCCCCAAGGCTGTGTGCTCTCCCCACTTCTCTTCTCTCTGTATACCAATGACTGCATCTCCAATGATCCATCTGTTAAGCTACTGAAGTTCGCAGATGACACAACAGTGATTGGTCTCATTCGAGACAATGACGAATCCGCATATAGACAAGAGGTCGAACAACTAGCCTTGTGGTGCAACCAAAACAATCTGGAACTGAACACACTCAAAACCGTAGAAATGGTAGTAGACTTTAGGAGAAACCCTTCCATACTTCCACCTCTCACAATACTAGACAGCACAGTATCAACAGTAGAAACCTTCAAATTTCTAGGTTCTATCATATCGCAAGATCTCAAATGGACAGCTAACATCAAAAACATCATCAAAACAGGACAGCAAAGAATGTTCTTTCTGCGACAACTCAGTAAGCTCAAACTGCCCAAGGAGCTGCTGATTCAGTTCTACGGAGGAATTATTGAGTCTGTCATTTGCACCTCTATAACTGTCTGGTTCGGTTCTGCAACCCAACAAGAAAAACACAGACTTCAGAGGATAATTAGAACTGCAGAAAAAATAATTGCTACCAACCTGCCTTCCATTGAGGACCTGTATACTGCATGAATCAAGAAGAGGGCCCTGAAAATATTTACAGACCCCTCGCATCCTGGACATAAACTGTTTCAACTCCTACCCTCAAAACGACACTATAGAGCACTGCACACCAGAACAACTTAGGGCCGGATAGCTCAAGCTGGTAATAGCCTGTTATTAAGAACACCGAAGCCTGCAATTATTGCAGGTTCGAGCCCGGCCCAAGGTTGACTCAGCCTTCCATCCTTTATAAGGTAGGTAAAATGAGGACCCAGATTGTTGGGGGGGCAATAAGTTGACTTTGTAAAAATATACAAATAGAATGAGACTATTGCCTTATACACTGTAAGCCGCCCTGAGTCTTCGGAGAAGGGCGGGGTATAAATGTAAACAAAAAAAAAAACAAACAACTAGACACAAGAACAGTTTTTTCCCGAAGGCCATCACTCTGCTAAACAAATAATTCCCTCAACACTGTCAGACTATTTACTGAATCTGCACTACTATTAATCGTTTCATAGTTCCCATCACCAATCTCTTTCCACTTATGACTGTATGACTATAACTTGTTGCTGGCAATCCTTATGATTTATATTGATATATTGACCATCAATTGTGTTGTAAATGTTGTACCTTGATGAACGTATCTTTTCTTTTATTTACACTGAGAGCATATGCACCAAGACAAATTCCTTGTGTGTCCAATCACACTTGGCCAATAAAATTCTATTCTATTCTATTCTATTCTATTCTATTCTATTCTATTCTATTCTATTCTATTCTATTCTATTCTATTCTATTCTAGATTCCCAAGCACATGCTACAAAATGTAGCCACATCAGAAATGGAGCAGAGAGATAACAATAATAAGCATTAGCAGTAACTCAAAAGTGGTTTTATTCTCCTTCTTAGGTGACAAAGCCATTAGCAGAATAGTCTTCAGTTTTGGTGAAATGGGATACATGATGACTGAGGGCCTACTTTCTCAATTAAAAATATATCTTGATAAATAATAATAACTGATAACTGATGATTCATAATCTTGGCTCCATTTCCTTGCTAAGTATAGGAATAGGAGCACGAGAGCTCCAGGAGAAGGGAGAAATACCTCGCTGTCCTGCAGACAAATGTCCATCATAGTCTAAATACCTACCGCTACTGTCGTGTCCCACTCCTCCTCTGACGGCCGGGTCTGGGATGTCTGTATCAAGCGTGGCCACAAAGCCTCTGCAGTTTTGCCAAATTCCTGTCAGAGTTCTCAGGGCAGGCAGGAATCCAAGGTGTGACTTCAGCAACCAGATGAGACTTTGCTTGACTCAAGGAATGCCAAAAAGCAGATCCTTTATATAGGCCATGGGGTATGGCTCCATGACTCAGCACTTATCCAGGCCTGCCCCTCCCTTCTTTTTGCTGATGTTGCCTCTCCATTCTCCGGAAGCGGGGATCTGTCCACTGTGTCTTTCCGTCCTCCTGGTCTGCTGCCGGCAATTCTAGCTCGTGGCTGGCTTCGTGCTCACACGCTGTAGGAGGGAGGTTTATTTGCTCATTCTGTCGGGGCATTGTGCCAGGGCTGGGGGCTGGGGGCTGGAGGCATGCCAGGCTGTTCCTCTTCACTATCAGACTCTGGCTCACATAGCAGGAGATGGGAGGGGCCTGGCTGCGGAGAGGAGGGCGGGCGAGGCACAACAGCTACCAGGACTCACAGGTATCCCTACTCTGATTAAGTCCAGGAGATCCGGGTGATACATTTCAAGCTTATAGCTCCTCCATAATCACCCACAATTGCCACCCCACTGTCGCTGCTACTGCCATCTTGTAACAATCGCCCTTGGTAACCCAGACCCAGATCTGAGTGGTCAAATTATCATGTGAAACTCCAACTGCATCACCCTTGAATTGAGTGGCTATAATTGAGTTAAACAGCTGTCCCCCACAACCTAGCTCCGTCAGCTTAGCTCAGGTGATCGAATAAGGTGAGGAGTGAAACCAGGGGAAATCCGCTACCACCATCTTGACTAGTGAGTAATTGGCACCCTCTGCAGCCCGATACTTTGGCAAAGACCAGGCGATCTCTGCAGCCCAGATCCTTCAGCAAGACGAGGAGATCAGCAAAGGTATGGAGAATGATCCAAGGAGAGACAATGGAAGACCATCGTATCTACCCTGCACTGTTACCCTTGTGCTTCATCTGTAAGGAGCCCTCTGTAAGGAACTCTTTCATATATCACTGTGACTACCACTGCCATCAATTCTCAACGAGGCTAAAGCAACTATCCACTTTGATTCATTTATAATACCTTGATTTCCTAATTTACATCAATACATTAGAGACATCAATACATTATACATGGTCCAGAGATATTTTACTAGCAGAGTACTCAAATATTCTGCTCAAAATAAAATTCCCTATACCACCAGGCTTGAAATTTTAGGTCTGGATAGTCTCAAATTATGCCGTTTACATTCCGACCTATGCTTAGTTCATAAGATTATTTACCAAAATGTCCTACCTGTAAATGAGTACTTTGCTTTCAACTGTAATAACACAAGGGCTATCAATAGATTCAAACTCAATGTAATTTGCTCTAATCTTGATTGTAGAGATACTACTTCTGCAATAGAGTACTAAATGTCTGGAACACTCTACCTGATCCTGTTGTTAGTCTCACTAATCCTCATATCTTTTACTGTAAACTATCTACCGTGAACCTTTCATGTTTCTTAAGAGGTCCCTAAGGGGGCGTGCATAAGCGCATGCCTACCATCCCTGTCCTACTGCCTACCATCCCTGTCCTACTGTCCCCATTTATATGTAATCATTCTATGTGTTTATGGCTATGTTTTGCCTATTTTATATCCTTTTATTTGTGCCAATTTTTTTCATTGTTCATGTGTCTATATCTATACTGTTACTTGTTTCCTTGTACTTGTTGACAAAGACAGAAAGAAAGAAAGAAAGAAAGAAAGAAAGAAAGAAAGAAAGAAAGAAAGAAAGAAAAAAGAGACAAAGTTATTAAAGTTATTGGATTAGAGAAAGTCTAAAACTGTTAATATGTTAGTGAAGGTTAATAGTACCACAGAAAGAATGCCATATTTTAAACAATGTGTTTCTGAAAGTTGCAAGACCAGTACCAAAATGATATATGAAGCAATAGGGTGAGAGATTCTTGATAAGTACTTTGTAAGATCTCAAAACTAAAGCGTGGGCAGCATTGTGAGTTGATATCATGTCATAAATGATACATCAGCAATGTATCAATATATCATTCAGACCCAACAGGATGTCCTCCATAGCTGAGAAAGAAGAAAACAACAAACGAAATATCATTGTCATTCCATACATTGCAGGAATATCTGAAAAGCCCAGGAGGATTTTCAACCAACACAGCATACATGCACACTTAAACTCAAGAATATAATAAGGCAGAAATGTGTCCACCTCACCAATAAAACACCCAGACACAAACTAAGCAATGTGATATATGCAATACAATGCAGTGAGACACGTGCAGATCTGTACATTTGGAAAACCAAACAACCACTTCATAAATGCATGGCACAACATAGAAGATTGAACCCATCAGGACAAGATTCAGCAGTGTATCTGCATTTGAAAGACAAAGGTCATTCTTTTGAAGACAGCCAAGTCCACATTTTGGATAGAGAGGACCATTGGTTTGAAAGAAAGGTAAAAGAGGCCATCTGTGTTAGAATTGAACATCCCCCACCCCTCAAAAGAAGGGGAAGAATACAACATCATCTATCTCCTGTCTACAATGCAGTCCTTTCAGCAGTTCCAAGAAGATTCCACACCCATTTAGAATAGAATAGAATTCTTTATTGGCCAAGTGTGATTGGTCAAACAAGGAAATTGGCTTGGTGCATATGCTCTCAGAGTACAAAAAACAAAAGATACATTTGTCAAGAATCATAAGGTACAACACTTAATGATAGTCATAGGGAAACAGTCAATATAAATCTTAAGGATACCAGCAATAAAGTTACAGTCATACAGTCATAAGTGGAAGGAGATGGGTGATGGGAACAATGAAAAGATTAATAGTAGTGCAGACTTAGTAAATAGTTTGACAGTATTGAGGGATGCATGGGGTAGTTTAGTATACTTCATTATCTGAATTAGTTGTGCTTTTGTTTATAATTCTTTTATGTTTGTTGCTGGACATAAGATATGTGTGAAGCCTATTCTTGGCATAACTGTACTGCAAGTCAGCTCAGATTTTCTTCTTTAGCTGTTTTGGCACTTTACATCATGTTTCCATCTGGTCCCCTATTGTTGGTCTGCCTTTCTTCCCCCCCATCGGACTTTTTTGCGAACATCGGACTTCTGACCATCGAAGGGGCGAAGGATTGTTCCCTAGCCTATGGCTGTCCGCCCTTGACTTTTCGATCATTGAAGGGGTGAAGGTTTTTCCCGGCCTTCATTCGCCCTCTCCCCCTGGTATCATCTATCCGAGCTGGCCCCTGCTGACCCCTACCACGTTGGGACCTGTGGCTTTCTGGAGTCAGTAGTGGCCGTGGGCAGGTTTGGGCCTCAGTAGTCCGCAGCCCATTCTCGGAGGAGTTGGGGGGGGTGATATGATGGGCCCGGTGGAGAAACCGACAACGGACACCGATGGTGGGGGATTATGATGCCAATTATTTTCATCTTATGGGATTTTGGACTGGACCACAGACTGTGACTATGGATGGTAGTTTCTGCCTTGTTAAGACCTTTTGTAGGGACTTTATCCATAGGTTTAATCATGGAGGCCTTTGTGCTACCTATTTGGCTGTATCATCCTTATTATCCAGTTCCGGCTTTTATTTGTCCTACTTGACATCTGGACATCCCTTGGAGGCTTTACCATCTCCCAATGTCCTACCACTTGGGATTTTGCCATCTTATCATCCTTCACCGATTCGTACTTTTCTATGCGTTACGCTGCACAAGAACTCTTGCGCCTGAGTGCCCCCGCCGCAGGAATGGCCCGCTCGTTACGAGGGCGGTCTCTATGACGGGTTTTGGGACCCACAGAGGTGGCATGCGAAGAGGAAGAGCCTTTGGGGTTTTTAGATAGGGCATTCTTAAGGGGTGGGAGGAAAGGCGGGTGTTGGGGAAACCCGTCGGGTGGGGATCCAGTTCCTCGCATGCTCGTGGCGGTAAGTTAATAGGTCCGAGGTCACGGGGGTGTTTGTGTTCCATCGGTTGAGGGTGGTGCTATTTCCACGGTAAGGGGGAGGGGCAGATATGGCGGAAGTGGGGGCTCATATCGTGTTATGGGGACGCGTGCTCGATGTTTGCAGGCGATCGCGCATCCCGAGCCCTCAAACTTCTCCCGTTCCCCGGATGGTCAGGACCCTCAGAGCCCTGGTCTTCGGCTGATGTTGTGCAACGCACGGTCCGTGGTCAATAAGGCCCCCCTGATTTACGATCTTATCCAGGGGGGTGCCGCGGACCTTATGGGCGTTACAGAGACCTGGTTGGGCACAGAAGGGGCGTGCCCTTGTTCAAATGTGCCCGCGGGTTTCCGGCATTCCATCAGCCGAGGGCCAGGGTAGGGGTGGTGGGGTGGCGGTTGTGATTAGAGAGAGTCTGGAGCCGAGGGAGACCACTGTACCTCAGATTGCCGGGTGTGAATCCTCTTTGTGAGATGGGGTCATAGATGTCAGATGGGCTTGCTGGTCGTACCTGGCTCCTTGCTGCGTGACAGCTGCCCTGCCCGAGCTCCTGGAGGTGCTTGCTGGGGTGGCAGTTGAGACCCCAGACTTTTAGTCATGGGGACTTTAACTGCCATCTTCCGCTCGTCATCGACGGCAGCTCGGGAGTTCATGGCTTCCATGACGGCCTTGGACCTGACCCAAGTAGTTGATGGCCCTACTCACATTGGGGGTGGCACTCTGGACCTGATTTTTCTCTCTGGTCAGTGGTTGAGAGATCTGGACTTAAAGGAAATAGTCACTGAACCTTTGTCATGGTCAGATCACTCTCTTCTTCGCCTGGACTTTCTGACCGCCATTCACCACCGCAGGGAGACGGAGCCGATACGTTGGTTCCGTCCCAGGCGCCTGATGGACCCGGATGGGTTCCGGACGGAGCTTGGGCCATTTCCTGAGGGTCTGGCTCACGGCTCGGTTGAGGAACTTGTTGCGGCCTGGGAACGGGCCGCGGCGGCCTTAGACCGTGTCGTGCCTTTGCGGCCTCTGACCCGCGCAGGTCCCAACCGGCTCCTTGGTTCTCCGAGGAGCTGAGAGGATGAAGCGCGGAGAAGACGCCTAGAGAGTTCCTGGAGGTCTAGCCGTTCGAAGCTGATCGGACACTAGTGAAGTCCTATACTAGGACTTACCTAGTGGCATTGAGGAAGCGGTAGCTACGCCTCCTCCCTCATTGCATCGGCAGATAACCGCCCAGCCGCCCTGTTCCGGGTGGCTCGCTCCCTCCTACACCAGGGGAGCGGGATGACCCGCTGCAGGGACGTGCTGAGGAGTTTAACGTTATCTATACGATAAAATCGCTCAGCTTCGGGATGGTCTGGACCAAGATTGCGTGACGCGGGTGAGATGCTGAGGTGGTCTTGGCGATATTGTTTGGGATGAGTTTGACCCTGTGGCTCGAGGACATGGACAGGTTGTTGGGTAGGCTGAATGCCACCACGTGTTTACTGGACCCGTGCCCCTCCTGGCTGGTGCTGGCCACCAGGAGGTGACACGAGGCTGGCTCCAGGCGATTACGATCGCTTCTTTGGTGGAGGGCGTCTTCCGGCCGCCTTGAAAGAGGCGGTGGTGAGGCCCTCCTCAAGAAGCCTTCCTGGACCCGCTGTTTTAGGTAATTATCGTCGTCTCCAACCCGCTCATGCGAAGGTTGTAGAGAGTATGGTGGCATATCAGTTTCCTTACACCTGGATGAAACTGTCTATCTAGACCCGTTCCAGTCCGGTTTCCGCCCGGTTACAGCACGGAGACGGCTTTGGTCGCGTTGGTGGATGATCTCTGGAGGCCAGGGATAGGGGTTGTTCCTCTGCCCTGGTCCTATTAGACCTCTCAGCGGCTTTCGATACCATCGACCATGGTATCCTGCTGCGCCGGTTGGAGGGATTGGGAGTGGAGGCACCGCTTATCGGTGGTTCTCCTCCTATCTCTCCGACCGTCGCAGTCGGTGTTGACAGGGGGCAGAGGTCGGCCCCGAGGCGCCTCACTTGTGGGGTGCCGCAGGGTCGATCCTCTCGCCTACTGTTTAACATCTACATGAAGCCGCTGGGTGAGATCATCAGTGGTTTCGTGTGAAGTACCAGCTGTATGCGGATGACACCCAGCTGTACTTTTCACACCGGACCACCCCAACGGCTATCAAGTGCTGTCCCGTGTCTGGAGGCCGACGGGTCTGGATGGGGAGAAACAGGCTCAAGCTCAATCCCGCCAAGACAGAGTGGCTGTGGATGCCGCATCCCGCACAGTCAGCTAAATCCGCGGCTGACCATCGGTGGCGAGTCAGTGGCCCCGATGGAGAGGGTTCGCAACTTAGGCGTCCTCCTGGATGAACGGCTGTCTCTAGAAGATCATTTGACGGCCGTCTCCAGGAGAGCGTTCTACCAGGTTCGCCTGGTACGCCAGTTGCGCCCCTTTCTGGACCGGGATGCCCTATGCACGGTCACCCACGCACTCGTGACGTCTCGCCTGGATTACTGCAATGCTCTCTACATGGGGCTCCCCTTGAAGGGCACCCGGAGGCTGCAGTTAGTCCAGAATGCGGCTGCGCGGGTGATAGATGGAGCCCCTCGTGGCTCCCGCATGACACCCATCCTGCACAGACTGCACTGGCTACCTGTGGCCTTCCGGGTGCGCTTCAAGGTTTTGGTGACCACCTTTAAAGCGCTCCATGGCATTGGGCCGGGTTATTTACGGGACCGCCTACTGCTACCGAATACCTCTCACCGACCTGCGCCTCACAGAGAGGGTCTCCTCAGGGTGCCGTCAGCGAGGCAATGTCGCCTGGCGGCGCCCAGGAAGGGCCTTCTGTGGGGCTCCCACCTCTGGAATGAACTACCCCCCGGACTTCGTCAGCTTTCGGACCTTCGGACCTTCCGCCGCGGGCTTAAAACATACCTATTTAATTGTGCAGGACTGGGCTAGATTTTAAATTTATGGGTTTTAATTTTTGTTTTATATTTTAATAACGGGCTTATAGAATAAGTTTTTTAATTGTTTTTATATTGTATTTATGTGTTTATGTGTTTTTTAAGTGCCTGTAAACCGCCCTGAGTCCTTCGGGAGATAGGGCGGTATATAAATATGATTAATAAATAAATAAATAAATATATTCTACCATCATATAGATAATATCAAAGTAATGTCAACATATACTGTACCTACTACTCTAATGTAATTTATTTTTTCTTATAAAGGGGCAGCAGTATTTAAGTGTTATTTCCATTCTGCTAATCAGAGAATCAGTTAAGTTGAATTTAATCAGAGAATCAGTTAAGTTGAATTTTAATAAAAAATAGTAAAATAAAAAAGTATTATGCCTTTTAAACAGCTAAAATTTATATAATTGCAGGATATACCAAATTCAGCTCTGCTGAATTTGGATGAAGAATGATAACAACACAAGGAATGTGATCCTGGATCAAACCTGAGGCCTTCTTAGGATTTTATAGCCATCATTCACATACCCCTGGGAAATTGACAAACAGGGTGAGATAATAATAGCTTTCTTTTCTTTGTCTCCAAGCATCCAATTATAGGAAGGAAGTTCCCAGAATGTCAAAGATGCATTTCTATCTTTCATAGTAATTGTTATCAGTGGACATTTTTAGTGTGAAGTTAGGCGATTTTTAAAGTTATTTCTGTCAACGATTATTAGAAGGTCATGTGGCAATTTCTTAGCTAATTATTTGTTTTAAAGTAAAGAGAGACAGAGATATCAAATTCAGTTTAGGAGCCAAGTCTGCAGTTCCAGGTGGTTCCAAAGATAGTTTAGTTTTGCTATGTTGTGCAGATCCAGAACAAGATTTAGAAAAAAAAGAGTTCTATGTTCCTATATTTAACATAAATGTTTCCTTTTCATTGAAATGGGATAAATTTACTGGTATAAGTTAGATTTATATATCATTTCACAGTGCTTTACAGCCCTCTCTAAGAGGTTTACAGAGTCAGCATCTTGCCCCCAACAATCTGGATCCTCAATTTACTGACCTCGGAAGGATGGAAGGCTGAGTCAGCTTTGGTGAGATTCAAACTTCTGAACTGCTGACAATCAGTAGTCAGCAGAATTAGCATGCAATACTGCATTCTAACCAGAGGTGGTATTCTGCTGGTTCGCACCGGTTCAGGTGAACTGGTGGCGGCAATTTAGTGGCAATTGTGGGTGAGCCCCCCTGCCCTTACCCACCCACCTCAGCTCCAAGTCATGCTATTTAGGCACGTTTTCAAGGCCGGGCGCATGCGTGGAAGGCACGTGAGTGAGCAAAGCACATGCACAGAAGGCCGGGCGCATGCGTGGACAGCACATTCTGGTGGTAAAGGTAAGTGAAACCCACCCCTGATTCTAACCATTGCATCATCATGGCTCATAAAGCTAAAGCATTATGAGGAACATATGCCAACTTTCACATAAATTAATTCAGAAATTTCAAACAGTGTTTCTTCACATTTGCTTGTTTTTAAGTGATTTTTGCTTTGTTTTTATGGGATTTACTGTAATTCAGTTTGCAACAGTGGTCGTTCGTGTTGTAGAGCAAGGGTCTCCAACCTTGGCAACTTTAAACTTGGTGGACTTTAGCTTCCAGAATTCCCCAGCCAGTTGGGGAATTTATTTTTATTTATTTATTTATTTTATTTGTCAAACACAACAGTATATATAAGTATAAGCATGAAATAACCATACGAATTGGATACAATCAAAGGGAACATTAGCGCTGGTGCTCTTATGCATGCCCCTTACAAATCTCTTAGGAATGGGGTGAGGTCAACAGTAGACAGTCTTTGGTTAAAGTTTTGGGGATTTTGGGAAGAGACCACAAAGTCAGGTAGTGCATTCCAGGCATTAACAACTCTGTTACTGAAGTCATATTTTCTACAATCAAGATTGGAGCGATTGAAGCTGGAGGACTTCAATTCTGGGAATTGAAGTCCTCCAGCTTAAAGTTGCCAAGTTTCAAGATCCCTGTTGTAGAGAACTCTGGCCCCAACTTCCAGACAGTTTGTGGAGTCAATCCATAGGGTGGGGATTTTTGTCAGAAATATAAGGCATCCTTTTAGAATTGATTATAAAATATTGCTACACAAATATAAGAAGTAAACTCACAATTTGAATAAAAGAAATCAGTACCTAGGTGAGGTCGGTCATTTTATCTAGCTAAATTAAATATTTCTTCCAAATGAAAAAAACAATAACAACAAGGTGATTTCATCTCTTAAAGCACTTCTTAAAACTAAGGAGCACACAATCTTTTCATTCATATCTATATAGGCTGGATAATAATAGTCTCATAGCAAGGATCGTTCTGATTTGAGAGTTGACATGTAAATTACCAAAAACATAAACTTGTCTGATTTCCTTTTCCCTCCCTATCTCCCACCCCTCCCTTCCCTCCTCTCTCCCTTTCTTCCCCTATGGGAAATAGTTATAAAGTAGCTATTTACTCTGTTGCAATGTTTTCCTTGAATCTAATTTTTTTAAGAAAGAAAAGAAAAAACAGAACGGCCATAAACTGATAGAAGTGTTGATGGTCTAATTATAATTTGAAGTGAATTGTGCATCCGGTCCAAATATTTTATCTGTGTTTATAAATGGGAAGCTTGGAGACAGTTGTGTGCGTAAACCAACTGAAGCTGCTGCTTTACAGATTGCAAAGATGAAGTAGGAGATACAAAAGGGATTAAAGGTAAACTAGAAGCAACAAACAAAGGCAGGAGGAAAATGTACAAGTTCATTTTCAAGGTCAGATAGAGAAGTTATTGTAAAAACTAAGTGGAGATTTTGAGTCTATCAGAAGGTGCCCAAAATGGACAGGAACTATGATTCCTTCTGTTTACCCTAATATTTTACATATACAGTGACCTTAGCTTTAATATAAACTATCCATATCCAGATCTATAAAAGTAGTTTATACACCTAATACACAATTACACAATTACCTAATATTATTATTATTATTATTATTTATTTGATTTTTATACCGCCCTTCTCCCGAAGGACTCAGGGCGGTGTACAGGCAAGATAAAACATACAATGTACAAGTTAAAATGCATTTAAAAAACTTATTTTAAATTAGCCTGAAAAAATTAAAATATGCCGTGAACTAAAAACCCCATTTAAAATTAATCAAATTTACAAAATTTAAGATTAAAATTCAATTCAAGCCAGCCCCGCGCGAATAAAAAGGTGTGTCTTCAGTTCGCGATAAAATGTCCGAAGGTCAGGTATTTGGCGTAAGCTCGGGGGAAGTTCGTTCCAGAGTGTGGGAGCCCCCACAGAGAAGGCCCTTCCCCTGGGGGCCGCCAGCCGACATTGTTTGGCGGACGGCACCCTGAGAAGTCCCTCTCTGTGAGAGCGTACGGGATGGTGGGAGGCATGTGGTAACAGCAGGCGGTCCTGTAAGTACCCAGGCCCTAAGCCATGGAGCGCTTTAAAGGTCGTAACCAACACCTTAAAGTGCACTCGAAAGGCCACAGGTAGCCAGTGCAGTCTGCGCAGGAGCGGTGTTACGTGGGAGCTACGCGTAGCTCCCTCTATCACCCGCGCAGCTGCATTCTGGACTAACTGAAGCCTCCGAGTGCACTTCAAGGGGAGCCCCATGTAGAGAGCATTACAATAATCCAAGCGAGAGGTAACGAGCGCATGAGTGACCGTGTACAAGGCATCCCGATCAAGGAAGGGGCGCAACTGCCGAACCAGGCGAACCTGGTGGAAGGCCCTCCTGGAGACGGCCGTCAAATGGTCTTCAAGCGACAGCCGATCATCCAGGAGGACACCTAAGTTGCGCACCCTATCCTTTGGGGCCAGTGACTCGCCTCCAACAGTCAGCCGCGGCTGCAGCTGGCTGAATCGGGATGCCGGCATCCACAGCCACTCCGTCTTGGAGGGATTAAGCTTGAGCCTGTTTCTCCCCATCCAGACCCGTACGGCTTCCAAACACCGGGACAGCACTTCAACAACTTCATTGGGGTGGCCCGGGGTGGAAAAGTACAGCTGGGTGTCATCAGCGTACTGCTGGTATCTCACCCCAAAGCCACTGATGATCTCACCCAACAGCTTCATATAGATGTTGAACAGCAGGGGTGAGAGAATCGACCCCTGCGGGACCCCACAAGTGAGGCACCTCGCGGTCGACCTCTGCCCCCCTGTCAACACCATCTGCGACCGGTCGGAGAGATAGGAGGAGAACCACTGATACACGGTGCCTCCCACTCACAATCCCTCCAACCGGCGCAGCAAGATACCATGGTCGATGGTATCAAAAGCTGCTGAGAGGTCTAATAGGACCAGGGCAGAGGAATAACCCCTGTCCCTGGCCCTCCAGAGATCATCCACCAATGCGACCAAAGCTGTCTCCGTGCTGTATCCGGGTCGGAAGCCGGACTGGAACGGGTCTAGATAGACATCTTCATCCAGGTATTGGGGTAGCTGTCGCGCCACAGCACTCTCTACAACCTTCGCGACAAAGCGAAGGTTGGAGACTGGACGATAATTACCCAAAATAGCTGGGTCCAGGGAGGGCTTCTTAAGGAGGGGTCTCACCACCGCCTCTTTCAAGGCGGCAGGGAAAACCCCTTCCAACAAAGAAGCGTTGATAATCCTCTGGAGCCAGCCTCGTGTCACCTCCTGAGTGGCCAGTACCAGCCAGGAAGGGCACGGGTCCACTAAACATGTCATGGCGTGAAGCCTCCCCAACAACCTGTCCACGTCCTCGGGAGCCACAGGGTCAAACTCATCCCAAACAGACTCAACAAGACGTGCCTCCTCTCCCTCGCTTGGATCATCCCAATTTCGGTCCAGGCCATCCCGGAGCTGAGCGATTTTATCGTATAGATAACCACTAAACTCCTCAGCTCGTCCCTGCAGAGGGTCATCCCGCACCTCCTGGTGAAGGAGGGAGCGGGTCACCCGAAACAGGGCGGCCGGGCGGTTATCTGCCGACGCAATGAGGGTGGAGGCGTAAGATCGCCTCGCCTCCCTCATTGCCACTAGGTAGGTCCTAGAATAGGACCTAACTAGTGTCCGATCAGCTTCGGAGCGGCTGGACCTCCAGATGCTCTCTAGGCGTCTCCTCCGGCGTTTCATCTCCCTCAGTCCCTCGGAGAACCAAGGGGCCGGGCGAGATCTGCGCCGGGTCAGAGGCCGCAAAGGCGTGACACGGTCCAAGGCCCCAGCCGCAACCTACAACTCAACCTAGACAACTAACTAATACAACACAACCTAAACAACAAATAACTACCAACCAACTAATCAGAGATGCAATGGAGAGAGGAGAAAAAATAAATAATGCAATATTATTTGGACTAGAAAACACTAACGAACCAGATATCAATAAGATTCACAACATAATTGGAAATTATAACTCATCAACCATCTTCCCAAATGAAATAATTGCTGTCTCCAGAGATGGACCAGAATATAAAAACAGCGATGGGTCAATAGCACCAAGATTTTGTAGAGTCACATGTATAAATGAGGACAGCAAACGTAAATTCATATATACCATAAACTCAATTGCTAAAACCAACCCTGCCTACAGTAAACTTAGATCACGTCCTGATCTATCTTTTCTACAACGGATACGTTCTCGTGAACTTTGCACAGAACTTAAAAGAAGACAAGACAATGATGAATCCAACCTATACATCGACTACCATGCTAATTGCATAAAAAATAAAGCCTACAACCAAAAAATCACCTCCAAACCCCCCATCATCCAATCAACCAGCCATCCCAACATTCAATCAAGTACCCATCACCCTACCATCCATTCAATCAACCATCTTACCAGCCATCCAAACAGCCATTCAACCAACCATCCAACCAACCACCCAAACAGCCATTCAACCAGCCATCCAACCAGCCATCCAACCAGCCATCCAAACATCCATCCAACCAGCCATCCAAACAGCTACCCAACCAGCCATCCAACCAACCATCCATCCAACCAGCCAAACTACCATCCAACCATCTATTCAACCATCTGTTGTACACAACCCCCAACCTACTAACATCCAAAACTAGGTATGCACGCCCCTTACCTCTTCAACACCAATCACTACAGATCTCAAATGCAAATTGATAAATGCAAGAAGCATTGTTAACAAATTACCTGAACTTATCCTCTTGTTAAACAGTGGCACATTTGATATCATTTTTGTTTGTGAAACATGGCTGAACTCATCCCTTCCTGACTCCATTATCTCAAACAAAGAATATCAAGTCTATCGATCAGATCGTGAAAACCGAAGAGGTGGTGGAGTGGCTATCTTTACAAAAGTCACTGAATCTAAAAATATCCAAGTAGCACATAAACTTTCTCTTCCTGAAACTATTGTATGCGACCTATCCCTTAACACTACTCTTCGATTCTTACTATGCTACAGAGCCCTGACTATGACATTAACCATGCAAATATGCTAACCTCAATGCTAACATGGGCTACCTCTTGCCCATATCCTCTCATCTTCCTGGGTGACCTAAATCTACCTCTCATTAACTGGACAACTAATGAATGTTCAACTGACCCAATCCATACTACACTATACAACGCTGTTACAAACCTAGGTCTTGAACAACTTGTAACTAACAATACAAGACTCAACAACTGCCTTGACCTCATCTTCTGCAACAATCCAAACTCAATTTACGGACTACAAATTAAAGAACCTTTTTCCAACAGTGACCACTGCATGATTGATTTTCGTCTCAATATACGTCCATACTTAAATCATCATAACAATAGTATTCCCAACTACAACTTCAAAAAAGCCAATTACGACCTTATAAACAACGATCTTTCATTTCTGGACTGGCAAAATCTATTTGCAACCTGCATAACCGCTGAAGACCACTATAGAGTCTTCCTTCTTGAGATCAATAGAGTCATTAAATTATATGTACCACAAATAACTACCATGATCAGGAAAAGCAAACTACCCATATCAATAAAAAAGCTTCAATCAAAAAAAAATCCCTCTGGAGAAGAAACAAAAAAGGCTATGTTGCAAATTTCAAAATCCGCTACAGAAATATATGCAACCAAATAAAAACTGAATGCACAAATTACCACACCAAGCAAGAAGAGAACCTTCTGCACACAAATTCCAATCGTGCCTTTTATAATTTTGTTAACAATAAACTTAAAGACTCAAGATCCATCCCACCACTAAAAGATTCTAACAACAAAGAATGCAATGACGAAAGCAAACCTCTTCAACATTTTCTTTGGCTCAGTTTTTGTTAACTCCGATAACACACATCCGACATTCCACAAACGTACCAGCAATGATTATGATGACTTAACTCATATAGATTTCACAGAAGATAACGTTGGAAAAGCTCTTCATAACTTAAAACCATCGCTATCTATTGGACTCGATAAACTATGTGCATACTTCTTAAAAAAACTTTCCATTAATATAGCAGAACCCCTAAGCATAATCTTTGATAAAGCCTTCACTACCAGTTCCCTTCCGAAACTTTGGTCACTAGCCACAGTCATCCCCATCTTCAAAAAAGGAGACCCCAGCTTAGTCGGAAATTACAGACCTATCTCTTTGTGCTGTGTCACCTGCAAAGTCATGGAATCAATCATCAACCAATCCATTACCTCACACTTAGAAACTAACAACCTACTCTCCAATAAACAATTTGGTTTCCGGAAAAAATTATCATGTAACTTACAACTACTCCACTGTAAAAACATATGGACTACAAATCTTGATCAAGGCAAAACAATAGATGCAATCTACATAGACTTCTGCAAAGCTTTTGACTCAGTAGTACACGATAAACTTCTAAAACTAATATCCTATGGCATCTCAGGACCCCTTCACAAATGGATATCTGCTTTTCTGTCTAACAGACAACGTGGTCAAAATTGGCAATGCTTTATCAAATCCTTTTCCTGTCAAGAGTGGCGTCTCTCAAGGCAGCGTCCTTGGACCAACACTCTTCATACTATACATTAATGATCTTTGTGACCATATCTCCAGTAATTGTGTTCTCTTTGCCGACGATGTCAAACTATTTAACACCACCGACAATACATCTATCATTCAAAAAGACCTTGATCATCTAACCGCTTGGTCTAAAACTTGGCAACTCCAAATCTCAACCAGCAAATGCTCAGTCTTACGTATAGGAAAAAAGAACCCAAACACTAAGTACATACTAGATGGACATTACCTTACAGATGACCCCCATCCCGTTAAAGACCTCGGAGATTTCATGTCAAATGATCTAAGTGCCAAAGCCCACTGCAACTACATTGCAAAAAAAGCTCTAAGAGTTGTAAACCTAATCTTGCATAGCTTCTTTTCCAAAAACACCACACTACTAACCAGAGCATATAAAACATTTGCTAGACCAATTCTAGAATACAGCTTGCCTGTTTGGAACCCTCACCACATCTCTGACATCAATACAATTGAACGTGTCCAGAAATATTTTACAAGAAGAGTTCTCCATTCCTCTGAAACAACAAAATACCTTATCCCACCAGACTTGAAATCCTAGGCTTGGAAAACTTGGAACTCCGTCGCCTACGATAAGACCTAAGTTTAACTCACAGAATCATCTATTGTAATGTCCTTCCTGTTAAAGACTACTTCAGCTTCAATTGCAATAATACTAGAGCAACCAATAGATTTAAACTTAATGTCAACCGCTTTAATCTAGATTGCAGAAAATATGACTTCTGTAACAGAATCATCAGTGCTTGGAATACTTTACCTGACTCTGTGGTCTCTTCCCATAATCCTAAAATCTTCAACCAAAAACTGTCTACTATTGACCTCACCCCATTCCTAAGGGGACCATAAGGGGCGTGCATAAGCGCACAAAACGTGCCTACCGTTCCTGTCCTATTGTTTTTCATTTCTTCTTCCTATATACATACATGCTTATACCTCCTTATATTTACCCATATATGTGTTTATATATTATATAATCTTTTTGTATGATACCTACATATATTGTTATGACAAAATAAATAAATAAATAAATAAATAAAATAAAAGTTTCAAAGTGAGTTTTTTTTTTTTACAGTCTTATCTATTTTTGTCTTTCCTTCTTTGTTTCTCTTCTTTCACTTCTGAGCATACTTTTCCTAGGGGGAACAGGAAGAAGAATGGGGATGATTTATTTTCTGGACTTTTTGGCTTCTAGAACTTTTGACAAGTTGCCCTCGCTGACATCTGGTCCATTATTCAAAAATTACCATCTTTCCCACTTGCCATTGTGCTCAAAAGATTGTTCTCTCAGGTTCTGCTTGCTCTAGCTGGGTCTCCAGATGCAGACATCTCTTCGATATGTACGGTATTGCCAGTGTCCATTGTACAAAACAGCTATTGGAGTTCTTGGAAATGTCCTTCTCCAATTATCAGTGCTTCTATGCTTTTACATGTTTTCAGCTATATGACAAGTGTTTTAACTGAGCATGAAGCTTCTAAAACAAGGGTCTCCAATCTTGGTCCCTTTAAGACTTGTGGACTTCAACTCCCAAAGTCCCTCAGCCAACAAAGCTGGCTGAGGAACTCTGGGAGTTGAAGTCCACAAGTCTTAAAGGGACCAAGGTTGGAGACCCCTATTCTAAAACATAAAACATGGCATAGGGCCGGGCTACTTACGGGACCGTCTGCTGCCACCGAATGCCTCCCACCGACCCGTGCGCTCTCACAGGGAGGGACTCCTCAGGGTGCCGTCGGCCAGGCAGTGCCGACTGGCGACGCCCAGGGGAAGGGCCTTTTCTGTGGGGGCCCCCACCCTCTGGAACGAGCTTCCCCCAGGACTTCGCCAACTTCCTGACCTTCGAACCTTCCGCCGCGAGCTTAAGACACATCTATTTATCTGCGCAGGACTGGACTAGATTTTTTAAATTTTTAAATGTTTAAATTTTAAATTTGGTTTTAAATGGGATTTTATTATTTATATCTGTATTTTAAATATTTGGCCTATGTAATAAGTTTTTTAAATTAATGTTTTACTTTGTATAAATATATATGTTTTTATATGGCTGTAAACCGCCCTGAGTCCCTAGGGAGATAGGGCGGTATAAAAGTATGAATAATAAATAAATAAATAAATAAATAAACCATTAGTCTTGAGATCATTGTATCGTTCCAAACCTACCATTGCAACTCATCCTATGACGGAGTGCCAAAATAATTAATCAGTACAATTATGAATTCTGACAATTTCATAACAGCTTCAGTACCATTTTATTTGGATTTAAAAAAATTGCAATAGTTGGGACACAAAACAATAATCTGCCTACAGTATCTCCTTATCCCAGGTCCTTGAATATTCAGTGGCCCAAAGTTGCAAAAAACCCCCAAAACCTTGATTAATTGATTGATTATGTGCGATCAACTTGATTCTTGATTGATCTATCAAGTCAATGTCAACTCATAGCAACCATATTGATAGATTTTTCTCATGGTGACCTGTCTCTGACTTCATCCTTCAAGAGTTCCAATAGTTTAGCTATCTCTGTTGTAAATAAGTCCATCCAAATTGGTGTTGGTCATTGTCTTCTAGTTCCTTCCACTTTTCCTATACTAAAGCCTTCTGCAAAGGGAACAGTTTTGCATAATGTACAAGTGTTTAAATTCAAATTAAATCGTTTGAATTAGGTCTAAACTTATTTTTGTATGTAAGATGCAGTGGCTTTAAGCAATTAACACATTTCTTTCTAATGAAAACAGTAAATGCAAAATAGTTATTTTTTTATAATGGAATTAAATAAAAACAATCATAGCATTTTAGTGGGTTTCTTTTTTCAAAGTTTATAAATCAGTAGTAGAATCCTAGCATTAAGGAATTCTTCTGAAATCTATATGTTCTTCTTTCTACCTATTTTTTAAAAAATGAAGTTTAATGTTTATTAATTATGTACATTTAATTACTCAAATGAAAAAAGCCAAAATGATGATTCTTCTTCAGCATAATAGATTATGTAAGGCAGACTAATATGCGCACACACATATACACACACACAGAAAGAGAGAGAGAGAGAGAGAGAGAGAGAGAGAGAGTTTGAAGTCTTTTAAAGTCAACAATCACACACACTACTCAAGGAAAATGCTTCACATTTCTGCAGAGTATTTTACTGCAACTAACATATTTTGTGAACCATGTTTTTGGAATCCTTTGCAAAATCCTAATGACCGTGTGCAGTAAAATTTCATTATACTTTACAAAAATGTAAAAACAATTTTTATCTTCACTATAAAAATAGCAAATCATGTACTTGTGCAATTTTAGTTCACACATAATTATAAATAAAAATATTTTTGCTTAGTATGCTATACAGACTCACTAAATATAGCTTGGTATTTTATGTATTAGATTTACAAGAGATACTATGACTTGTTGAGGAAACCATAGTTAAAATCAGGATTATGTGTAACTTCATTTTTCTCTCTGCTATTCTGCTTTTTTATTGTCTTTTCATTCCAGTCAACCACAGAAATTCTTTGGAGAGATTTCAATCAGTTCAAATGTATAAAGAATTAAAGGAATATGAAAATAATATAAAACAGCTTAAAACCAATATCACATTTGTTTCAGCCTTGCATAGCTTGGTTTTTCTTTTATCCCCAATGTACAATTTGTGGAAGTGATTGTCCTCATACCTTGCCCCATAGGGACATTCAGCAGGTTATTTCTGGATATTGAATTCTGGGCCAGATAGAGAAAACCAATTATTTAATGTAATTTACAGTCAGATTTGGACATTGCAAACAAATGTAGGGCACCTGGCCTGACTCCTAGCTCAAGGAAATGCCAGGACTATCAAAGGAGTAGAAGAAATGAATTAAAAGATCACAGCCAAAAGAAATGAATGCCACCCAACTGACAGCCCTCTATAACTTTCTCAGAACAGAACTCTGAAATAAAATTTCCAGGAAAAATGGATAGCACTTTACAACAAAAATCTTAAAAAAACCCTTCAGTGGAAATTTTTACCTTCATACACACAGGCATTCACCCGTTCAAACAGGCAATTGCATATGGTGTGGTAATGTCTACTGTGCTGGGTTGTCATATTGTAAATATAAAGCAAGAACAGGTTTTATCCATGAGATGTGATGCAGTGACTAAGTCCTGGTCCTCTCTAAGGTATAGAAGCCAGCTGGATGACTTTGAGCTAGTCATTTCCTCCTAATCTAAGTGCCAGCACTCACTGTAACAGCATTGCCCAAAAGGCATTAAGAGTTGTTGTTAACCTAATCTTGCGAAGCTTCTTCTCCGGTAATATTGAACTGCAAACCAGGGCATACAAAACCTTTGCTAGACCAATTCTCGAATACAGTTCATCTGTATGGAACCCACACTGCAAATTGGACATTAATACAATTGAGTGAGTCCAGAGATATTTCACGAGAAGAGTCCTTCACTCCTCTGCTCACAACAGAATAGCTTATACCACCAGGCTTGAAATTTTGGGCTTAGACAACTTAGAACTATGCTGCCTTTGGTCTGACCTAAGTGTAGTACACAAAATTATCTGCTAAAATGTCTTACCTGTCAATGACTACTTCAGGTTCAACCACAATAATATACAAGCACACAATAGATACAAACTTAAGGTAAATCACTCCAAACTCTATTGCAGAAAATATGACTTCAGCAACAGAGCAGTCAATGCCTGGAATGCACTACCTGACTCTGTGGTTTCATCCCCAAACCACCATAACTTTAACCTTAGACTGTCTACTGTTGACCTTACCAAATTCCTAAGAGGTCTGTAAGGGGCGTGCTTAAGCGCACTTACGTGCCTATCCTCCCAGTCCTATTGCCCCCATTTATTTGTATCCATTTCCTGTATTCATAATCATGTTTATACTTATATCTGTAATCTTATACATACTTGACAAATAAATAAAATAAAATAAAATAATCCAAATCATCAAATTTTCTCCTAGTCCAGGCCCATCAAATTGCAACAAACTGGCTGATAAACAAAACCCATTTTTGTATGATGAATTGATAGTTTTCCTGTAATAACTAGATGAATGTAGTGTAAAAGGAAATGAACTGTAACCATACAAGACAAATGTTAAGGAAGACAGGAAAAGATGACTCTTTAATGGCTCGCCATGAATGGAGTAGGAAAATTCTCCCTACGTTTTCCTGCTCTGCATTAGAACTAGGGTTTTTTCAGCTTAAGCATTACTGTCCAGTTCATCTGCTGTGCTTTACTTTATTCTAGACTATATCCTGCATTTTGAGTGGCTATTGTTCGTAGTAGTATTTGGCCTGGTGGTTGCTATCTTGCAGATCTCTAATTTCTGCTATAGCTACTGTTAGTAATGGTGTTTTCTTAGACCTGCCCAGAGAAACGAAAAGTGACTGAGAATTCCTTTCCTGCCACAAAAAGGGAAGGTACAGCAGCAGAAGAATTGTCAAATGGAGTAGCAATAGCCACCCCCTTGACTAAACACCTGGCACATTGCTGCTGAACTTTGGTTTTGATGGCTGGATCCATTAAGCATAAAAATATAACAGATACAGCTGAAAAGAACATCCTATATATACATTAACTGGCTCATTAGAATGTATGTATAAATGACACATTTATGTGACCATCCATTTTTACCAGTGAAATTCTGGGCACTGAACAAAAATGTTTAAAACACTGTAAAATGTTTCTCAAGCAATGTAAACAAGCCCTTTGGTTAACATCTGTTAACATCCCTCCCTCAGTTCCCAGGGCAAAAAGCAGGTCTTTCAAGGCCTTCTGGAAGGGTTGGAGCCTTCTGAATCTTGGGGAGAGCTTATTCCACAAAGCAGACACTATGACTGAAGAGTAGTGATACTTCCTAGGTTATGCCCAGTGAGACTGCTTCAGTGGAGAGATCTGGAAATGCCCACCCTGCTGGAGATGATGAAATAGACAGAGGCCACTGGGACAAGAGGGACTCTGTCCCCATGCCATAAAAGGTTTTAGAGGGGACAGCCAGCATCCTGGATTGTTCTCAAGAATTTACCAGAAGTCGTTAGCACTATAGAACCTGTAATTAAATGAGAGGTTGAAAGAAGTCAGTTGTTAAAGCCAGGTTAAGGAAGTATATAAATAGATACCAACAGTACAGGTTTATGAAAAAGAAATTTCAGTTCTGTCAAATTGAGGTTAAATGTATTTAAGATTACAGCAATCCTGGTTTTTCCTAACATACAATTATAGTATTAAATTTTATCTGATTTCTTAAACTTGACAAATTTTGAATATTAGGCAGAAATTATTGCAACTTTTATTTCCGTTTATAACTTATAATTTGAGTAATACTGGCTAGAGTTGTTAATGGTTGTATAATAACATACTTTTAACATTGATGTACTTTAGTGTTAATTTAAACCTTCAAATTGATCTATTACATTTTAATGTGTAGATTTAATTTATGATTCTTTTCAGATTTTATAGCATAGTTATGATACTTTTCATAACTATAACATATGTTTTTGATTTTTCCCCCCTCCCTTCTCTTTTTTTCCCCTTTTAGCTCCTCTGACTGTGTTTGTAAAATAAATAAATTATAATAATAAGAAAATATAAGAAAATATAAGGCAACTACAAATATACATAAGAAGTTCAGTCCAGTTCCAAAAATGTTTTACCCACTAAATTCAATATACATTTCACAAGTAGATATATTTAGGCTAGGGCAACACTTTTCAAACCTAGGTAAATGCAAAAGTAGTTTTTCTTAGGGTAACAACACACACAAATCCCTTAGAGTCGATAATCACAACAGGGACATTTAAATTGACTTATGATCATGTGCATCACATGGTGGCTCAGGGGCTAGGACGTTGAACTTGTCGAGCAGAATCCCTAGTGCTGCTATGTAACGGGGTGAGCTCCCGTTACTTGTCCCAGCTTCTGCCAACCTAGCACTTTCGAAAGCACGTAAAAAATGCAAGTAGAAAAAATAGGGATCACCTTTGGTGGGAAGGTAACAGCATTCTGTGTGCCTTTGGCGTTGAGTCATGCCGGCCACATGACCACAGAAACATCTTCGGACAGCGCTGGCTCTTCGGCTTTGAAATAGAGATGAGCACCGCCCCCTAGAGTCGGCAACGACTAGCACGTATGTGCGAGGGGAACCTTTACCTTTACCTATGATCGTGTGTACTAAAATATATTTGAAAATCTCTGAAATACCTATTAAGATAAACATCAATAAAATTACTGATGGTAATTTGTCAAAATGGCATAAAGATTATTCAATGATATTATTTTTATAATACAGGCCGTCTTCAAACCATGATAATTTGTTCAGCAACTACAGTATTTGAAGTTTTGACAGTGCTGAAGGAAAAGACTTATGACTTATCCTCAGATTTCTAATAAGTGGATTTTGGTAATGCAAAAAAATATTTGGAAACAACTGGACTGAGGGCAAGCAATTGTTTCTGGACTCAGGGCGAAATTTGATCTTTGAGTGATTTGAAAGTATTTGCACTAGTGGCACAATAGTTAGAATGCAGTATTGTAGGCTAACTCTGCCAACAGTTTGGAGTTTGATCCTGATGAGCTCAAGGTTGACTCAGTCTTCCATCCTTCTGAGGTCAGTAAAACGAGGACCCAAATTGTTGGGCCATATGTTGACATTGTAAACTGTCCAGAAAGTGCTCTAAAGCATTATGGAGTACCATTGATATTGCTATTTGCATTCCAACAAGTAGTTCAGGAAGCTTGGTTTATTTTCCTTGGTTAGAAATACAATTTTTAGAAAGTTATACTGAACATGTATCTGTAAGAGCCCTGGTGGCACAGTGGTTAAGTGCACTATTGCAGGCAAACTCTGTCAACAGCCTGGAGTTCAGTCCTGACATGGCTCATGGTTGACTCAGCCTTTGTGGTCTTCAGCCTCACCTTTCTGAGGTTGGTAAAATGAGAATGCAGATTGTTGGGGGCAATATGCTGGCTTTGTAAATCACCCAGAGAGTCCTGTAAACTATGATGGGGCAGTATATAAATCTAAATGCTATTGTTATCTCTTTGTCTTTCCAGCAATCCTTTTATTCTAGGAGATGGGAGGTTTGCAGATAGAAATGGGAACTTTTAGCAGTTCTGTATGCAACCGGTATCTTCTCCAGATGAAATGTTTGTCCATGTTTTTAGATAAACTCCCCCCCCAATTCTTTATTCAGAATACTTTTTATTTTTAACGGTGAATAATGTTTAATGTAAATTTATTTCATGCTATTTCTGGAATAAAGGCTTTCAGGTTATTTCACATTCTCTAACTACAGAAAAAAGGTGATGTTGCTTGCAACCTTTTAACCCTTAATGTTCTGGCTGACTCTGTAAACTGAAATGAGTCTGCATCATCTATAGTGAGTATCTGTCCACATCACAGAAGGAGAAATCCAAATCCAGAACAATCTGGCTAACAAACATTTAGCCTTTGGCTGCTATCTTTAATTAAACCATCTTTAATTAAACTATCTTTAATTAAAATTGCCTTATACACTGTAAGCCGCCCTGAGTCTTCGGAGAAGGGCGGGATATAAATGTAAACAAAAAAAACAAACCTTTCAACTATATGCATATTTAGATAAATAGAGGTGGACACCATTCCAGTTTGCAAAAATAATCTCTTGCTGCTGTTCTATAAGCACACTCAGATATTATCCTTTTGGATTTTCATTTAAGCAAGGATGCAGGAAGTCAGTGAGGATGCCGTTGATTGGGGTCTGACTCTTAATGATTGTATGGACAATTGCTTGTGATGCCAATCTGATCACAGAAATATCATGTCTCTTTTTGAAGAAAATGCCTATAATTGATTTCATCCTGATCATTCGCTTATTTATTGCCTTCCCTTCTTCTAGTTCTTTTAATTTTGCCAAGCAAATCTATTTTTGCAAGTCTGTGATACATTTACATCATTGCATAACTAAGTGAACAGACAGTATCAATAATAATAATAATAATAATAATAATAATAATAATAATAATAATAATAATAATAATAACAACAACAACAACAACAACAGAGTTGGAAGGGACCTTGGAGGTCTTCTAGTCCAACCCCCTGCCCAGGCAGGAAACCCTACACCATTTCAGACAAATGGCTATCCAACATTTTCTTTCCAAAATGCTCCAACATTTCCAGTGTTGGAGCATTTACAACTTCTGCAGGCAAGTTGTTCCACTGATTAATTGTTCTGTCAGGAAATTTCTCCTTAGTTCTAGGTTGCTTCTCTCCTTGATTAGTTTCCACCCATTGCTTCTTTTTCTACCCTCAGGTGCTTTGGAGAATAGTTTGACTCCCTCTTCTTTGTGGCAACCCTTGAAATATTGGAACACTGCTATCACGTCTCCCCTAGTCCTTCTTTTCATTAAACTAGGCATACCGAGTTCCTGCAACCGTTCTTCATATGTTTTAGCCTCCAGTCCCCTAATCATCTTTGTTGCTCTTCTCTGCACTCTTTCTAGAGTCTCAACATCCTTTTTACAATGTAGCGACCAAAACTGAATGCAATATTCCAAGTGTGGCCTTACCAAGGCATTATAAAGTGGTATTAACACTTCACGTAATCTTGATTCTATCCCTCTGTTTATGCAGCCCAGAACTGTTAAGTTTTGGCAATGAAGAGGCAGGAGACGATGTAAGTGACAACAGCTCTTTAGTTTATTGTGAAACCCAGCAAAACCAACAGGCAAACACCTCTCTTTATATAGTATTTGGCTGAGGCACCAGCCAATCAGCAACGTGTATTTTCCCGCCCAAATTTCCCTCCAAAATTTCAAATACATTACAAGAACTGTGTTGGCTTTTTTGGCAGCTGCTGCACACTGCTGGCTCATATCTAAATGGTTGCCCACTAGGACTCCAAGATGCCTCTCACAGTTACTACTATTGAGCAAGGTACCACATATCCGGTACCTGTGCATTTTGTTTTTTTGGCCTAAATGTAGAACTTTACTTTTTTCACTGTTGAATTTTATTTTGTTAGATAGTGCCCAATGTTCAAGTCTGTCAAGATCTTTCTGTATCTTGAGCCTATCTTCTAGAGTGTTGGCTATTCCTGCCAGCTTGGTGTCATCTGCAAATTTGATGAGTTCCCCATCTATCTCGTCCAAGTCATTGATGAAGATGTTGAAGAGTACTGGGCCTAAAACAGAGCCTTGGGGTACTCCACTGCATACTTCCCTCCATGTGGATGTAGTTCCATTTTGGACTACATGTTGAGTGCGGTTGGTTAGCCAGTTACGAATCCATCTGGTGGTGGTGCTGTCTAACCCACATTTTTCTACTTTATCTAGTAGTAGGTTATGGTCTACTTTATCAAATGCCTTACTGAAGTCCAAGTAAATTATATTGACAGCATTCCTCTGGTCCACTAATTTTGTCACTTTGTCAAAGAATGCAATAAGATTAGTCTGGCATGATCTGTTTTTGACAAACCCATGTTGGCTTTTGGTTATTATTTTGTTTGCTTCTAGGTGTTCGGTGATTTGTTGCTTCGGTGATTCGTTGCTTCGGTGATTCATTGCTTCCCCCCCCCCAAATTGTTTTTTTTTTTTTTTTGTGATCCATGATGGAGTTAGTAACCAGGTTCTGGTGTATAAAGAAAATGCCACACACACAAATAATGGTTTGAATCCTTAATCCTTTACAAACTAACATCCATAAAGTAATACAGGAAGATTTTGTTGGAGTTAATGCTTTGTGCTCCACACCACCTTCTAAAACTTTATCACCCAGGTGACCCTTAACCCAGCTCCTCCCTACTCATTAATCATTGTTCCATTAGATACCTTGATTAGGCATTACTCCTGCACGCTCCCAGCCCACTGGCCACTCCTCCAGATTGGCCAGCATTCCAGCCATTTCCAAGCCTCTCTAGATTAGTCATCATTACATCCATTTCCAAACTTCTCTGTAACTCTCAGTCTCTCAGCCTCTCAGCCGCCCTCAGAAGCTGCTCAGACAGCTGCACTCGCTGCCAAGTCCATTCAGAAATGCTTGCTGCCAGTCTGAGTGCCTTAAACATCCAGAGGAGGCTGCCATGGTGATGACCAGGTCATCAAGCAGCGCCTGCAGCTGATGAATGGCGCGGGCACAAGCTGGGAGAGGGATCTTCACATTGCTTGATGGCCGGTAGGTAAGCTGAGGAGCCAGGGTGCCATGTGAGCTGCCATGAATGAATGAACTTCCCCCTGGTCTACGTCAAGTGCCTGATCTTCGGACCTTCCGTCATGACCTAAAAACACATTTATTTATTCAAGCGGGACTGGCATAATAGTTTTAATTTTAAATTGGGGTTTTTATTGTTCTGGGTTTTTTAAATTTTTTTTTTTATAATTTTAAATTTAAACTTTTAATTATCAGCCTTTTTGTAATCTGCTAGGTTTTAATTGTTGGTTTTAATTGTTTATGTATTGTGTTGTATCTTTGACTCCTTTGGGAGAAGGGCGGTATAAAAATTTAATAAATAATAATAATAATAATATTACCAGAACATCCACACCCTGGCAGCCCTGACACGCAGCCGCGCATTGGGGCTGACATCACTCTGATCACAGAAATGTATCTTTTTGGAAAAAATGCCTATAATTGATTTAATCCTGATCATTCTCTTATTCATTGCCTTCCCTTCTTCTAGTTCTTTTAATTTTGCTAAGAAAATCTACTTTTGCAAGTCTGTCATACATTTACATCACTGCACAACTAAGTGAACAGACAATATCATTCCCCCCCTTTGAATTGGTTTGTTCTTTTTGTGATTCATGATAGAGTTAGTAACCATCTCTAAATCCAGAATTGGGAAGAAGTCTTTATATCATTGTTTCTTAGCATACATGCCATGGCTGTATGTCTCTGAACATATAATTAAAATGACACCTATATGACAGATAAAATGACATCTGTATGATAAATAATGTGACACAAACACGATACTAAAAAACAAATAAAAACATAGTACTGGCTACAGCAGGAGGAACAACATTCGGTAGCAGTGCAAACTACACACCAAATGGACACAGTCTATTTTAGAGCCTGGGGGAAAGGCTACATTTTTAAAGATCTCAACATCTGTAGTGTTCTCAGGGGCTGTTATTCCAGAGAGCTAGTGCTGCAACAGAGAAAATATGTTTTGAAGTTTTATCAATGTTATTGCTTAGAAGTGGGACACATCTCGTGAAATTTTAATTATGGTTCAAGAGGAAACTATATGGCAGATTATATCTACAGATGTCACAGTAGATGATCTGAAGAAGACCACAAATCTATCTCCAGGAAAGTTATTTGTTTATTAGGGAGTTTATCACTGTTTGGCTGGATTCACAAAACATGCCAAACTGCATTTTGGGCAGAATGTGATTAAATATATTTTGGGAAGTTAGACATTTTCTTAATGTAAAGAAACATGCTTGAATCAAGTTTGCCTCCAGAAATTGTAAGTGTACCATCACTGGAGGTTTTTAAGAAGAGATTGGAAAGCCTTTGGAATGGCCTGAGCAGTTCTCCTGCTTGAGCTGAGTGTTGCACTAGAAATCCTCTAAGGTCCCTTGCAACACTATTATTTTGTAATTCTGTAAATTAAACTTATTTATTTCAAGGTGGAAGTTTATATGATCAAAACATCTATTGTTGATCAGTTTAGCATATTGCAAAAACCCAAACAATATGGGTCTGTGAAAAGAAAAAGATTAATAGAGGTGGTTAACTTCAGTTAAGGAGAAAATGAAAATAATATTGATTGATAGGATAAAAAGACAATCAGGATGATGGATAAAAGTCAGTTAACTATGGATCTAACTGAAACATTGTATTTTTGCAGAAATTTAGGCGAGGGTTATTGTAATATTTTAATATATGTGGACCCTTTAATAGAAAGTAATCAAATTTCAGAGTGGTGCCAGAATAACTACCATAGTACTTCCCAACAGAGAACTCTATATCTGATATGAAGAAAATACATAACAATACAAAGCTGTTTTGGGAACTCAAGGCAGGGAAGAATGGCAACATAATTGAAGGCAGTTTAGAACATGGGCAGATAAAAGGATTACTCAATGAAATGAGAAAACTTGTAAGGAATAGTTAAGTGGTTAAGGGCAGATTGAGGTAAAGTGAATATTGATTCTTTGATCAAATAGAAACACCCAATTTAACATGATGGGGGAATTTCTTTAGCTAGTGGGAATCAGGTTATTATTAGTTTTGTTGTCATAAATATACTGTTTTTTTTAAAAAAATGAGTAAATTACAGGGCTAGCTCAGATATTCCAAGAATTAGGGTTATATGGTATTATTACTGTTCCTTAAAATACACATATAATACTACATACATGAAGGTAAAAGGGATCATGTTTGAAAATGCAATAGGCTGCTTGTCTTTGTAGAAAAGCTCAGAAAAAAAGCATATAAACTTAAGTTAAGAAATTCAAATGACTAAGAGCTTTCAATTCCATTTAATTCCATCATATGATCTATGGTTTACAGAAAGCTTGCTCCTAAAAATAAAAGTACAGATAATAATCATCTATGGGCAGCACATTGTAACACTGAAATAAGAATAAAAAGGGATTTTACTGCTCAGCAGTTTTTTATACTGGAGTAAAATGTAACCTTTAAAGGAGTACACCTCCATAGTTAAAAAAAAAAAGTAAAATATTGATATTTGGAGAAAAAAGAATTTTACACAAAAATCCATAAGAAGTTTGCAATTGCCAAGACATGTAGTAGTTTGAAATAATTTTTAGGATACTTTTTGAAGAAAATGTTGTATATTGTAATAAATGTTGTATGTTGTAATAAATAATGCAATATTCCACATTTATTTTTCCCTTTCAAGCAAATTTCTGTTCATCATGGCTGGCAATATGCTTGAAAATAAGTAAGGACTATCCAGAATCAGACTGTTCCTGAATAAGTTTCTAGTTATTAGGACAGAAAAAAGACGGTCTGGACTCGGATTGGGTAGATTTGGGCGGGATGACGGAGGGAGATCTTAAGGACGTTATCTGGGAAGAGTTTGACGCTGTGGCTACCGAGGACATGGACAGGATACTGGGGAGGCTTAACACGACCACATGTTTATTGGACCTGTGTCTCTCCTGGCTGGTACTGGCCACCCAGGAGGTTACACGAGGCTGGCTTCAGGGAATTGTCAACACATCTTTGATGGAGGGTGTCTTCCCCACCACCTTAAAAGAGGCGGTGGTGAGGCCCCTCCTCAAGAAGCCCTCCCTGGATCCAGCTGCTTTAGAGAATTATCGTCCCGTCTCCAACCTTCGTTTTGTGGCGAAGGTTGTTGAGAGTGTGGTGGCGCAACAGCTCCCCCAGCACCTGGATGAAACTGTCTATCTTGACCCATCCCAGTCCGGCTTCTGGCCTGGGTACAGCACAGAGACGGCATTGGTCATGTTGGTGGATGATCTTTGGAGGGTCAGGGACAGGGGTTGTTCCTCTGCCCTGGTCCTATTAGGTCTCTCAGCGGTTTTTGATACCATCGACCATGGTATCTTGCTGCAACGACTGGAGGGGTTAGGAGAGGGGGGCACCATCTTTCAGTGGTTCTCCTCCTTCCTTTCTGACCGGTCACAGACGATGTTGGCAGGGGGGCAGAGATCGGCCGCAAGGCGCCTCATGTATGGGGTGCCACAGGGGTCAGTTCTCTCGCCTCTCCTGTTCAACATCTACATGAAGCCACTAGGTGAGATCATCTGTGGTTTTGGGGTGTGGTGTCACCTGTACGCTGATGATACACAGCTGTACATTTCCACCCCTAACCACCCCAATGAAGCCGTTGAAGTGATGTCCCGGTGTCTGGAGGCCGTGTGGGTCTGGATGGGGAAAAACAGGCTCCGACTCAACCCTTCCAAGACTGAGTGATTGTTGTTTTATTTGGCTGTAAACCGCCCTGACTCCTTCGGGAGAAGGGCGGTATATAAATTAAAATAATAAATAAATAAATAAATAGTACCCAATGTAGCATCTAGCTTGTCTCACCACGACTAGGAGAATTTACAAATTCAAAGTTTCCTCTGCCTCTTTAAATAAAATAGGACTTTGAGATGGAAATGCATTTTATACATAGTTTTCAATAGTTTGCTGTTTTATTTTTTCTTGTCTTTCAAATACAAGGACAGCTAATGTGATATAATTTGTATCAGAAGAATAGCTTTGGGATCAGGGCTTTTCCTGTACTTTTCCATATTATTTTTCCCCCCAATTGAAAAATATATCAGTATTTTTTTTCCACCTGAGAAAACAGCTGGAATAGTGACTATTAGTAAAAAAATGAAAAAGGTTAGGAAGCTTCAAAAGCTTCATTTCAGCAGCTCCATGCTCAGCAAAACCAATTATGGAATGAAAGATCAATGTTATGACTTATCTACAGTGCATGATTTCTGCTTCACAAGAGTGCGTAGGTATCTATTTCTGGATGGCAGAAACAGATGACAACAGCTCTACCATTAAAACAAACTCAGGGGGTATTTTTAATAGTCCATTTATGGAGTACACCTTTTCATTTTATGTTTTGTCTTCTGCCCGTTTTGGAGAATGTGTTGTAACTCCAGCAGTTTGTTAATTCCTTTAAAGAGGAAGAAAACCTTTTCAGCTGAGATTGCTTACTGAGTTTCCTAATACATTTAAAAGCTGCTTTTAACATTGCAATAGCTGAATGGCTATAATTCCTCCCTTGCAAATACAGCTAATTCTCTACTTACAACAGTTCATTTAGTGTTTCCTAAAAGTTTCTTACTTTCTTTGCATTTATAAGGAAAGAAATGCACTGTTTTACCATTTCTATATCACCTCGCCTTCCAAATAGTATAAATATCCTGTAGACTGTCTAGGTAAAGCTGCCCATAAGAAGGAAATTTATTGGCAATGGCTTTCCTGGAGCACAAAGATGGGAGGATATAGCAGAAGGACAACTAGTAATGAGAAGCATGGTAGCCTTCACTCCAGATTGAATCAGTGGTGGGTTGTTCCCAGTTCTGTCTGGTTCTTGAGAACCGGTAGTAAAAGTTCTGGGGCTCCGCCCACCCACCTGGATGTCATAATGGACAATCTGTGCATGTGCAGAAGCGCGCATGCGCGTTCCCATTGTGAACCGTTATAAAGGTAAGTAGAACCCACCCCTGGACTGAATGTCTTGTAAGCTGTTGTCAAAGAGTCTCTCCAGACTTTTTTTATTTTTTAAACTGATTCAAAGTGGCATGAGTACAGGGCAGGAATTGCTTAGATAGTACGTGTGGATATGCCCTTGTTAAGCTGACACATCATTTTGATTCTGTAACATAGGTAGAACATCATCACTATTTGCAAGACTACCACATGAAGAAAATGAAGATTCTTTTTATAAGAAGAAGAGGCCTTGCAATGAGATTTTAAAAAATTTAAGAATTATTATTATTGCCATTTTTTTCCAGACATGGGAAAAAAAAACGTTTCAAACAGGCTGCAGTTTAATCAGCTCACTGGCTGGGAATTCACTCTTAAGCTTTCCAAGATTTATAAAAGACACGTTCCTCAAATCCTGGGAGTTTCTGCTTCCTTGGTTTGCCAACTTTGTGGACTTGACACTGTCCAAGTGCCCAAAGCTACAAAAAATCTTGCCTATGTGCCTAAATATTTTCCTTTCATGCTACAAACAATGTTTGCGTTCATGCCAAATACTCATTTATTTTAAAATATGATGAAAAGATATCCATACACATACACATTACATATACATAAACACACACACACACACACACACATATACTGTACACACACACACACACACACACACACACACGTGTTAAAAAATAGCTACTAAGAAAGCCAAGCAAACATTTCAAGAAAAAGCTGCATGGGGAAATTAAGGCTATTGGATTTATACGAAATAATGCTGAGTCTATGAATGGCATTGGCTTTCCATTGTCCATATTTATAGCATCTAAAATCTATGCTCCATTGAAAGTGAATGTACATAAGTCACCCCTAGATGAGATGGGTGGTACATCAATCAATCAATCAATCAAACAAACCAACCTAATGCTGTAACAGGATATCCACAAATCCATAGAAAAGATAAATATATCTTTAGGTATTACAATAGGGTTGCAAATATAAAAGGCAAATGACTTGTGTTTCATGTTTTTTCCGATGTAACTCTTCCCAGTCAGGTTTCTTAATCCTTAGCCTGGTAATATGGTCAGACCTAGATAGACCCAGACAAACATAAAATTTAGTCACGATATGGAGGAAGGAGATAGTTCAGGTGATAATGCCAAGCTTGGTTTTCCTCTCTTCCCAGGGCCTAGATTTTGTCTATTAGTTTCATCAGTTTTGCTAGTTTCAGCATGGGCAGCATTATCTTGTATTCATGAGAATCAGACAGAATGTCTTTATGTCGAAAAAGTTGCTGGCTAAGAGTTGTAAGTGGATGTCTATCTTCATATGGCTACCAAATTAGTCCTGTGCCACTAAACAAGCCTATTGCTCTCTGGTAATTATGGTAACCATGGAGCCTTCTTCAGCTATAGAAGATACAGCAGTTACCATAGATACCTGGAAAGATAAATGCTGGCTTTTCAAAAGAGCCAGCAATGTGAATTTGAAGGAAAGGAAATGACCGAGGAAGCCTATTAGGGAATAGAGTTGATAGGACAGCAATCTTCCTAGAGTCTTTCTCATCATAATGAGATCCATTTTCCTTACAGAAATTTAATACTATAGATAACCAAGAACATTGAAGGCTATGGCACCCAGTCACACAGCTTTTGTGTGAGAGAAAATATATAATTAATGGCCTAAATAGTGAAATGGCACATTGAAATACTGAACACTGAAAGCACAAGATGTGTTGGTTTCACTATGTTGAGTATTCATCATCAACTTTGCACAGATGCATTTCAAAATGCTAAGCGCTGTTATTTTACATAAAAGTAGATTATGTATCTAGTTTATTTTTCATGTTCATTCTGTAACTTACATTCTGAGCAAACTACTGCCAGTCAGCACAATAAATCTTGCCTTCTATTTTCAAGTAGACATTTTTCTCCTGACCTTGTAATCATAATCGCAAAATGGCAAGTGATTTGCAGGGGATTACCATTTTAAAACAATAAATGGCAATGAGAGAAGAAACATGATAAAAATTCGTGTTTGAAAGTGCTCTGGATTTCATTTTTGCAACTGACCTGCTATAGAAAGAAAGGTGTTGCTCTGAAACTTACTTTCTTTTAAACACAGAACAGCTATTAAACTTCCTGGAAAAAAAAAAAGCTCTACCTGAAAGCAGTCACAGTCTGGAATAACCTACCACTGTGTACCGTGTTTTTTACACTTCATCTCTGACTGTCTGAAATTCTTGATCTTTCACCAAACAATGCTATCTGCTCTTTTCCCTGAAACTTAGCCATCAGTAAGGAATTTTACTCATCTCAAACTTGGATTGGATTGGACTAAGATTTAGTCTAAGTCAGGGGTGTCAAACTTGTGGCCCATAGGCTGGATGTGTCACGCGCTGGCCACCCCACCAAAGTTTAGCGAAGGGGGAAAAAAAATCACGATATGTCACATGATGACGTGAGTTTGACATCCTGGTCTAAGAGATTTCAGCAGTGAATTCCTCTAATAAATTCAACCCTGGTTAGTTATCAGTGTTTGGAATAGTGGCAAATATCTGTAGCTTAGGTGTAGGATGAGAGTAAAGGTTCATTTTTAAAGGTTGTGGGTTGATGTTGCTAGATTTCTGTGAGTTGTGATATCAAAGAGAATTAATTATTTGGTCCTTGGGTATTTTTAAAAAAAGTTTCAATAAAATAAAGCTTCAATAAAATAAAGGATTTTAGGCAAAGCATCCTTTATAATAAGAGGCAATATATCAGTGTTTGCAACAGTGGCGAATAACTGTAGCTTGGGTGTAGGATGAGAGTAAACGTTCATTCTTCGACCTTGTGGTGTTGCTAGATTTCTATAGGTTGTGATACTAAAGAGAGTTAGTTATTTGGTCCTTAGCTTGGGTAACCTTTAAAAAGCTTCAATAAAATAAAGGATTTAAGGCAAAGCATCCTTTATAATAAGAGGCAATAGATTTCTTAACCATATTCTGGGAATAAAGTTTATATGTTATTGTTCATGGTTATGATAGTCTTGTTAACTTCCAAAAGTCTTTTTTATGTTGCTGTCCAAAAAGAAAACTAGTTTTAACAAAGTGAAAATTAAATCTTTGGGAGGAACTGTCTATTCTGTGTCTATGTTGAATCTGTGCACTGTTCTACCACACACCTCCTTGGCTCCTGATGATACTTAAAAGTTATAGTGAATAGAACTTTATTTAAAAGTGTTGATGAGTTAATGAATTCTGGTGCCAATTGTGGCAATTCTGTGTTTCCAAACTGCTGAGTGCACACATTTTAATAATTCGTTCTAGATACCTGATGGAGTCATTCCTATGAAGCCATGTCTATTTTAAAAAGTATAGAATAGTTTATTTAGTTTAAAAAGAGGGGAGGCAAGAAAACAAAAATAAAACCAAAGTCATATATGTTGCATTCATTTAGTAAAGGTCTAGGTAAAGGGGTAGATTTTAAAGAAGTGCCTGAAAGATGTAAATAGAGGTAAATCGTATTTGAGGAAGAAAAGTATTCCACAATGAAAGTGGGAAGTCAAAATGGTATTCTTTAATCTAGACATGTGTAGGAGGACCTCTCCAGGCCTTACATATGTCAAACTTCAGCAATAGTGTGAACACATGTATCAACAGTGCTTGCCTAGCATCTTTGAGATCAAGCGACCCACAAAAAATCATTTTAGTAGTTGAAATATAAGCACCCATTTCATTTACTGTAGGTTGTATCTATCTAGGAAAGAATATTGTTGGTTATATACTTAATGCCTATAGGTACTCATAATATGAGTTTTCAATGAAGAAAAAAACATTTAAAACAGGCAAATTCTTCACTTTCCATGTTCTGTAACCCAGATGGTCTTCATTACAATTTATTGTTTTTTAACTGATACTGATCAGTTTCATCCCTGTGTTATGACATGGATTTAAAAAAAAAGGAATAGTTTCCCCACAAACAAACAAGAAAGCATCTGCTTCTTCAGTGTCTGTACAATACAGACCCAATATCAGCACAATTTTAAAGCACTTTTTTCAGATACCAACTTGACTCCAATATATAGTGTTGCCAGTTTCTATGGAACAGCACTAAAAATTTATCAGATCTTGACCTCTGCTATAAACTGGATTTGACAACCACCTATATTAGAATGCTTTGTAATTTGATAGACATATTGTCCACATTTTATGCTCCCCTATATCTATCTAATACTTCTCTATCCCTGAGGGTGGAGGTTCGTTCTCTGAGCTTGTGAGTTGGTTTCTGAATGTTTCATTACCAGGCTAGATAACATCTTCAACAGGATTTAGAGGATGTCAGTGTTCGTGTTCTTCTGCTTATAAGAGCTTCATGTGGTCAGTAGGTATTGTGATGGTGAAGTCATGTCAGGTAAGGGTCACATCAGGTCAGGATCTTGTGATAGGGGAGGTGTGGGTTGTGTAAAGTGAGGGTCTTGTGATGAGTCTTGGGATGGGTATTCCTCTGAAGATGTTACCTAGACTGGTAATGAAACATTTGGAAACCAACCCACAAGAGAAGAGAAAGAACTACAGCTACAGATATTTGCCACTATCACACTTCTATCCCTTCTTTCAGGTTCTTGTTTTTTATATATACTTTTAGTTTTTAATTATGTACATATGTATATATGTATGTATGTATGTATGTATGTATGTATGTATATGTATTTATATTTTTGTTTTTATTCTTGACACATCCTTTATGCTTTTTTAAAATGGCTATACTCTTTGCATTGGTAGATGACTGTAGTAAAAAGTTTGATTTGATACTCAGTCCTCTTTACAGAAAAGTAGAGGTGTAGAGGTGAATGTCATCAGCATATCAATCACTTCGTATTACCACTTTCAGTAGCCTCCACTTGATTAGAAATAACATTGGAATGTGACAATCTACAGCATAACTAGTAAGGTGAAGAGACATGGTGAGTGAGTACAATTTCCTGACTCTGTCCCTGGGAGACTATTCTCACACTGTTGCAGGCCTTCAGACTGCTAACCTATGATGACAATTGTAAGGTTTTATGGTTGAGAGGTTAAGCAGGATAAACATAATTGGCTCTCTCTGCATTCTACACATAGGTAACACATGTATTAGTTAGATTTCCATTTGTACCTATAGAAACATAGATGTGTATATACAGACATATGTACAGTACATGGGATAAAGGTAGAAGCTTTGTAGTAGCATGGAACCAGCAGTGAAATCTGCCCAGTTCTATCTGGCTCGCTGAACTGGTAGCATCGGCGGCGGGAGGCTCCGCCACCCTCCAGGACATCATTACGTCCTGTTTTTTTACCTTCTGTGCATGCGCAGAAGAGGCATGCGCACATGTAGCATGCTTGCATTCCCGCGTGGTCCTGTTCCCGAACCAGTAGCGAAGGTAAACTGTTACTGATTTCACCGCTGCATGGGACCTTTTTATTCGAACGATAACATCACAAAAGGGATACATAGAGTTTATTCTCTGGCAGTTTTAAGCCAACAGATGTGTTGTGACCCAGGTTCCTGGACCCGGACTCCTGGACTCGGATGATTCAGAAAGTGAGGGAGAAGACCTGGCCAGCCCTGCTTCTCTTGAGCCCTTTCCCTCCCTGGCACCCACTCAAAGGGAGGAGGAGGGGCCGGCACAGCCTGATTCCATGGAGCCTGATTTGGCAACGCCCCAAGAACAGTTTTGGAGTGATGCAAGGTTACGTAGACATGATCGCCGTGCGCAGCAGCGGAAGAGTTGGGACAAAGCCAAGTCATAATTGTCATGCAGTGACATCTGCAGAGACTATAAATAGGAGGCGGGACTTCCTGGTTTTTTGTCTTGGACAAAGTAATGAATTGGCGCGAGCTAATGAATTGGCGCGAGCTAACTGTTTCAATGGAGGGAAGAATATATTCGTGAGTAATTCTGGCCTTATCTATAATTTCCTCGTTATCTCCAGAAACTTGGCAGGCCCGTGGGTAGACGTGGCCAGGACATGTATCTATGTAAATAAAAGGAAAAAAGGAAGGCCTCTGACGGACTCTTTGCTGGGAGTATTGGGGGAAGGGAAACAGAACAAGATGAGATGAGTTGATTGCTTAGTATTGCACTTCATTTACTATTGCAGATGGTAAATTCAATGCTAGAAGTGATAAACTCCACTATCATTCATCCTGATTTTCAGACCTGTAACCTTGAAAGTTAGATATGCAGTTGTCTTATTTTTGTTTCTGAAGTTTATGTGACAAGCTAATTAAAACCATTCTGTTTAATAAATTAACCTTGATTAGGAATCACTAATCATCTTTAAGTTCATTGTTAAGTGTCACAGCTTAAACAAAGCAATGAATACCCCAAGAAGAGCATCTGTCTAAACTCCCTTAATGAGCAATGCCTGTGCTTCACAGGTACTACAACTGTTTATAAATGATAATAAAATGTGGAATGTAAATAATTTCCAACAACTGAGTGGATATGTTTACCTCATTAAGGAAGCATAATGGCATACAATCTGGAATACATAGAGTGAGATTAGGGTGATGGAAAGTGTTTCCTAGCAATTTTAATGCCGGTCAGTTAGGGATGGGGTATTAATCTTCCCAGACAGAGATCCAGAAGTATTGCCTAGCCTGTTTATATTAATTCAAGTTTGTCCTCAGGCAATAATTCAGCCAGTTTGTTTTAAACCTGAATCCTGATTTGTAAATCTAGCAAACCAGGTTCTAGTGTTAACCTTTATTTATTCTTATGCTAAACCTTATCTGTACTTCTTGTAGACATTCAAGGAAGACATTCAAGAGAAATACATACAGATTTACAGCACAAAAAGATCCGATCCTAGTAATCTTTCCTCCCAGATCAATTTCTAGCAGCTCCATTCAAGTAGCTGTACCTGCCAGCGTGTTGTAGCAAAAGCAAAATTCACCTACCATTGGTGTTACCAATTTAATTACATTTTTGCAGCATTACTCCATGGTAGATGATGGCTATAATCTGTTCCCTGCTGCATCTTTATTTAGATTTAACCAAAACAATCTGGAACTGAACACACTCAAAACCGTAGAAATGATGGTAGACTTCCACCTCTCACAATACTAGACAACAGAGTATCAACAGTAGAAACCTTCAAATTTCTAGGTTCTATCATATCGCAAGATCTAAAATGGACAGCTAACATCAAAAACATCATTAAAAAAGGACAGCAAAGAATGTTCTTTCTGCGACAACTCAGTAAGCTCAAACTGCCCAAGGAGCTGCTGATTCAGTTCTACAGAGGAATTATTGAGTCTGTCATTTGCACCTCTATAACTGTCTGGTTCGGTTCTGCAACCCAACAAAAAAAACACAGACTTCAGAGGATAATTAGAACTGCAGAAAAAATAATTGCTACCAACCTGCCTTCCATTGAGGACCTGTATACTGCACGAATCAAGAAAAGGGCCGTGAAAATATTTACAGACCCCTCGCATCTTGGACACAAACTGTTTCAACTCCTACCCTCAAAACGACGCTATAGAGTACTGCACACCAGAACAACTAGACACAAGAACAGTTTTTTCCCGAAGGCCATCACTCTGCTAAACAAATAATTCCATCAACACTGTCAAACTATGTACTGAATCTGCACTACTATTAATCGTCTCATAGTTCCCATCACCAATCTCTTTCCACTTATGACTGTATGACTATAACTTGTTGCTGGCAATCCTTATGATTGATATTGATATATTGACCATCAATTGTGTTGTAAATGTTGTACTTTGATGAATGTATCTTTTCTGAGAGCATATGTACCAAGACAAATTCCTTGTGTGTCCAATCACACTTAGCCAATAAAAATTCTATTCTATTCTATTCTATTCTATTCTATTCTATTCTATTCTATTCTATTCTATTCTATTCTATTTATAGTTACCCTTCTATAGTGATTGCTTACTATTAGACTGGCTGATATATAAAGGCAAAGATAACATTCATGCTGCTACTAATTCTTTTGATGCAACTTAGTTTCTACACAGAAGTAAGAGCTTTCTTCCAGCATTGTGAATCTTCTGACTTTGTAGCATAGGACCCACATGAAGTTTTCATTTGGCTCGATCCTGAATTTTTCAAAGAGAAATAACCCAAGATAGCAAACATACATATTATTCTTTCATCCTATTTTCCCCACAACAATGATATTTGGAAGTGGGTTGGGCTGACAGAGAGTGACTGGCCCAAAGTCATCCAGCTGCCTTTCATACTTAGGATGGAGCTAGAACTCAGAATCTCTTGGTTTCTAGCATGGTGTCTTAACCACTAGACCAAACAGACTTCCTTTTGTTCTACCAAAAGTCATCAAACCACAACATGAAATGCTAAATTAAACAAAAGCAAATCAAGTGTGTTGCAGAGATCAGAGATAGACCACACTTATACAACCACTTCTGCCAGTTGACCAGGGGTGAAATCCAGAAGGTTCTGACAGGTTCTGGAGAACCAATAGTGAAAATGTTGAGCAGTTTGGAGAACTGGCAAATAGCACCTCTGGTTGGCCCCAGAGTGGGGTGGGAATCAGGATTTTGCAGTATCCTTCCCCTGGAGTGGGGTGGGAATGGAGATTTGGCAATATCCTTCTCCCAGGAGTGGGGAGGGAATGGAGATTTTGCACTATCCTGCCCCTGCAACCCCCATCAAGCCACACCACACCACACCAACCAAGCCATGCCCACAGAACCAGTAGTAAAAAAAATTGGATTTCACCACTGGTCTTGACCCTTTTGACTACACCACTGTTTATCAACCTTTGCCATTTTAATGTGTGGACTTCAACTCTCAGAATTTCCCTGTGCTGGCTGGGAGTTGAAGTCCATGCATCTTAAAATGGCAAAGGTTGAGAAACACTGGACAACTCTTTCTCCTGTGGATGCCCCTTGGTAGGGTTAAAGCACATTGCAAGAAGCAAAAGTCTGCTTGTCCCCATTTTCTTTTTCTGTTTTCTCTTTCTGTTTGTTTTTCTTTCTTTCTTTCTCTTTCTCTATCTTTTCTCTTTTCTCACCTTGTCAGAGTGCTGCCTGCCTGATAATGGTGTAGATTGTTATTAGCATTAAAATGCTGTTGAAATTTGGCGCAGGGACTCAGGTTGGGCATTCCTGTTGTAGAAGAAAGAATTAGGAAATGGTTGGTAAGAGAAAAGAAACCCCAATTGAGTGCTCCTGATTGAAGCACCGAACATTTGATACCTGAAGTCTGTCAAGGGACTCTATTCAATAGCCTAATAGTAACCAGTGAAAATCAATGGTGGGAGATACAGGACAGATAACAAATTTAATTGTACAGCTCAATTTATGAGAAATGTTAACAAAGAGAGGGGAAAAAAATCACACTGTTTTAACAATCAGGAAAGAACAGGTGGTTTCACTATAAATGAGCTCAGGCCACAGCAGGGGACCAGAAAGTCTGACAAGATATAGTATTATTTGAGCAAGACAGTCAGATCTTAGGGGAAGAATGCCAATGTTAAAGAATCCACCCGATCCATATATCTTCAATAAATGGCTGACAGGAATTTATACTTTAGTGTTTGCACTTTGCAATGCTGTTTTCAGACGTTTGTTAGTTATATTGTTAAAATACACACTTGAAGAAGTATTTTGAAGAGTGGAGCAATCATGTATGATTCCAGAAAGAAGAGAATGATGGCTAAAATTGCCTAACATCCTAGGAATGTTCCTGTTTTCACTTGTAAAATAATGAAGGTTAATTCACAGTATTACCATCTCTTACTCCTCACCTATGCAAAAGATTGTGCCATCTGTATCTTCTGCTGCCTCATAAGAACTCTTTGAGGTGGGAGACTGCTTTCTTCATATTTATGATCACACTCCTACTTTCATACACATAGCATACTAACCACTAACCTGCATCAATTTTTCATTTGCTCACCTGAACAAAAAAAGTAAACAATTAGCCACTTTTAAAATTTTCTTATTTTAAGAATTGGGAACCTAGATTATTCAGGCATGAAATGAAGGAACCTTTTCTGTTCTCCCTCGCCTCTGTCCGAATGATGGCTTAATTATCCGTCACTATCAGCTCTGGCAGCAGAATAGCCAGCGTCTGCCAAGAGCCTCCGTTATCTTCTACAACGCTGGTGAGTCACAAATTTCAGCTCTTAAGCAGTGGATTTGCCTGTTACAAAGAGACACAGCAGCTCTGGCTGCCTTTTATATCCTGTAGGGTGTGGCTCCATGACTCAGCACTTCCTAGGCCTGCCCCACCCTTGCTTCTGTTGTTCCCTCCTCTCCTGCCTATGAAACCATGCCTGATTGCCGTCAGCTGGGTCTGCAGGCGTGGCCTGGGGGAGGGGAAGAGTCAGGGGATGGAAGCCTCGTTATCTCTTCCACCTGGCCTGTTTCTGGCTCCTGGAGCTGAGTAAGGCAAGCCGGTGCTCCCGAGGTAAGTCCTGACGGCCCTTCCCCCTCACTTTCCAAGTCACTTTCTGGCAGCAGGCCTGGTTCGGGGAGTGCAGACACAACAGAGCCTGTCATTAATTCCAAAACAAAAGCAGTCTGGATCAGGGGTGAAGTGCTCCCAGTTTGGACTGGATCGCTCAGTCTGGTAGCTATCATGGCAGTGGTTCGACGATCCAGTAGCGATGATGGAGCAAAGCTCTGCCCACCTGCCCAGTTGTCATTACTTCCTGGTTTTAACTAGGAAGTAATGTTGTTTTTGCCTTCTGTGCATGCATGTGATGCGCGCAGCACGTGTACTTCTGAACCAGTGAGGAAGGTAAGTAGATTTCACCTCTGGTCTGGATTATATGTCTCTCTTCTTTTTATTATTATTGGTAAAAATGACACTTCTCTAGATCTAAAGGGAGCCTATGTGCATCTTGAAAAAAGTATCTTAGCTCTGAAATGTACAATGCATTTAATGCATCTTTAATTTCAAATGCCTAAGGGATTATTCAAATAAATCACATTTAGTGGCAAGAAGGTAGTGGCAAGTGCAGCTCCGCCTCACATATGGCACCAAGAACGGGAGCAGATAAAAGGAATAGTGCAGGAAGATGAATTTTGGGATTTCATTTCTGCAATATTTGGAATAGCATGTCTAAGATCCAACTTGACTTTAACTGACTCTATTTAAATTAATTTTTGCTACAGATTACTTTTGCATTTCCAAATCCAAGATAAGAATTAAGCAGGTCATTGGTCTCCCTGTTGCTGTCATCATCTTGTCCTCTTCTTCAACCAGTGGATCAACTGTTTCCTTGACTTTCCTTTTGTTCCACACATACCTAAAGTACCTTTTTCCATCACGTTATTTTTGACATTCGTAACAAGCCTTAAGTCGTACTGGCTTTAGCATTTTTGATGCCATCTTTGCAGTTGTTTCCTGATATTCTGTCTTCTTTTTCCAATTTTTAAACCTGTCCTTTTGGTTTCTCAATTTCTCAGAAAGATCTTGACGCAGCTATTCTAGTCTCATCTCACCCCTTCCCCTTTGTTATTTTTTGTGTTTGGGCCTTAATTATTGAACTTTTCAAGATTTTTATCCTTACTACCTATTTAGCTTGTTGAAGTCAGCTGTCTTGACATCTAGAACAGTAACCTGAAGTTCTTGTCTTTGGGCTAGTGAAATTTACCACGTTTTTTTCTGTTAAAAATATTAAATCCAATTTAGCTGATTTTCTATTTCCCTTCTTCCCTTCTTTTGAAGGCACATCCAGAATTTGTTGGATTTCCTGCCTGTAGTAGTTTGATTTCCAGTTGATGTCAGCATACTTGAAATCTCCAATTGGTGCTTTACCCTAGCTATCTTGGTTATTTGCTCTGCGAATATTTCATCTATATTGTCTGCTTAGTTAGGTCAATGGTAGTATACTTTCACAATAAAGTTGATTTGACTTTTCTCTTTAATATTCACCCAGACACTTTTAGTAGGGTTTTCATCCTTCACCCAGTGAAATCATTCTTTATATAGTTGGATCTGATTTTTTTTAAAAAAAACAAATTATATTCTTCCAGTACTTATTCCAATCATGAAATGCATGTCACCAAGTTTCAGTAATTCTTACAATATCACATTTACTCTGTTGCAGTAAGACTTGAAGCAGACAGTGCTTTATCTGGAATATCATATTGATTTCTAGGATCAATCTGTGATCATTGTTTTATATAAACTATAGGAGCAGGTGAAATATTGGTTGAATGTGCTTTATGGGATAGTTGATGTTTCTGTAAATAATTGATTATGATGTTCAAATTGGGACCAGTTTGAGTTGTTGTTCTGGGTATTTGCAGATACTTATCTTGGTATTTTATATATATATCCCAAATACCAAGATAAGTGTATATTTCTTCACTATATGAATCATTACCAATACAGTACTTTTTTATATTAAGCCATTAGTTTAGATTTCTGAGTACGGTTTAAGCTATACATTGATTCTTGTATATGCATCTAGGACTTTCAGATTGTTTAGAGAGAACAGGTGGTGCTTGAAAACAGCAGCCCCAACTAATTGTCATTAGTTTTAAATATCACCTTCTAGCATTTTATCTTCACTTATACTCCTGTGAACTAGGAGCATGGTTCTATCCTTCTTCGCTCAGCTGGATTTTCCAATATCATTCCCAGATAGACTTTACTTTTTCTTTTCTGATGACATGAAAGGAGAAACTCATTGAGCTTTGTAATTATGGGTATGAATGGATTTGACAATGCTGGCTCCGTCGGCTAAGCAACGGAGGTGAGCACCACCCCCGAGTTGGAAACGACTGGACAGAGGAAACCTTTATTTTGTAGTATGTTTCAAAAAAAGAATAAAAAAAATCAAAATAAGTACTTTTGATCTTATATAAGTACAATTTTTTATATATTTTTTTATTTTTTTGCATTTATATCCCGCCCTTCTCTGAAGACTCAGGGCGCCTTACACTATGTCAAGCAATAGTCTTCATCCATTTGTATATTATATACAAAGTCAACTTATTGCCCCCAACAATCTGGGTCCTCATTTTACCTACCTTATAAAGGATAGAAGGCTGAGTCAACCTTGGCCTGGTGGGGCTTGAACCTGCAGTAATTGCAGGCAGCTGCTGTTAATAACAGACTGTCTTACCAGTCTGAGCCACAATACCTCTCTATCCCTCATAAAAACTTCCCTACCAGCCTGAAAAACAAGGCAAGTGTTTGAAATAGTTGATTTATCAAGTTAATGCATCTGCTAAAGGAGCCACTAGTGGTTGCCTTCTTTCAGTCTCGCTTAAAGTGTTTGAAAATATGGGCCTCTTTAAAGAGAGCTCCTGTGTCTATATTCGTGCAAGATCTGACATGTGGTTTCTCCCCAAATCCCCAAAACTTTAACCTTAGACTGTTTACTGCAGATCTCATCCCATTCCTAAGAGGTTTGTAAGGGGCATGCATAAACGCACCAGCGTGCCTACCGTCCCTGTCCTAATGTTTTCTTTTATTTGTATCCTTTTCATGTATTTATAATTATATTTACACCTGTATCTGTCATAAAATACACGCTTGACGAAATAAAATAAAAAATACTTCTGAATACATTTTTGAAGATACACAGCTCTTATTACATGTGTAATCCTGGATTGCTATATCATTCACCATGTAAGACAAAAATAGCTGCCTATCTCTTATTCTCATTGAATACATACAAAACAATGGAATCTAGTGGTAGGTACACTATACGGTATGTATTTGCCTGCAGTAGGTATGATTCTATATTCTATCACACATTAGCATTAATGTGTCCTACTTTTAAATTTGTAGGCTGCCAGTTGGTTTTTAGATAGGCATGTCTAATTCATATGCCAGGCTTTGGACCATTGTATGCATTTGGTTTAGTCAGATGAGACTGTCAGATGCCTTTTTACTTCTTTTTGAGGTCTTCCCTTTCTGTTTTCTCCACACACACACACCTAACTCAAATGCATTATAGGAGAATTCCCCAAAGAATTAAACAGAAAGAGTCCTCCAGACAAAGCAGTTCCATTTTTAAAGCAACCTTAAATTCTCTCCAGAAGAATAAGTGGAGGTAACATGAGAATAATTCTTTTCCTAATGATTCAGTAAAAATCTACTTTGCAGTTTTTAGAAAATTTCCCCTTCTGTCAAAAAGATTTCAGTTTTAATACTTTATTTTCAGGCTGCTTGAGAATTTCTTTTGAGTTCCTTTTGATGTTGCTTTTGGGTATAGATTCCTGATAGATACGGTGAAGATGCTACGTTGATGTTTATATTTTCTATTATACCTTATTACATCACTTTGAAGTCTTCCCAGACCCACATTTTCCTCTCTGAATGAGCCTCATAGGAAAAATTCCTTTATGAACCTTCCCTTGGGAATTAATTAGTGTGTGTGAAGCCAGAGCTGGAAAGGTGATTGTGCAGTGAAAATCTGTTCACACCTTATAATTAAATAAGTGTATAAGTACCACCCTTCACCTATGAGAATTTCATCAAACTTTTCCTTTGAAATAAATTTTGAAAGCAAAGTCTAATGTTGAGAATTAGTAGGGAAAAAAATGTAAGAAAAGATTTCCTGGACGGTACTACATGGGTCAGAGTTAGTACCATTAGAGACAGTATTCCTGAAGAGAAGCAAGGAATAAGTGAGTGAACTGATGAATAATTCCTGATGTGAAATACATGTAAGTGCAATGATTTTAGTTGCAAATTTTCTTCACAGGATCTCACAGGAAACATGTGTTCTCACATTGGGGAGAAACAAACAGCCAGTCTGTAGCTCACTCTCTGGTTCAGTTTTCTTAGAACGACTTGTGCCAGATGAGTCAAAACAATCTTTGCTTTGGGGTTTTCTTTTTTTTTCTTTTTTAATGTTTGCATGGTTATTGATGGCAGCAGGAAAGAGTTCCTCTAGGCTAAGGCAACAGATGCAGAGAATTTCTCACTGCCATCATGAAAATGGATATCTTCTGTTCAGTGTATGGAACCTATCACCCCACCTCCTTACAACATGACTTGCCAGCCCCTTGCAGGCATTTTGTTTCCTGTTGCAACTTATGATCTGGTTCCCTTGAGGCGTTTCTAACTGTGTCATCCATATTTTCTTTCTACTGAGTTTTCTCTTGTTCCCTTTTCTTATTTTGCATGTAGAAAAGAAGCACTTTGAACTTTACAGGGACATTCTTTGTCTTCGAAGAAAGTCCTTGGGAATTTCAGAAAAGGGGAAAAATAATCCAGAAGCATATCAAACTATTAATAGACCTTCTGAATATTTGCAGAATTATATTGCTAAATTTTATTCTTTAGTTCCTGTGCTAATGTCTCTTGTTTTTCCTTTCTTTCTTTTTTTCCCATAAGAACACATTTCAGAAAAGTGGTATGTTATGAATTAAGAGGCTATAACTGATTTATTATCCACTGAGAAATATTAATAAATATAATAATTCTTTTAAAAAGAAACTGCAAATTGTTGGCTACTGTTAATATAGGGGAAACCCTTCAATACAAAATTAATTTAAAGAACACTTCTGCTGAGTATGTGAGATGAACCTTCTCACTGGTGTCTTCCCACTGCTTATTAGGATAAAGTTTACTCATGAAATTTCTGAACCAATTGGACCCCTGGCTCCTTAACAATGCTTAACAATCTCATTATCATAAACTTGAACATCTATCAGAATACATAAAGTAATGGTTAAGACCATATCACACAAGGAAGCATATATACAATATTACTTGATTTCTGGATTTTTCCCCTCCTCTGCCATATGCAAAAGTCAGACAGAAAGTGCATTTTAAGAACAAGGCATTACAATTACAAAAATGCAAAACCTGATCTATGGCAGCTCCAGGAAGGAAGACTCTTTGAAGATTTTTGCCATAATAAATAAAAGCCCACCTGCCATTACATCACACATTATTTTTGTCAGTGGCTAAAGTAGGAATTTTCCTCCGGTATTAATTTAGTTATGACTTAAGCTTGAAAAAATGGCTGCAGTGGCATTTCTAATAAAAACTAATATATATAATCCTTTCTTTCTGTTATAGTCAGCTATTACTTTTGTTGGGCAATCATAAATGTTTTCAAGTGATGGAGAGGAGATAAAGAAATGGCACAGACAAAAACCATATAACTATGAGACATCATCCAAGGCCTTTCTGTGGAAGTATAGTAACCTTTCCATTTCTCCAGATACCTTTCTATATTATTAACAGTGGCTTTGTATGTAGGAAGAAAGAACAAATCCAGTCCCTGTATTTAAAGATCTGTAGTTGTTGAATTGCTGTGCAACTGCTGTACTGTATTAAAGGCCAAGAGCCTCTCTAAAGAAATAAAATCTTGTCAATCCAGGTGAAGCATTAATGGATGGAAAATGTAGGCCCTGTAAAACACACAGACAACAAGTAACAGGAGCTACATCCTCCCAGCACAATACCGCTAAGTCAAAGTGGTGGTTGCAACTGTGTGATAGAGCAATATTGAAATATGCTGTCACGTTGCCTTTTAAAATTCTTCTCAACACAGCTGGATATCAAATCAATAAGCAATGCTATATTAGGGCCAAAATGTTTCTTGGGCTTCAACTTCTACATTGGAAAGGAAAGACCTAGAAAACTGTGGTAGAGGATTCAGAAAAAGTTGTATCAGAAGGTCAAAGGGCAAACTCCAATGTTTGAAGAGTTATATAGATGTGGTAAAAGCAGGGAAAGAAAGATGTGGAGAAGTGAAGTGAATTGTGTTGGTGTAAAACAATTTAATTCTAGTTCTTAAATTTTTCTTTATATCACATCTTTCCTTTCTTTGGTTTTCTATTTCTACTTGTCCTTTTATACTCTTTCTACTATTATTTAGACAAAAGGTAATAATGTGATAGGTGTGTGCATCCCCGACTTGCTATCAAACTTTCTGTCTATTTTGCTTAGATGATTGCAGCTTGATTTCTTTTGTTCTATTGGCATGACCTTCAATAATTTATTTTTATTTTTAACTTAATCTATCACTGCTGTGGGAGTGAAACTATAACGTTGAAAGATTGAACTGTGGTGATGCTTCAGACTGTGTAGCTTTTCAGAAAACAAAGTAATTTACAGTTTAATTTGTCAATTTGGCTGGATTAAAACCTCACATAGGTACAAACCGAAGTGATGTGTGAGGTTCTAATCTGAAGTTTTTGTGACATGGACTAATGTCATAATTGGAAAATCTTATATAATTACATATGGGTTGTCAATAATGTAAGTTTATATTAAAAGCGCTTGTCATGGTAATTGGATGATACTGGTAAAGTCTGAGAAATATCAATATTTATTGAATTGTGCCTATCAGTAAGCTAGACACAATCATTGTGTCTTCTTGTTAACATGAAAAGTGGTTTGAAAGCTAGTGTCTTGTCCCAGGCCAAGCACACAGACACTTGTGGTTTTGTTTTCTTTATTAAATGAGCCTTGCAAATACACACATTTGCAATGTAGACACAAGTTTCCCTGCCCACTGCCCACGTATGGCTTACAACAATTCCAAAGCAAAGTGGTATGTAGAAGAATAGTCCAAGAGGCAAAGTCCAAGAGTCAGAGCTTGTACTAAATTTGTCAGCCAGTCCAGGTTCAAAGTCAGGGTTTAGGTCCATAAATCAAGGCACATGAAGTGGATGTTAATGGGAGTTCTATTGTTGTCAATAGAAAACTTGTGCTCTCTGCTACATTTTAATAGAAACAGTGCTGGTGCAGGGGCAGATTCCAAATCCTGTTGCTACTGGTTTGTCATGTGCGTGCGCACGCTTGCAGCGCTTCTGCGCATGTGCAGAAGCATCTGGGTGAGTGAGCAGAGCCTCCCGCCGCTACCAGTTCACCCAATCCGGTGCAAACCAGTATCAACCCACTTCTGTTCTGGTGTACCTTGTTTAGTGGGGCGAGATCCTTCCGTGCAAGCAAGGTCACAGAATGCCTTTGCTCTACTCTCTCTCCAGTCTGCTGAGCTCTTGAATTGTGAGGGGTAATAATTCTGCACCCTCATCTTCAGAGAGCTATTGCAGCTGTGTTTGCTGGGTACTGGTTTGACCCACCTTCTCTCTTTGCTCAGATGGCAGCTTAAGTATGTAGTCCCAATTATTTTAGATTACATATCTTTTTTTAAAAAAAATACAGTCTAAAGGTATACTAGTTGAAGGTAATGGTATGTGAGGATGAGGTTGGGGGATAAGGGGGAAGAGATGTTGCCCTGGAAACAACCAGAAAAGAGAAGGAGGAGCCTCCAGTGGCTTAACAGTGAGAGGAAGAAACTTAGAAAAAATCTGCCCTGTTCCTTCAGACTTGCAAGATTGATAGAGCAATTAATCACAGACTGTGCTAGTGGATATTCATAAGGATCTGGATGGTGGAGGGAGGCTAACTAGCTTATGTGGGTGGCAGAGATCAATCAAGCAAATCCTCAGCACATCTTTGAAAGTTCATTAGAAGTGCTGGATCTATGAAATATTGTATCTATCCATATCTGAACAACTGTGGAAATGGCAGAACAATGTACCGTATTAACTAGATCATTGAAAAAGTTATTGGTTTATTTATTCAGGTGTAGCCTGCTAGTCTTAGTCCATCATGGTGATAGATTCATCCAGTTGGTTGGCTGCATCAGTTGACTGACTAACTAGAGATAGTTAGGAATAAAATAATGAATAAAAATATGGAAAAATGAAGGGCCAATTTCAATGGATTTTTTTTGTCCTATGACACTTGAGAAGCTTGTATGTTCACATAATTAGTACTAAGATTAGTAATAAGCTGTCCTATAAATTATTTTGCACAGCCAAAATAGCTTATGAACTGCATACAATGAAACAGTGCACCCAGTGCCCTCGCCCAAAAAAAGAAAAGAAAGACATATTCAATAGTAAGGGTGAAAGCAAAGTGAAGAAAACATAATACCAGCAAAACAGTAAACTTCAGTTCCTCTAATTCAGATTTTCCCAGCCTTTCCAGTTTTGCAGATGGGTTTTCCATGTGAGGTCCCTGCTTAATGACCCATGGTGATTCTCTTAATGCCAGAATTGCTGTTGCTGAGTGGTATGTTTCTTTGATGCTGTGCTGTATGACCGTATCATTTAGTATTGGAAATTCGAGTCTCAATTATTATAGTTAAGCGAAGACTACCTGGACTGGAAAACTGTCCTGTCCCTGCCCATAATATACTGTAATGATGGAACTTAGCTTTTTAGTGGTAGAGGGGGGTCATGTTGGGTGAAATCATAATGAATTTAATTATCAAGATAGAACATCTCCCCCCCCCTTTAAAAAAGATAGCTAGCATATGCTACAAAATTTGTGTGTGCTTTCCTTTTCTTCTCAACAATCCACAAGCAGTAACCTTTTGTGTCATCTGATGTCCCTGAATTGTTTCTAAGAGCTGATTCATACAGAATGCATTGTGGTCCTACACTGCACTTCACTTTATAAACTTGTGATGACAGATGAATTGGCCGGTAACTAATTATATGCAGGTTCACTGTTTTTCAGAGACTAGACAAAGCCATAGAAATGGGCTCTGGGTCATGTGTCTTGAACCGCTCTGTATGACTTCTCTGCCTCTCTCTTTATCTGTCTATTTTATGACCTTCATGTCATCTATACATCAGAGAATTGGCACTTTCTAACTCACAGAGAAAGCTTAGGCTATAACTCTCTCCAGTCTATTTGTAAAATGAGAACTCTTTAAAAAGAAGCACTTGCTCAAAATTTCTGAAGACATTCCAGAAAATATTGTGACTTGTCAATGTCCAAGATCTATCATAAATTTATTTCTCTTCTTTGGAATATTTTTTAAAAACTTTTAGGATGCCCAAATGTAATAATGTCTGAAAAGTATCATCTGGACATCAAAAGTTCAGGGAACTTCCTTCCTTCCTTCCTTCCTTCCTTCCTTCCTTCCTTCCTTCCTTCCTTCCTTCCTTCCTTCCTTCCTCCCTCCCTCCCTCCCTCCCTCCCTCCCTCCCTCCCTCCCTTTCTCCCTACATCATACTTTATCATTGTTTCTGCATATGGTAGCTTAGCAAAATACCGTATATACTCGAGTATAAGCCGACCCGAATATAAGCCGAGGCACCTAATTTTACCACAAAAAACTGGGAAAAACTATTGACTCGAGTATAAGCCGAGGGTGGGAAATGAGGCAGCTACTGGTCAATGTAAAAAATAAAGATAGAGCCAAGTAAAATAACATGAATATTTATTTGAACGAAAAACAATAAAAGTGCAAAAGGGGGAAGGAGGATTCCCAGCTCTAAACAAAGGGAAATCCCGGAATGCCAGCGCGAAAGGCGGTGCTCCTCCCTTGCTCAAAAGCCCCAACATGATATTGGAATTGGATGCCATTATATACCTGCTGAGGGGATAATTTGAATAACTTGAAAGATATAAAAGCTCTAAACATATTTGTTTAAAAATCTAAAATCTATACTTAAAATAAATGAATATAAAGTAATAAAGTTCTTTAAAGTTGTAATTCACTTTGCTGCTGAAAAAGAAAGGAAGCTTAACACCTTAAATGGTATTTATTAACTGAAATATCATCAAATCAAATATATAATGAGGTATATTATAATGACCTTTGTTTTCAGAAAGAAGCATGATGGAAGTTTTTCAATAAAGGGGAAATATAGAAAAACTTAGTGTCATGCTCATATATCATCTTTACAGATGTTGTTAACACTATACTATGGCAGCATATGATGGTACAATGTTTCAATCAATTTCAGGATGAAAACTCATCAATGAGGAGGAGGAGTATAATTTATTAACCTTGTATGATATCAGTTTCTCAAGGACTCTAGAAGGACCCGAGGAAGAAATCTCTGCCCCTCCCACTTTCCCTTTCCAACCCAGCCTTCCAAGGGGACCTTTGAGGAGAAATCTCTGCCCCTCCCACTTTCCCTTTCCAAGGCAGCCTTCCAAGAGGACCTCTCGAAAAGAGCGAAAGCTTTCTCCTGGTCGCTTTACCACCACCATACCCTCCACGCCGGCCATCCTAGGCTGGGTTAGAAACAAGGAGGGGGAAGTTCAAGGACCACATCGATGGCACGAGCTCAGATTGCCGGCTGGGGATGATGGGCGCTGCAGTGCGATCTCGTGAGAGACTAGGGGGGAAGAAAGAATGACTGTTTCCCCACACCCTAGGATTGGGGAAAACATTGACCCCCTTAGTTGCGGGAGAAGGGTTGCGCTTCAAAGCGGTCGCCTCCATCCATCAATCCATCCTTCCTTCCTTCCTTCCATCCATCCATCCTTTTTTTTTTCCCCAGCGAGCGGTGCGTGTGTGTGACATGCAAGCAAGACGTCTCACGGGGCATGTGAACTGGGTATGTCTAGTTTAGGGGTGACATGATAGGAACATTCCAATATCTCAGGGGCTGCCACAAAGAAGGGGGAATCAAACTATTCTCCAAAGCACCTGAGGGCAGGACAAGAAGCATGGGTGGAAACTAATCAAGGAGAGAAGCAACCTAGAACTAAGGAGAAATTTCCTGACAGTTAGAACAATTAACCAGTGGAACAACTTGCCTCCAGAAGTTGTGAATGCTCTAACACTGGAAGTTTTTAAGAAGATATTGGATAAGCATTTGAAGTGGTATAAGGTTTCCTGCGTAAGCAGGGGTTAGACTAGAAGACCTCCAAGGTCCCTTCCAACTCTATTATTGTTTTTTTGTTCTGTTTTCTTTCTAATCTATCTATCTATCTATCTATCTATCTATCTATCATCTATCTATCTATCTATCTATCTATCTATCTATCTATCTATCTATCTATCTATCTATCTATCTATCTATCTAATTAGCTAGCTAGCTAGCTATCATTATCTCGCTTCAAAAGACAAAACTTAAACACGAAGTTGTAGCTGAATAGCCCTACATAATTTAGCTTTTTCCAAGCTGGTGATTTCCAAAGGCTTTGAAATGCGACTTTCCTCATCCTCTGCCAGGATAAGCTGATGTGCTCAGAAGGCTGGGAATGGTGGCATTTCCCTACATTTCTTTTGGGCAGAAGGTGGACCCCTATGTTTCCTTGAAAACACCTCCCAATATTTATTAGAGTGACTTCTCTCCCCAGAAGAAAGGTGCGAGCGCTGTTTAACAATCCCGTCAGCTAAATCCTATCGAGTCAAAGGGGCCAGTCAATGGGGCTAGGATGAAATCTGGGTCACCAGGGACCTTTTTGTGCCTGTTCCCCAACCAGGGCGGGCCAAGCAGCCGCTCTTTAGCGGCTCTGGAATGGATGTTGAGGTAACCAAGAGGCAGCCTCTTTCAACTCCCCGCCTTTTTAAACGCCTGCCGGGCGGCGACAGGGACGCGGACACCAAAAGCGGCGCCTGCTCTTCTCCGCTTTTATTTTATTTTAGTATTCAATCGGCAGCAGAGGCTCGAGCCTTCTGGGGCGCCGGGAAAAGGAGCCGAGGAGCTGCAGCAACGGTGCAAGAGAGCCGAAAAGAGGGGTGGGGGGGGGGGGGAGAAGCAAAAAAGAAGAAGAAGCAGCAAGGCTTCCAGCCGACTTCGTGTGGCGCGAGAACTGATCCACCGCCTCCTTCCCCGGCCGCCAGGGCTGAACTGCCGCGCTGCACCACCACTTCCCAAAACAGATTTCCAGACTTGGAAGCAGCCCGCCACGAAAGGAGGAGGAGGAGGAGGAGGAGGAAGCGAAGGCGAGCGCCGGCTGCTCCTGCTGCTGTTTCGCGCCTCCGCCCCTTCCAGCGCCTTGACGAGAGCGAGAGAGAGCAGAGAAAGGAACCGCGCCGTCCGACCGGCTGTGTGTGTGTTTGTGGTGGGGTCTGCCCCAGCCACCCACCCACTCGCCCTTTCCTCTTCGGAGCGTGGGCTGATCTTAGAAGCGCTGTCCCGGGGCCGCCGCCTCCTCTTCCTCCACGCCGCTCCTCTTGCACGCCTCAACCCCCATCCCCACCCTCTCCGCGTGAAGGTCACCTCCTCCTCTTCCAGGCGGCGGCGGCGGCGGCTCCGAGCGGAGCGCCACAGCCGGCAGCTCCGCTTCCTCCCACCTTCCTCCTTGCTAAAGGGCCAAAGTCGGCTCGCCCGCGGGACCCGAGCCAAGCCGGTCCCAGTCCAGCCGAACGGTGAAGGCGACATGCAGCGCCGCTCCGCCACCGTTCGGCTGGACTGGGACCGGCTTGGCTCGGGTCGCAGTAACTCCCGCCAGGCTGTGCCGCGAAGAAACCATTTAAAAGCCCGCCAGGGCTTTCTTTCTTCTCCTCCGTGCTTCAGAAGTTGGGCTTTTAAATGGTTTCTTCGGCACAGCCTGGCGGAGTTACTGTGACCCGAGCCAAGCCGGTCCCAGTCCAGCCGAACGGTGAAAGCGGAGTCGCAGTAACTCCGCCAGGCTGTGCCACGAAGAAACCATTTAAAAGCCCAACTTCTGAAGCACGGAGGGAGAAGAAAGAAAGCCCTGGCGGGGCTTTTAAATGGTTTCTTCGCGGCACAGCCTGGCGGGAGTTACTGCGGACCCGCTCCGCTTTCACCGTTCGGCTGGACTGGGACTGGCTTGGCTCAGGTCCGCGCGGCGAACTGCTCAGCCTTGGGCAAATCCCGCCGGACGATCTCACCGCCTCTTTGGCGTCTCCTGTGCGGGGTTCCCGAAGTACATCGAGACGTAGACTCGAGTATAAGCCGAGGGGGCGCTTTTCAGCACAAAAAACGTGCTGAAAAACTCGGCTTATACTCGAGTATATACGGTATATATTTCTCATTCCTATTGAAAGCAAGATGAAATGTGTCTTAAAGAGGTAGGTTTTCCCTAAAATAGTAAGACACTGGCTTCAGAAAACCAATAAAGAAAGAGAAAAGATTGTCCCCCTAGCTCAAAGATCTTATAACAGGAAAGTGAAGGTGTGGTGGTGTTCTGGAATTGGAAGAAGAAAAATGTCACACTTTGTTGAGCACTCACAAATCTTATTTTGCTCTGTGATTATTATTATTTTTGCATGTTTCTTGTAATGTTTGGAGATTAAAAACTAAACAAAAGTCATTATACTGGGAATGATATTTAAATATAGGAATAAAGTCATTAATTTGACAGCCAACAATATTACTTTTACATACAAAATTAAGGACTGATTCCTTGCATGAAAACTATGTTCATAGATTTGTGTTTTCTAAGATTTTCTCAGTACAAAAGGAAAACTTGTGTAGCATGTTTTGGCATGCAGACTTTTTAACAACTGTCCTGTAATTGACAGACATTCTTTTAGCTTTAAATTGGGCATATAATATTATTTATAATGTGAATTGTGTGGGGTAAACAGCTATGTATATATTTTTCTCTCTTTAATAATTAGAAGTGGGAGACCTGCATTTATTGAACTAAGTAAACACTCATTGGCCAAAGAATGAACTGAAATGATGCCATCCCAAGGGGTTTCACTTTCATACAGTTTATACAGGCTTATACTAAAGTACACAACAATGTGAACACATTTTGTATCAATTCCTCAGAAAGATTTAAGGTATGTCATGCAAAGTCTCACTGGAATTGAGTTTGATTCCAGGTAATTATATGAAACAGAATATTTTTATTCTGTCCAGTAGGGGTCAGTAGTAGACCAATACTATGAAAATCATTACAATATAGTTACCATATATTCCCTTCAGGCTTATTTGGTGAAAAAAACACATACTCCTCTCAGGATGATAAATGTAGTTCAATACTATACCCTTTGGAATTTCCAGTATATTTTATGCAGAATAAAATCTAAACATGTAACACACAATGGCTTTACATCATCTCCTTACAATGTAAATGCAGGTTCAGAAGCTATAGATTTTATGCATCTAAATAGCTTTCTGGAGCCAGAGTACTTTTTGCTATTTCCTTCTTCAGCAGTTTTTCTGTATAGAAATAACGACAGTCGATTTTTTGCTGTGCCTTGCTTTTGTCCTTCTCATCCTTAACTAAATCAGCCCCCCTTGATAATATTTCAGATTTGTGGAGAGGCAGATGTCAAATGAAGAGCAGAGCTTATTTCAACAATTGTCTTCCGGAAATCCACTAAGAAAATACTTGTATCTGTAGTTAAAGTATGACACCTGTTCCTCTGGCACATATCGCTGCAAGACAATTCAGCACTATTTTAAATTCATTAGGAATCTCATTCGCTTAAGAGCATTTTGATTTGTCCAAATCATTCCTATTTTGAAACACCAACAACCAGATGTGTTCACACCACACTTTCACCAGGCCTTCTTACACTGGGGGACATTGTCAAACAGCTGTAAATACTTTTGCATCTGAAGTGAGAAGTCAAAACGACAATAGAGTGGAGACATGCTAAAAATGGAAGCTGGAGACAAAGAAGCGGTGTATTGTTTTACCATATGGAGGTCACTGCTTCATGCTGAAGCTGTTTTGACACCTTAGAATTAACAGAAGTTCAAGGTGGCTGTGGGAACCCAGATTACGTTTTTACCAAACATTGCAGCCCCTTTGGGTGAGTGTGCTTATTATTGCATATGTTTGTACCTAAATCACAGTCAAGTCATTTTGTTTGGCAAAACAATAGTCTTTCTCAACCTGGAGCCTTTCAAAGGTGTTGGATGAAAGCTCCAGTCACACCATGGGTTAGAGTTTGCAGCACACAAGTAAAGAATTCAGCAGGATTCATTTATAAAAGCAACTTCTTTATATACAGCAGGGGACTCCAGCCTTGTCAACTTTAAGACTTGTGGACTAAAACTCCCAGAATTCATCAGCCAGCTTGGCTGGGAATTCTGGGAGTTGAAGTTCACAAGTCTTAAAGTTGACAAGGTTGAGACCCCTGATATACAGTAATATAAAGCATGATACATGTATACAATACCCATGCAGCAGAAGCCAGAAGCAGAAATCACAGAAGGACAGAACCTATCTATTCACAAAAGCAATAATCACAGAAGCAACTCTTATATAGAGAGAGATCAGTCAAGCTAAGCCACTCCCAGGTGAGTCACCAAACAGTCCCCATTGGCTGACCTGTTATCATGTCTATTCCAATTCATGAACTCTCATACACTGACACTCCTCCCTTCGTGACTGGAATAGACATAAAACCAAATAACTTAATATTCTTTCCATGGTGCACTCCACCCAATGGGTTGGTCATTATATCTGCCAGATTGTCCTCTGAAGAACACTGAAGTAAGCTAATTAATTTATATTTGATGGCTTTTCTTACATTAGAATATTTAATATCCACATGCTTACTTCTATTCTATGTCACCTGTTGCCATTTTAATGCAAGCAGCATTATCCTCAAAAACTGTTACAGCTTCATTTACTTTTATGTTTAAATCCTTTAACAGCTATAAGTACCAAGCTACCTCTGAACAAAGCTCAGACAGAACAATAAATTCTGCTTCTGCTCTAGAAATGGTTACAGTTGTTTGTTTTCTGGACTTCCAACCAATTAAAGCCCCTTCAAACAATACCACAATCCCAGAATTGGACTTTCTGGTATTTACATCATTAGCATAATCACTGTCAACGTAAAATTTCAATTTTAATTCTTCAGAGACCTGTATTTGAAGACCCAAGTTCACAGTTTCCTTCAAATACTTGAGAATCCTTTAAACACCCATCCAATGCAATTGCATTGATGCAGTAGTAAAGTGACTTAAGATGCTTACTGCACAAGCTATTTCTGGTCAGGACCACTGTGAGCTTTGCAGAGCACAGCTAGCAGACCTGGAAATGACTATTCTTTTGCTTCCATCCCTAAAGCAACAGCTCTTTGAGCCAGGCACATAGCCCATAAACCTGAGGTTTCTAGCCTTTTGTTGACCTTTTCTCCTAATTGCTTTTGGAATATGCACCCATGTATTGCTTCCAAAAACCCTTAAATGTGCCAGAGATAGCTTTCTCCCATATGGCACAGATCTGGAATATCATTAATAGAGGAACTCCACAGCCTATTGATTAAATAATTAGCAGTCAACATTGCTTCATCCCAATATGACCTGTTCAGGCTAGAATCCTCCAGCAGTGAGCCCTTCGTTGTTTACAAAACAGCATTCCATCTCTCAACTATACCATTCTCAGCTGCTGTGTATGGATTTGTGCATTTATGTTTTATACCTAACTGTCCCAACCACTGTTGAAAACTTGCTGACATGAATTATGAACCTCTGTCAGTTTGCAGCTGACATACCTGTTTTTTAAATCTCCTTTCTACAAAGCTTACCCATTGCTTAAATTTCTGTAAACCTCCATTTTGTAAACCTCCATTTTATTCTTTAGTAAATAGCAAAAACCAAATCTGCTATAGTCATCTACAATGACCAGTGCGTACTTTGCTTCTCCCAAACTGGTTTCCATTGGCCCAACCAAATTTGCATATACCAGCTCTAGAGCTCTTGTTGTCTGCCTTGTGCTACTCTTGCTTACAGGGAATGCCTTGGACTTTGATGATTTACATACAGCACAGTCCAAGTATGACTTACATCCTTTTAAGTTTAACCGCCGCGAGCTGAAGACATTGTTGTTTCGATGTGCAGGACTAGCTTGAACATAGTTTTAAATTGGAGTTTTAAACTGGGGTTTTAAATGGGGTTTTTAATCGTATTTAAAATTTTTAGGCCATTTATCGAATTAGTTTTTTATACTGTTTTTAATCTGTATTATGTGTATTTTGGTTTTTATTGGCTATGAACTGCGGGGGAAGGGCAGTATACAAATATAATAAATAAATAAATAAAATAAATAAAATAAATAACCCTTATCCAAACTGTTGCATCTTTTGCAAACTCTGAAGCTGGCATGGCCAAGCTTTCTATGCAAGAAAGGAACACATGAAATCATGTTCCACACATCCAAATGTTTGGGAACATTAAACCTTTTGTTCCTGCAACACATAAAGATTATCTTGCTTTATGCCCTGTGCACATACACTCCCATTTTTCTTTATGAGACATTTCCCATTTACAAATGTGGTCTCAAAACCTTGTTTATCTAGACTAGAGACACTCAGTATTATGTTCCATTTCAGGCACACATAATATGTTACTAAACTTTTCCTCCAGACATGGAATCACCATACTGCTTTTCCAGTGACTTTAGCCTTCTGGCCATTTGCTAACACTACTGCATCTCCTCCAGCTGGATCCATTCTGAAAAACAATTTAGAATTATTAACAATTGTTTGACTCGCTCCACTGTCTATTAACCATTTGTTTCTGCCATTACAATAGTTAACTTTTGCAACAGCAGCTTGTCCATTCATTGTTTTTCTTCTTTGCAAACAGTCTTTCTTTAAATGAGTCTTATCACCACAAATGAAAAACTTCCAGTGTTGCTGTCCTGTTTCTTGCCTTTCAGAAAATCTTTGCTTGGCTGTAATCTGATCTCTGCAGACATCCTGTCTGTTTCTTTTCTCTCTCTGTTCCTTGGGCCTCCACTCAGGAATTTCTTGTGGCTTCTTCTAAAATGGCATTTGTTTTCTTCAGAAATCAAACAGGCTTTAAGGGCTTCCATTCATAAGTGCTGTTCTGGTTTGCACTCAAAAACAGCTGAAACAATGTCCCACATTTCATCAAGACTATTTAACATCAATAGCACCTTCTGAGATTCAAGAATCTGCATTCTACGCTGTTCCAGTTCAATAAATAAAGTTTGATATGCAGCAAATGCCTCTCCACACTCTCTTGTGGTTGCAACCGGGCTTTGTGCAAATGTTTCGATAATTGCACAGTATTGCATGCTGATGCCCTCACATGCACACTTCTCTATTTCAGCCAAACCTCTTCTGCAGTTTTTGAATCAGCTACATTAAAGAATTGTTCATTTTCTAAACTTAGGCTAATGTAGGCCAGTGCTTTATAATGCTGCCTTTGATCTGCAATTAATGGCACCTGGGGTGGATTAATAACAATATCCAAGAGCTCCTTAGCCTTCAGGAAGCATTCCATTTTTGCAGCCCAAATAATATAATTCTTCTGTCCCAATTGAGGCAGAGACTTCTCCTTGAACTCAACAGCCATCTTGCAAGCCTTCTCAGCCTTCTTCTCTTTTCCTTATAACACAGGCTGTCCTTCAGCTTAATTTCAGTTCAGTTTTACTGTGTGCTTGGTGTGCTCTGGACCCATAATCTTTTAGAGTTTGCAGCAATCCAACCAGCACACAAGTAAAGAATTCAGCAAGATTCATTTATAAAAGAAACTTCTTTATAAACAGCAATATAAAGCATGATGCATGTATACAATACCCATGCAACAGAAGCCAGAACCAGAAATCATAGAAGCATAGAAGCTATAAATTCACAGAAGCAATAATCACAGAAGGAATTCATATATATATATGAATTGCTCCCAGAAGCACGAAGCTGAAGCCTGAAGATGACGAATGAGATTTCGTCGAAACGTCGCCAAGACACTTCCAATTTTACGCGGGAGAAAAACCGAATAACCAAAGACCTACATATATATATATATTTGTTTTCTGAGGTTTTCGCGGGTGTTTGTATGTAGCAATTGCTCCCAGAAGCTGAAGCCTGAAGATGACGAATGAGACTTCGTCGAAATGTCGCCAAGACACTTCCAATTTTATATATATATTCAGGCTTCAGCTTCGTGCTTCTGGGAGCAATGTGTGATTGCAGCTGTTTCTTCCTTTTTAACTGCTAGTGGGGGTTTGAACTGATTGGGTGGGAGCTTGGCTGTGCTCTGATTGGATGTGGGTTTTTTTGTGCTCTGATTGGCTGGGGGTGTGTCCTGTTTGGGTGGGGGCTTGGTTGTGCTCAAATTAGTCTGAGTTGCAGGGGGATCTGAGCTGGTGAGCTGCACTGCTGCTGTTTGGCTTCGTGTTCGTGGTCGTGCTACATCTTCATAGTGGGTGTCAGTCTGCTGCATGTATGGATTGGAGGGGTTTGAAATGGCTAATGTTGCAGCTGCGGTCTGGCTTCTGGTCCTTGGTCGTGCTTCCTGATCAGTGTGGGTTTGGGTGTGCTTTCTGGGTGGATGTGTGGTGGTGACATCCTGTGTGGACCTCGTGAGTGTGGGTCTGGTGTCATTCCTCGTGTTAGGGACACGTTTGTCAATAAGGGCAGGTTTCCAAATGGCTGGTAGGCAGGAGGTATCATCTCGTTTGTTCATGCTGTGTGGGCGTTTTCTCCCTCGATGGCTTCTCTGATTATTCTGTTGTTAAAGTGTTCAGTTTTGGCGATAGTTCTGGTCATTTTAAAGTCAATATCGTGTCCTGTGACTTTAAAGTGTTGGACCAGGGAAGAAGTTGGTTCCTCTTTTTTGAATGAGTTCTTGTGTTCTTCAATGCGTGCACTTATTCTTCTGTTGGTTTGTCCAATGTATGTGGTGGGGCAGGCGGTGCATGGGATTTCATATACTCCTTGATTTTCTAACTCAATTTTGTCTTTGGGGTTTCTTAGGATGGTGGATATTTTTTGGTTTGTGCAGAATGCTGTCTTGATGTTATGTTTGTGGAGGATCTTGCTGATTCTGTCTGTGGTGCCTTTTATGCCCCCTGCAACTCAGACCAATTTGAGCACAACCAAGCCCCCATCCAAACAGGACACACCCCCAGCCAATCAGAGCACAAAAAAACCCACATCCAATCAGAGCACAGCCAAGCTCCCACCCAATCAGTTCAAACCCCCACTAGCAGTTAAAAAGGAAGAAACAGCTGCAATCACACATTGCTCCCAGAAGCACGAAGCTGAAGCCTGAAGATGACGAATGAGACTTCATCGAAACGTCGCCAAGACACTTCCAATTTTACGTGGGAGAAAACCCGAATAACCAAAGACCTACATACAAACACCCGCGAAAACCTCAGAAAACATATATATATATATATATATATATATATATATATATATATATATATATATATATATATATATGTATGTGTGTGTGTGTGTGTGTGTGTGTGTGTGTGTGTGTGTGTGTGTGTGTGTGTGTGTGTGTGTGTGTCAAGCTAAGCCACACCCAGGCTCCAAGCTGTCTGAGTCACCAAACAGTCTCCATTCGCTGACCTGTTATCATGTCTATTCCAATTCATGAACACTCTCATACACTGACACCATGTCCAAATAAATGGCCATTCTTTAAATACAGAGGTGGGATTCAGCCAGTTTGGACCAGTTCTGGAGAATCAGATGCTAATTTTACATCTGGTTCACTGAACCAGTAGTTGCAAGGACTGGCTGACCCTGCCCACCCCTCCCCTTCCCTCCCCTCCCCTCCCCTCCCAGGACTCCCCTCTCAACACTGCCCATTTTGGATGCCAGGCAGTGGTGGGATTCAAGTAATTTAACAACCGGTTCTCTGCCCTAATGATTTCTTCCAACAACCAGTTTGCCAAACTGCTCAGAAAGTTAACAACCGGTTCTCCCGAAGTGGTACGAACTGGCTGAATCCCACCACTGATGCCAGGTAAGTGCAGTGCCTGCACGGAAGCTCTGGGAGGGTGAAAAATGGCCTCCTGAAAGTTCCAGAAGTCTGGAAACTGGCCCATTTCCAGCCTCCAGAGGGCTTCCGGAGCCTAGGGGATGCCATTTTCACCCTCCTGGAAGCTCAAGGAAAGCCTCTGCAGCTTGGGAAGGTAAAAAATGCCCGCCCCGCTATGGTGCATGAGGCCACACTCACCATGGCCACACCCACCAGCAACTGGGCAGAGAACCGGTTGCTAAAATGTTTGAATCCTGCCCCTGCCTAAATAGGCTAGACACTGTATGAGTTGAAGAACAACACATATAAAATACCCCAAAAAAGATGTAAAAGAAATCTCCCTGCATATTGATATGCAATATCAGAGTTGCAAGATCCAACGAAACAGGGAAAGCTGCATTTGTCTTTTATTGTTTAGAAATCTTCAGGAAAAGAAAAACAAAACATTTGATAGTATATGAGACGTCTAAAAAGAGAATGCATACTTTTGAAAGTTAGGTTAAAATGAGCTTACATTGGAAAACTTTACATTAAGAGCATTTCTGATACAGCCATTTAAGTTGAATAAATATTTAATGCTGCTTTATCCTTCTTGCCTTCAAAAATCAGAGAACAATTACCTTTTCCCTATCCTGGGACAATATCAAGATATATAGACTTCAATTACTAGAATTTCCAGCAATATCTGAGCTAGTTGAGGAATCCTAGGAATTATTCATGTGCTGGAGAGCACTTAGGATGGAGAAGGCTCTGTATCATCCCATTGACATGTGGAAAGGAAGGGAAGGTTGATATAGATAATGAAATTGCCTTGACTGTGCTATTTCATCTAAGGATGATTTGATCATTTATATCTTCCAAGCAAGTGGAAAAGATATTTTTTAAACCATACATCAGCTGCAAGGTGTGATAAAAAAAGCTGTCTCTATAGTATTAGTTATCAGTAGTGTTTTGGGTCAGAAGAGGTCTAAAAAGATTGTGGGCACAATCTTTCCTTTGGGCTTGCTTAAAAGATCCTGTGTTCTTGTTTCATAAACTCCTGTTTCAATAACATTTTGAAGAGTCTCAGCACTTCCTAGAAGATAAAATGACTTGGATCAGTCTGCGAGCCCATGAGCAGTCACTGTAACATGTGGGTCCAAGGCATACTTTTTTAATTTGGGAAAATTTTCTAGAAGAATTGGGATGGCAATTCCCAGGATCTAACCTGCATGGAAGAAAGTGATAGATTTAAGAAACTGTAACTCAGAAAAAATCGACTCTCTCTCTCTCCTATCTATCTATCTATCTATCTATCTATCTATCTATCTATCTATCTATCTATCTATCTATCTATCTCTCTATCTATCCACCCATTTCATCACAAGGTGACTCTGGATAGCTCACACTAAAGCTATGGCTTCCTTACCTTTCTTTATGGCACATTAAGAAGTTTGTAAGGTTCAGTTACTTTGCCACTCAGATCTGTGCCCCCAATAAAAATATTCCATATTTACTTTCTCAATCATTCATATGCATTTTAAAAAAGTGGTTGCTGTTTGCTAATCAATACAAAAAGAGTTGGAAGTCTGGGATTGTTATTTTGGAGTAGAACCTTAATGGAGACTTTGAATTTCTCTTCCCTTCAATTCTCTTTTGTAAGAACTGCTGGGTTTACTCGGCTTGATTGCTGGACTACCTCAACATTACAGATCAAGGTCAATAGCCATCCATCTGATTAAAATGTATACGACCATTGCATGAACAAAGAGATTATATTTCATCTTATTGGAGAAACATTTCCTTAAATTCTCTATCCCTTCAGATTTGTGTTGGAATGTGTTGTATTTTAATGCAGCTTTGTACATAAATTCCTTTAATCTCCTGCATGACTTGTTAACCCTTCCTTATTTGGTCATTAACTCTTGTATGACACTTATCCTTTACCAATAGAGGAGAATATTTGTAGCTCAGGGTTGAAATGAGGGATCCCTAATGCCCTCTGAGTTTGATGGTTTTCTTGCAAACTTTTCATTATCCAAACATCAACAGTACTAGTAGGGAATACAAGCTAGTTCAGAGAATACCAAGGACCCCTCACTTCTCCGTTACTCCTTGAATCCTGCCCACTTTGGCAGAATTCAACATGCCAAACCTGTTCTTGAGTTCACACATCTGAAGTTTGTTCTTCAGTTCACACATCTGTCTTCTGTAGACATTTACTATAGCACCTTTCTCTCTCTTTCTCCCTCTCCCTCTCCCTCTCCCTCTCCCCCCCTCTCTCAAACACACACACACACACACACACACACACACACACACACACACACACACACGGATGCATTAAAGGTACTACCACATAGTTTATATGATCATTTTCTTCAATATTTTTTCAAATATTTATCATGACGTGACTCATTTAATAGTACTTTTATTAAACATTATAATTAAAAAGACAAAACTAATACCAACTAAAGGAATAAAAGGAAAAATAAAAAGTGCAGAAAATAAAAATAGAAAAAAAAGAAACAATACAGTAACGAAAAAGAAAAGAAATATTTTAAGAAATGGTTTCCCCCTTCATTACAACAAATATTAACCATTTTAATAACTGTTAAAAATACAGATTTTAAAACTTTACAGTTTGTAAAACTTTAAAAAATACAACAAATGATCTCTTCTTACCACACTTCATTTCTTGTGAGGTGGCTTTGCATTTTGACCCTCATCTTTTAAAACGAAGACTTACCTTAAACCTTTACTTGCCCCACAGTCTCTTTCCTGTTTAACATCTGGTAGATTTATGCACATTATTTTTCTTCATACTTGCACACTTCTACCATCACCTATAGAAGGACTGCTTATTTAATTCTCTTTCCAAGTTTGGGCTTCTAATGATTTTTGTCTAATGTGATAGATATCAAGTCAGAAAACAAAGGTATGCAAGCTGTTTCTACGGATAAAGAACTGGACCTTGAGGCAAAGCAATTGCTGGCATTGCTTATTGCCTCTTCCATGGCTTTGAGAGGAGGGCAACAAAGGGAAAAAATAGGGCCCTTGAAATGCTTTGCTTCCAGAATTGTATTTACAAGCAAATCAGCTTCCTTCCATCCAATACATAAATATTGCCAATAAATGGTAATGAGGCATTATCTTTTGCTTCATCTGAGAATAGGTTGACTCAGCCTTCCATCCTTTATAAGGTAGGTAAAATGAGGACCCAGATTGTTGGGGGCAATTAAGTTGACTTTGTATATAATATACAAATGGATGAAGACTATTGCTTGACATAGTGTAAGCTGCCCTGAGTCTTCGGAGAAGGGCGGGATATAAATGCAAAATAAATAAAAAAATAAAAAATAGCAGGTTTGCTAAGAGTGTGTACTGGATTGTTTATGACCACAATTTGCCTTCTAATACTTCACCTCACGTCATTCCTGTTCTGCCTGGTTTGTAATCTCTCTGTCTATACATATGGACCTCCACCTTCCATCAAGGTCAACTTGGTTGGTCAACTTTCATATAATGCATTTTAGTAAGCTAGAGAACATGTAGACTAGGTTACCACTCTTAGTAAGTCCATGCCTAATGGTATTCCTATACCGTTAGCAAGGAAAGTATAAATCAGTTTCAGTATACTTTCCTAATGCAAGCGTACCCAAAAGCAGGGGTGAAATCTATAAATTTTCCCTACCGGTTCTGTGGCATGGCTTAAAATTGGTGGGTGTGGCTTGATCGTCAGGTGATTGGGTGGGCGTGGCCAATAACAATAAATAATAAAAATAATAAAGTATATAAAACAATAAGAGGAACCAAAAACCAACTGTCACGCTTTACACACACACAACACACAGGTGCAAGTGCAGCTGTAGAAGCAGCTTCTCTTCACCCAAAATGACCCCTGCAACAAGCAGAAACCTCACACAACCACAAAAAGCTCAAAATCCAACTTTCATACTTTACATACACACAACACAACACAACTGACTCTTTCTCTCTCTCTCTCACACACACACACATACACACAAAATACCACATACAGCTTTGTGAGATTTTGTGTGTTTGTGTAGTTAGAGTGAAACACTACAGAAACACACAAAATCTCAGAAAGCTGCACAAATATTTTATTTTATTATTTTATTTTATTTATATTTTTTAGATCAGGGGTCTCCAACCTTAGTAACTTTAAGGTTTGGGGACTTCAATTCCCAGAGTTCCTCAGCCAGCAAAGGCAGATTGAGTTGCTCACTGAGGAAATGGATTGCAGGCAGGCAAATTCAGTTGCTAACTGATGCAACTGATTTCAGCAGCCGAAGCAAAGCAAGGCTTTGCGAGCCCAAAAGGAGCAGCAATTAGGCAAGTGGGGACAGGGCGATTGAGTGGGCATGGGTGGGCATTGTAAAAGGTTGTAAAAAAATGATTTTAAAAGCCTGTGATGACCAGGCAACTCAGCTGGGATCACCAGAGGAAAAAAAAGATTTTAAAAGGCTCCTCTGACAATCCCAGCTGAAGTTGCCTGATCACCAGAACCTCTTAAAAGGATTGTTTTAACAACCTCTTCAACTGAAGAGCTTGTAGAAAACATGTTTTTAGGGGTTCTGGTGATCAGGAGACTCAGGTGGGATCGCCAGAAGAGCCTTTTAAAACTTTTTTTTTTGACCAAAGAAGTTGTTAAAAAAAAGATTTTAAAGGATTCTGACGATCCCAGCTGAGCCGCGTGATCATCAAAGGCTTTTTTTTTACTTTTAAAAGCACTTTTTCGGCTGAAGAAAAAATGTTTTTAAAAGTAAAAAAAAAAACACCAAACCTCTGATGATGGTGCAGCTCAGCAGGGGCAGGGGGCGGGGCCAGGGATTTTTGCTACCAGTTCTCCAAACCACCCGCCACCATCGCTACTGAATCGGACGATCCGGTCCGAACTGGGAGAATTTCACCCCTGCCCAAAACCCAGATTTATCCCCATAATTTGTATGCTATTATATGCTAGGCTATCTAATCTTCCAAACCACATATTCTCTGTGTCAGAGAGAAACTCTGTATATACTGTTTGTGTATGCTTGTGAACATTTAGAATATAAAACTTTCTACATTATAACACAAACCAACTTCTCATCTCTGCAATTCTAAAGACTCTTGTCTTAGGCTATTTTCTCTTTGTTCCTACTTAGTGGAATGGCTCAAAAAACTAGCCCTATCATATTATAGAAATTAAGCCTGGCCACTCATGGATATTTTCTAAATAAAATCCTCACATTTTCAGTGCAATCATTAGAATGTACTTTACATGTTCTGAAAAACATTCCTGTGAGAAAATCCCTAGGATGATACAATAGAAAGGATTTCAGGAGACAGATTCAGTCATGTAGCACATGATTTGCAATGTAGTAGGTCCAGTTTACATTTTTAGCAGAATCCATTAAAAGAATCAAGAATCAAAAGATTATTATTTTTTGGGGAGGGTTAAGATTCTGGACCGATGCTACCAAACATGCATGAAGCATGTACAGCTGTAAGCCTATGAGTTTCCAGGGATTTGGCTTGGGAAGGTAGCAGTGAAAAAAGCATCCCAAAAACTTTTGCAGAACAGCTGAAATTTCATAGTGCTCTAGGTAGAGTTAGAGGACTTAGCACCTGTACAAAGCAGAGGGATATCTCAGCCACATTGAATGTTCTCTGGTGTTCTTTGGGTGAATATGTTACAGAGATCATTCTTTCTTGATGCTTGTTTATGCTCATTTAGAAGGTTCTTGGATAGAAACTGGTATGCTCAAGCATGACTTTTGAAAGGTCTTTGTCCTGTGAAGGCATGAGAGTGATCTGACCTGTGACGACTCTTCTTCCTATTGATATTACCACTCTGTGATAATCTCCATCTTTGGATTGTAAATTATGCACTTATGTAGATGCCTGACATCCTGCACAAAAATATTGATAGCGGTGTATTACTCAATAAAAGAGGCACTTGAAACTTAAGTCTTCTGCAACATAAGTTGACCAGACCAGGCTGAACAAGGCTAGTGAAGAGGGGAAATGGCAACAGAACAGCAGGGAAGAAAGAGATCTACTTAATCCCTTCTTTTCTTTCCTCATTCTAGTGTTCCTATTTGTAGCTATTTCTGAAAACAGTTTGTTTGGCTTGGGAGGAGGCAAGGAGCAACAACGGCCATGCTGAACTGCATATGATCAATGCTGATAATTACAAAAGTAGGAGATTTATATAGGCATTATTTCTTGTTTACAGCTTTATTAACACTCTGAGGATGGACATTTTTATTTGCATACAGATGGGTACCAAGTGCTGAGTTATTAGAAACTTACTGACATTTACCCAGTAGCAGATCTGGGATTCAGAACTCTGTTCCCTCTGGTCCATATTTAATTAAAATAATAAATTGACAGCCATTAAACTTACCCATTTCAAGGAAAACAACAATGACAATCTGCAACAACCAGTTTTTTGAAATTTGAGAAAGACACACCTGCCATTGGATTTCACACAGCTTATGAACTTTATCAGTTTTTCTTTTCAAACATATTTCTGCTATATAATCAAAGCTTCCTTTTATAATAATGGTTGAACACAGTATGAATCATCCATAGGGAGAGAACTAAAAACTGATATTTTGAAAGGTTAACAGAAAAATAGCTTTGCTATCTGTGATCAATAAAAAAGTATTTCAAGTAATTAAAACCTCTGATGTGAACAATTCTTTGCTGGTGCCTATTAGGGGAAATATAAATAAGTAGTCAGACAGAAGCAATAAATATAGATAAAACAGGTCTGCTCCTAAGAGAACTTATTATTTACGAGTTTAGCCTGGGTGCTTATGAACTCTCCAGTTCAGATTGAAAATGAGCTCTGAAAAAAAAAATATTATGTAGGATAATGATTACCCATGCTTTGTCTAAAACAAAGATTCACAATGTATTTTTTTTAATCATGGTTAAAAATAGACATGACTTGAAGGCTACAATGCTATATGCATTCACCAAAATAAAATTTAATTTTGCTTTATGGAACTTCTCAATAGACCTGCACAGGATTCTATTGTACGTTTATTGTGTCCACTGGCCATTTTTATCCTTGTGTGTTTGAAATCAATGACTTTGGAATGAGTGTGGAAAGTTTTGAGTTGATTCAGGTTGCTGCCTTGGGCAGCTGATGTAGGGTGTTATGAGAGGCAGCCCTTACCGGATCATTTGTCTTAGGGGCAAAATAACTTGGCTTTGTGTACTATGTGTTTCATCACATATGAAACTTGGCTTAACCAAAAATTGGAAGACTGAATTCTAGTTGTCCTTTAGATATGGAAATAAACTGGTTGACTTTGGCTATTCACTGTTTCTCAGCCAACTCACCTCACAAGGTTCTTGGTATGAGAAAATAAGAGGTTAGGGCATTATTTATACTACCCTGAGTATTGAAAAATAAAGGTGGGGTATAAATCTAATAAATAAATAGTGAAGGTTGATTTTGAAATATTATTTTATTATTATCAGTGATGTTGGAAAATATATACACTTATATGAAATATAGTAGTGTTGAAACACTACTATATTTGGAAAACATATCACATGCCTGAAGTTCAATATTCTAAGCCGCAGGACTAATATCTTCAGGGCACAAAATACTACATATCTGAAGGAGATCTGACCTTTTCTGTTCATAACATTTGTGAGATCACCATAGGTCCACTATCTAGTATACTTCCTCTGATGTCATGTATGATATTATTCAAAACTTGAGTTGCAATGCTTGGCAGTTCAGTTCCCTTTTTATTTTTGTCCCCTGTATTTTATAAACTTTCATATCTAATGGTATGTTGGTAAAGAATTGCATAAAGAACTACAGATAGTCCTCAGGATACAACTGTAACTCAGCCTGGCAATGGTAAGCATGATTTTACAGTGGTTATCCTCCTTTCTTGGGAGCCAGTTACAACTGGCCATATTAGGGAATAGTCCAAGTCTACTGTCCTGTAGGGTTCCTCCAGCCTTTAGTTTCTTCCTTTTTTCTATTTAACTCCATAAAGCTGGAGAAGAGGCTATCCATCAACATCTGTCTGTCTGTCTGTCTGTCTGTCTGTCTGTCTGTCTGTCTGTCTGTCTGTCTGTCTGTCTGTCTGTCTGTCTGTCTGTCTGTCTATCTATCTATCTATCTATCTATCTATCTATCTATCTATCTATCTATCTATCTATCTATCTATCTATCATCTATCTATCTATCTATCTATCTAGGATTCTTAAGAACTGCATTTTTTAAAAAAGTGTCATTCCATTTTGCTGTTGTAACTGTGTCCATTATGACCACAAATACAATCTGATTAATATTTTTTTAACAAAATAGGCTTGTTACCTATATTATAAACCTCACGTTCAGATGTAGAGCCGTTGCAGCCATTATATCAAGAATATTTAGCTATTATTTGTAATAAATGTCAAGTGGGCTGAGTTGAAGCCAGGAGGAAATGTTCTGGGCAGAAAACACACTGACACTCATTCATGCAAATCTGTATCACTTGGAGCATTAATCACACACAGGAAAAGTAGTGCATATAATGCATTTACAAAACAGCTTTAACCAATTTTGATTCATCACAACAAGAGTTATGGCTAAGCAATCTAACAGCAAACTGGAAAAGGTTTGAATTATGTTTGTGACTGAATTGCACAAATTTAACAGTACAGATAAATTTGTCAGTGCATGCAAAATATTTCTCTGTAATCCTTGTGACAGGATGTACCAAGGTCAACATGCAGAATCCTAACAATTGCAGAATCAACAATCTTGGTGGAAATTCAAAACATTGCAGGTAGTTCCTCAACTTACAACAGTTCATTTAGTGACTGTTCAAAGTTTATTTATTTATTTATCAAATTTTATACCGCCCTTCTCCCGAAGGACTCAGGGCGGTGTACAGCAATGGTACAGCAAAGTTACAATGGCATTGAAAACAAATGACCATTTTTCAAACTTATGACCCAGTGGTGGGTTGCTACTGGTTCGCCCCAGATTGGGCAAACCAGTAGCGGTGATGGTGGGAGGATGCGCCCACCTGCTCAGACATCTCTGTGCATGCGTAGAAGTGTCGTGAACCCACAAGCGAACTGATAGCGGCCAAAATTGAAACCCGCTATTGTTATGACTGTTGCCTCATCCCCATGGTCACCTGATTTACATTTGGGTGCTTGACAACGGACTCACATTTATGACAGTTGCAGTGTCCCAGGGTCATGTGATCACCTTTTGCAACTTTCTGACAAGCAAAGTCAATGGGGAAACCAGATTTACTTAATAACCATATTACTAATTTAAGAACTGCAGTGATTCACTTAACATAACATAACATAACATAACATCAGAGTTGGAAGGGACCTTGGAGGCCTTCTAGTCCAACCCCCTGCCCAGGCAGGAAACCCTACACCATCTCAGTCAGATGGTTATCCAACATTTTCTTAAAAATTTCCAGTGTTGGAGCATTCACAACTTCTGAAGGCAAGTCGTTCCACTTATTAATTGTTCTAACTGTCAGGAAATTTCTCCTTAGTTCTAAGTTGCTTCTTTCCTTGATCAGTTTCCACCCATTGCTTCTTGTTCTACCCTCAGGTGCTCTGGAGAACAGCCCAACTCCCACTTCTCTGTGGCAGCCCCTGAGATATTGGAACACTGCTATCATGTCTCCCCTAGTCCTTCTTTTTGTTAAACTAAACATACCCAGCTCCTGCAACCGTTCTTCATATGTTCTATCCTCCAGTCCCCTAATCATCTTTGTTGCTCTTCTCTGCACTCTTTCTAGAGTCTCAACATCTTTTTACATCGTGGCGACCAAAACTGGATGCAATATTCCAAGTGTGGCCTTACCAAGGCATTATAAAGTGGTACTAGCACTTCACGTGATCTTGATTCTATCCTCTGTTTATGCAGCCCAGAACTGTGTTGGCTTTTTAACAGCTGCTGCACACTGCTGGCTCATATCTAGATGGTTATCCACTAGGACTCCAAGATCCCTCTCACAGGTACTACTATTGAGCAAGGTACCACATATACGGTACTGGTGCATTTTGTTTTTGGCCTAAATGTAGAACCTTACTTTTTCACTGTTGAATTTCATTTTGTTAGATAGCGCCCAATGTTCAAGTCTGTCAAGATCTTTCTGTAACTTGAGCCTATCTTCTGGAGTGTTGGCTATTCCTGCCAGCTTGGTGTCATCTGCAAATTTGATGAGTTCCCCATCTATCCCTCGTCCAAGTCATTGATGAAGATGTTGAAGAGTACTGGGCCTAAAACAGAGCCTTGGGGTACTCCACTGCATACTTCCTCCATGTGGATGTAGTTCCGTTGAGGACTACACGTTGAGTGCGTTGGTCAGCCAGTTACGAATCCATCTGGTGGTGGTGCTGTCTAACCCACATTTTTCTACTTTATCTAGTAGTAGGTTATGGTCTACTTTATCAAATGCTTTACTGAAGTCCAAGTAAATTATATCAACAGCATTCCTCTGGTCTACTAATTTTGTCATTTTGTCAAAGAATGCGATAAGATTAGTCAGGCATGGTCTGTTTTGACAAACCCATGTTGGCTTTTGGTTATTACTTTGTTTGCTTCTAGGTGTTCGGTGATTCGTTGCTTGATTATCTTTTCCAGAATCTTCCCGGTATTGAGGTCAGACTGATAGGTCTGTAGTTTCCTGGATCTGTTTTTTCCTTTTTGAAGATGGGAACTACATCAGCTCTTTTCCAGTCCTCTGGCAGCTCCCTGTGCTCCAGGATCTTTGAAAGATATAGTTCAGTGGTTCTGAGATCACGTCTGCCAGTTCCTTCAGAACCTTGGGGTGTAATCCATCCGGTCCTGGTGATTTGAACTCGTCTAGGGTAGACAGGTGTTCACTTACCATTTTCTTCCCTATTTTAACTTGTGTTTCTAATCTGTTTTTTGTAGTGCTGTTTTGATAGGTTGGATTGTTTTTCCTTTTGTGTAAAGACAGATGCAAAATATGAGTTAAGTAGATCTGCTTTCTCCCTGTTGCTTGTCATCTTCTTGCCACTTTCTCCCAGCAATGGGCCAATTGTTTCCTTGACTTTTTTCTTGTTTTTAACATGTTGGAAGAAGCTTTTTATTATTTTTACTTTTGTCGCTAGCCTTTGTTCATTGTGAGCCTTAGCTTTCCTCACTTCATCTTTACAGGCTCGGGCTGTTGCTGATATTCTGCCTTAGTTATTTGCCCTCTTTCCACTTTTTATATTTGTCCTTTTTGTCTTTCAATTTGTCAGATAGTTCTTTATGCATCCATGCTGGTTTCTTTTGTGATCTACTATTTTTCTTCTTCATTGGTATTGTGTTAGACTGTGCTTTTATAATCTCACTTTTCAAAATTTCCCAAGCTTCTTGAGTTGTTTTCCCCCTGAGGATTCTCATCCATTGAATCCTTCTCAAGATCTCTCTAAGTTTATTGAAATTAGCTCTCTTAAAGTCCAAGACTCTAGTTTGACTTTGTTCTACTACTTGTATTTGCTTAATGTTGAATTCCAATATTGCGTGGTCACTTGCCCCCAAGGTTCCTGTAGCTTCAACACCTTCTATCATTTCATCTCTGTTAGTGAGAATTAAGTCCAATATGGCTGATCCTTGTCGCCTTCTCTATTTTTGGGAAACAAAGTTGTCTGCTAGGTTTGTTAGGAACCTGTTGGATCTTCCACTTGGTGCAGAGTTTGTTTCCCAGTTGATGTCAGGGTAGTTAAAATCCCCATTACTACTGTGATGTGCTTCCTACATACCTTAGTTAGCTGACTAGCAAAAGTTCATCTACTTCCTCTGTTTGGTTGGGTGGCCTATAGTATAGACCTATGGCAATATCGTTTTCACCCTTTTATATTGACCCAAATACATTCAAGATGATTTTCATCATTGTTGTGCTCTATTTCTGTAGAGATGTAGTTATTTCTTATATATAGTGCAACTCCACCTCCTCTTTTATTTGGTCTATTTCTTTTAAATAATTTATATCCCTCTAGCTGTATGTTCCATTTGTCAGTTTCATCCCACCAAGTTTCCGTAATGGCAACAATATCATATCTACCCTCATTTACTTGGATTTCTAATTCACCCTGTTTATTCCTCATACTCTGTGCATTGGTGTATAGACATTTGAGTCCATTTGGATTGATCTTGTGTTTACTGTCTACATAACCTGTGTTGACTGCCCCTACTTTCATGCCACCTGTTGGTTTAGTGCACATGGTATGGCACTCACTGTTAAATGCTTGGTTTTGCTTGATAGCATGGTTGATAGTCTTACCCATACAGACATCTATGTTACATGCACTGATAACCCTTTTAGTTTTCGATTGCTGGGGACAGAAATTTTCTATATCAGTAATCGAAAACTAAAAGGGTTTTAAAACAAATGTGACAAGAAAAGTTGTAAAATGAGGTTCACTTACTCACTTAACAAATTTCTTACTTAGCAACATAAATTTTGAGGTCAATTGTGGTCATAAGTCGAGGACTACCTTTACATAAAAACTAGTTTCAGTTTAATTATGCAACTATTATTTCTGTATCATAAAATCGGGGAAGAGTATTAATGACCTCTCTCACTAAATTATAATAATAATTCAACTGTATGGAATGCTTTACTGAATTAGATATATGTACAGTGCTGTACAAAATAGCTTAAAAATGGATAGATATTTGGAAAATCCCATAACAAATGAATTGTAGAAATCCAGAACATTATTATTATTGTTGTTGCTGTTGTTGTTGTTGTTTTTGTTGTTGTTGATCACACAATCACCCGAATGGTTAGATTGGATTTGGCTTTTTTATACAGTTATAGAGTCTCTCTCAAGGACCTTCGATAGGCAGATATTATATCATGTTATTAATAGATATACCACGTCTCAGGATATTAAACTGTTCTAAATAATGCTGCCATTTTCAATCAACTGATAATGAATTTGTCTATATCACTGATATTCAAGTGGTGCTCCAGATGTTTTGGGATTCCATTCAAGGTTCCTGTTACTATGGGACCTATTTTTGCTTTCTTTTGCCACAATCAGTCTACTTCTATTTACAGATCTTTTTATTTTGTAATTTTCTCCAGTTTTTTCTTTTCTCTTCTGTTCTTTCCAGGTACTGACACATCCATTATCCAGACTTTTTTTTTTGTCTTTCCCATCAAGAGATGTTAAGTCTGGGGTATTATATGCAGGTGCTTGTCTATTTGAATTCTGAAGACAATCTATGTCAGGGGTGTCAAATTCAATTTCATTGAGGGCTGCATTAGGGTTGTGTTTGACCTCAGAGGGCTGGGTGGGGATGGCCAGAGTAGGCATGGGCAGTTCAATGTCACTCATGTCGGGGCACCTGTGGTGGCTCAAGCACATTGCCAGCGAAAACTGGCTCCCGAGCTCTGTTTTCGGCTGTGGCAAACTTCTGTCAGCAAAAACGGAGCTCGGGAGGGCTGCGAGCTTTGTTTTTGGCTGTGACAGCTTATTGCAACCCTCTGCCAGTGAAAACAGAGCTGAGGGGGTCGTATACAGCCATCACGAGTTTCATTTTCACCAGCAGAGGCACCATGGGCCACTCCTTTGCTGCTTCCAGGGTGGCCCCGGGGAACAGATCTATTACCCCGTGGACCAGATCCGGCCCCCAAGCCTTGAGTTTGACATATATATATATGTCTTTGGTTATTCGGGTTTTCTCCCGCGTAAAATTTGAAGTGTCTTGGCGACGTTTCAACGAAGTCTCATTTGTCATCTTCAGGCTTCAGCCGTGCTTCTGGGAGCAATGTGTGATCGCAGCTGTTTCTTCCTTTAACTGCTAGTGGGGTTTGAACTGATTGGGTGGGAGCTTGGCTGTGCTCTGATTGGATGGGGTTTTCTGTGCTCTGATTGGATGGGGTTTTCTGTGCTCTGATTGGATGGGGTTTTCTGTGCTCTGATTGGATGGGGTTTTCTGTGCTCTGATTGGATGGGGTTTTCTGTGCTCTGATTGGATGGGGTTTTCTGTGCTCTGATTGGATGGGGTTTTCTGTGCTCTGATTGGCTGGGGTGTGTCCTGTGTTGGTGGGGGCTTGGTTGTGCTCAGTCTAGTCTGTGCTGCAGGGGGAATTGAGCTGGTGAAGAAAACCCGAATAACCAAAGACCTACATACAAACACCCGCGAAAACCTCAGAAAACATATGTATGTATGTATGTATGTATGTATGTATATGTGTGTGTGTGTATATATATATATATATATATGTCTTTGGTTGTTCGGGTTTTCTCCCGTGTAAAATTGGAAGTGTCTTAGCGACGTTTCAACGAAGTCTCATTCGTCATCTTCAGGCTTCAGCTTCGTGCTTCTGGGAGCAATGTGTGATCGCAGCTGTTTCTTCCTTTTAACTGCTAGTGGGGGTTTGAACTGATTGGGTGGGAGCTTGGCTGTGCTCTGATTGGATGGGGGTTTTTCTGTGCTCTGATTGGCTGGGGGTGTGTCCTGTGTTGGTGGGGGCTTGGTTGTGCTCAGTCTAGTCTGTGCTGCAGGGGGAATTGAGCTGGTGAAGAAAACCCGAACAACCAAAGACCTATATACAAACACCCGTGAAAACCTCAGAAAACATATGTATGTATGTATGTATGTATGTATGTATATGTGTGTGTATATATATATATATATATATGTCTTTGGTTGTTCGGGTTTTCTCCCGTGTAAAATTGGAAGTGTCTTAGCGACGTTTCAACGAAGTCTCATTTGTCATCTTCAGGCTTCAGCCGTGCTTCTGGGAGCAATGTGTGATCGCAGCTGTTTCTTCCTTTAACTGCTAGTGGGGTTTGAACTGATTGGGTGGGAGCTTGGCTGTGCTCTGATTGGATGGGGTTTTCTGTGCTCTGATTGGCTGGGGTGTGTCCTGTGTTGGTGGGGGCTTGGTTGTGCTCAGTCTAGTCTGTGCTGCAGGGGATTTGAGCTGGTGAAGAAAACCCGAACAACCAAAGACCTATATACAAACACCGTGAAAACCTCAGAAAACATATATATATATATATATATATATATATATATATATATATATATATATATATATATATATATATATATATATATATATATATATATATCCTTATCTCAAGTTATTGTGTTCTCTTTGCTGACGATTTCAAACTATTTAACACCACCACCAATACTACTACCCTTCAAAAAGACCCTGACTTTGTATCCGATTGGTCTAAAACTTGGCAACTCCAAATCTCAACTAGCAAATGCTCAGTCTTACATATTGAAAAAAAGAACCCAAACACTAAGTACAAGCTTGATGGACATTACCTTACAGATGACCCCCACCCTGTTAAAGACCTTGGAGTTTTAATATCAAATGATCTAAGTGCCAAAGCCCACTGCAACTACATAGCAAAAAAAGGCTCTAAGAGTTGTAAACCTAATTTTGCGCAGCTTCTTTTCCAAAAACTCTACACTACTAACCAGAGCATACAAAACATTTGCTAGATCTATTCTTGAATACAGCTCACCAGTCTGGAACCCATACCACATCTCTGACATTAATACAATTGACCGCGTCCAGAAATATTTTACAAGAAGAGTTCTCCACTCCTCTGAAAACAGCAAAATATCTTATACCACCAGACTTGAAATCCTGGGATTAGAAAATTTAGAACTCCGCCGACTCCGACAAGACCTGTGTTTAACACACAGAATCATCTATTTCAATGTCCTTCCTGTTAAAGACTACTTCAGCTTCAATCACAATAATACAAGAGCAAACAACAGATTTAAACTTAAAGTTAACCGCTTCAATCTTGACTGCAGAAAATATGACTTTTATAACAGAGTTGTTAACGCTTGGAACACACTACCTGACTCTGTGGTTTCTTCTCAAAATCCCAAAATCTTCAACCAAAAACTGTGTACTATTGACCCCACCCCTTTCCTAAGAGGACTATAAGGGGCGTGCATAAGAGCACAAAAGTGCCTACCGTTCCTGTCCTATTGTTTCCTTTCATTATATCAAATTAATATAGTTATTGCATACTTTTGCTTATATATATGCTTATATGATGTGTTGTTGTTTTATGTTGATGCTTGTGTATACTGTTGTGACAAATATATACACACATACATACATACATACATACATACATACATACATACATACATACATACATACATACATACATACATACATATATATATATATATATATATATATATATATATATATATATACATACATACATACATACATACATATACATAAAGTCACAGGACATGATATTGACTTTAAAAAGACCAGAACTATTGCCAAAACTGAACACTTTAACAACAGAATAATCAGAGAAGCCATTGAGATAGAAAAACGCCCACACAGCATGAACAAACGAGATGACACCTCCCGGCTACCAGCCATTTGGAAACCCGCCCTTATTGACAAACGAGTCCCTAACACGAGGAATGACACCAGACCCACACTCACAAGGTCCACACAGGATGTCACCACCGCACATCCACCCAGAAAGCAGACCCAAACCCACACTGATCATGAAGCACGACCAAGGACCAGAAGCCAGACCGCAGCTGCAACATTAGCCATTTCAAACCCCTCCAATCCATTCATGCAGCAGACTGACACCCACTATGAAGATGTAGCACGACCACAAAGCCAAACAACAGCTATGCAGCTCACCAGCTCAAATCCCCCTGCAGCACAGACTAGACTGAGCACAACCAAGCCCCCACCAACACAGGACACACCCCAGCCAATCAGAGCACAGAAAAACCCCCATCCAATCAGAGCACAGCCAAGCTCCCACCCAATCAGTTCAAACCCCCACTAGCAGTTAAAAGGAAGAAACAGCTGCGATCACACATTGCTCCCAGAAGCACGAAGCTGAAGCCTGAAGATGACGAATGAGACTTCGTCGAAACGTCGCCAAGACACTTCCAATTTTACACGGGAGAAAACCCGAACAACCAAAGACCTATATACAAACACCCGTGAAAACCTCAGAAAACAAATATATATACACACACACACACACACACACACACATATATACAGTGGTGGGATTCAAGTAATTTAACAACCGGTTCTCTGCCTTAATGATTTCTTCCAATAACCAGTTCACCAAACTGCTCAGAATGTTAACAACTGGTTCTCCCAAAGTGGTGCAAACTGGCTGAATCCCACCACTGTATAGATGTAAATATGTATGTATGTATGTATGTATGTATGTATGTATGTATGTATGTATGTATCTATCTATCTATCTATCTGTGTGTGTGTGTGTGTGTGTGTGTGTGTGTGTGTGTGTATGTATACACACACACACACACACACACACACACACATGTGCTTGGGCATGGAAGTTCTTTGAGTTCGTCTAATTACTGAAAGTCAGCATTCTAGAATAAATTCAACAGAATGAGATATGGTTCTTTTGAAACCAGAGAAAAAGGCTGTTATAAAACCAATACCATTTGGAAATTTACACAGCTGAATAATTTCAACCATCTAAGGGAAAACAGCAATCACCACTTTCAGGCAGCAAGAGAATAATTTTGCCCTATCAAAAGTATCATTTAAATTCCAGAATGATTAAAGTTATAACCAAGATGACTTAATGCTACATTCTTTCATTCATGTGAAAAGAAATAAGAACTGAAAAAGTATACTTAATCTCTGCGTAATAATTGCAGTTTTAAAAGTTTAAAAACTCTTCCTGAACAGGTATAAAAAGCTTTTCAGTAGAAATGACACAAAAATTATAAGGTAACATCCTATGAGTCATGGTACTGAAGTTTTTTTTTTTCCCCTAGAGAAAGAGCTTCTGTATAAGATACATTATTTAGAGACAGGGGGAAAAAAGAAAAGAAAACCTGTTCAAAATCATATTATTATTTATTGAATTAATTATAATTAATTATAATTATTTCTTTGGGGCCAAACTGAACTCTCATATTATTTCTGAACTTCCAGATGACTGAGCTGTAAAGTGTGAAAGAATGTTGCATTTGTACTGTTCATACACTCATGTTGCATAGATTGGAATTAGCTAAAAAGGAAACAGAAAACAGAAAAAATATGTTTCTGTGGAGTAATTTTATCTGTGAAAATTTGAGAATATAACCTAGTTTGTTCCTGGAGAAAGAAGTGCTTTCTTCTAAACTACATATGGATTTATAAGAATTGGTCTCACTTTGAGTCTCACTCTTTGATGAAAAATAGATAGATAAATAAATCAATAAATTCCCTTTTGTTCTATTCTTAAGTTTTGCTTTGCATATGCAAAGCAATATGCAACCACAGCAGTTACTTCATTCAGTATCCTGTTGAATCAATAATGCCATGAATGGGCCAATCCTAGAATGAGTTTAAAGTGTTTACTATTTTAATTAAGATAAAAGGCAGGACAGAATATAAAATAAAATGATATACCCATAAAATGACATGCCCATCTCAGCTGCTTCCTTTAACTCCTGCCAGTTTATTTAATTTCAATGGGATGCACAATTTCTTTCAAAGGATAGGATAATTTCTAAATGAAATTCCAGTTTTGGGGGAAGGGGAATAATCACAATTCATGTATCAAAAGTTGGTTTTTTTGGAGTAGTTGCAAATTGTACATAGCGGGAAGACATTCTGGAAGGCTTTGTAATCAATAGGTTGTGCGTGTGTGCATGTGCGTGTGTGCAAAAAAGTTCATTGTCTTGTAAGAAAAGCAGTTGTGAAAGTAAATTAAGTTAGAGGCTGGGATAAGAGAAGAGAAGAACAATTGACTATTAGAGTACAAAGATTGGAAAGGAAAGGAGATAATAAATATATACAGAACCAAATAAAGGAATTACCCTAGAAAGATATTCTGTAATTAAGCATGGAAGACTAGTTTTATTGACATGCTTCTTTGAAGAGAAATTACTTTCTATAATCTATACTGTTTGTTTAAACAATCTTCAAGTTTTAATTTTTCATGGTCAACTTATTCTCTGCATAAATTGGGGACAGAAATTCCTATGCCACACTATAATGCCCTATCAAGAAAAAATAAATACACAGATAAAAATTGACATCAATTTCTAAAACTCGGTATATGACTTCTAAGATCTGGGAGGTTGACAGTGAGAACCTAAAGAATTTTCATCTATCCTAAATTAAAGCAAGAAAATAAAAGAAAGCTAAGAATAGAATAGAATAGAATAGAATTTTTTATTGGCCAAGTGTGATTGGACACACAAGGAATTTGTCTTGGTGCATATGCTCTCAGTGTACATAAAAGAAAAGATACGTTCATCAAGGTACAACATTTACAACACAATTGATGATCAATATATCAATATCAATAAGGGCCGGTGAATGGCGCAGGCTGGTAAGGCCTGTTATTAAGAACAGCCTGTTATTAAGAACACAAAGCCTGCAATTACTGCAGGTTCGAGCCCGGCCCAAGGTTGACTCAGCCTTCCATCCTTTATAAGGTAGGTAAAATGAGGACCCAGATTGTTGGGGGGGGCAATAAGTTGACTTTGTAAAAATATACAAATAGAATGAGACTAAGTTTTGAATTGTTACATGAATTCCTAATAGAAAGGATAATGTAAAAGTCAACAAACAAACATGACATTTCTTTTTTAAAAGAAGTGTATTTGTGTATGCTTGACCACCTATTGGAATCGTTTTTTAAAACCACTTCTGTATTGTTGTCAGTTTCCTTCTGTTCTCATTTGTAATTTGTGTAGCTTGGTTATAGTATATATATTATGTAAACATATTCAATGCATAAATATTCAATGCAGTTGGAACATTGTAACATTACAACATATATAGCATAAATTTAGACATAGTAATTCAATAATACAAAGTGAAATAAATCAAACAAGATCAGTCTAAATGCTTGGGAATACCAACAAGCTTAATGCCTCAAAATGACAATTGCTTGGGGGAAAATTTGCTAGAGACCAAATTCAACAAGTAAGAAATCTTTATCTTCTCTCACTAGAGACCTCTTGCTAAATCTTTGCTATGAGGACATCAGTGGAATTTCTGTGGTTGTTATCATAACTGGATCATCCTAGCTGGTAACAAAGAGTTATTGGAGAATCTCTATGGGACATCTGTAACCCAGATATGATAGTCCCAACAGCAGTTTATTGCTGATTGCTGCTGCTATTATGCTTATACATTTTTCCCATAATTAATTAATGGTGTTAACTTATTAATGGAACATAAAGAACAACGTAATAACAAGGAGAGACAACAGCAGCATTTCCCACTGAGATTCAGCATTCAGTGCAGAAGAAGCAAACTAAGTCTCTTCTGGAGCAACAGTAGAACAATCTGCTGGATTTGAAACAGACCAGATATGAAGATGCGGTATCTGCTGTGTGGATATGTGACGGCATTTTTTCATTTCTCTGATAAGAGATTTTTCTGATTTTGGTACCGTAAAGCCAGAGGTAGGATTCACTTACCTTCCCTACCGGTTTGCAAATGTGAGTACACGCGTTGTTTGCCCGTGCCTCCTTTGAGCATGTGCACAGCCTTCCGTATTGCCCAATCTGGTAGCGATGGTGGTGGGTGGTTCGGAGAACTGGTAGCAAAAATCCCTGCCCCCTCCCCATGCCCAGCTGAGCCGCTCAATAATCAGAGATATTTTTTACTTTTTAAAGCATTTTTTCTTCGGGCAAAAAAATGCTTTTAAAAGTAAAAAAAAAAGCCTCTGATGATCATGCGGCTCAGCTGGGATAATCAGAACTTTTTAAAAGCATTTTTTCCTACAACCTCTTCATCCAAAGAGTTGTTAAAAATGCCTGATGATCAGGCAACTCAGCTGGGATCATCAGAACCCTTTAAAAACATTTTTTCTACAACCTCTTTGGCTGAAGAGGCTGTAAAAATGCTTTTAAAAGGCTCCTCTGGTGATCCCAGCTGAGTTGCCTGATCATCAGAGGCTTTTAAAAGCATTTTTTTTACTTTTAAAAACATTTTAAAAGTATTTAAAAAGCATTTTAAAATGCTTTTAAAAGTTAAAAAAAAAGTTGGCCATGCCCACCCTGTCACATTACCCTCCTCCACCAAGCCACGCCCACAGAACCAGTAATAACAAAGTTTACATTTCACCTCTGCCTTAAATCTTTTAAATAAATAAGTTTAAATAAGTTTAAATAAGTTTGGCTTTAGCCAAAGGAAACACCAATGAACACTGTTAATTGTTTCAGCAGCCATGCAACCCATATGCAGTAGGCATTGGCTTAAGGAAAGGTAATATGGTCCTCTGATACTCTTAAGTTCCATATAATTTGATAGAATTCATTCAACAAAACACCTCATATAACATTTTCTTAAATGGAATGTAACCAAATGATGTGCTGATTGGTAACCATTATAATTCTGCTACTTTTTCTAAGGCAAAGAATTTCCATTTACTGGATCCAGCCATTGATCAGCCTTAGAACAGAAGGGGAAAAGCAAACACTGTGGGGATGTATGAGCCCCAAATGGAAATGGAAATGGATATCTACCAACATATTTAGAAAATTATGAGCTTTCAATCTCTTGGTTTCTGTACTATCAGTATCACTTCGAAGGTTTGTTTATTTTTGCTTATCACAATCTATAGTTAACTGATATGAAAGTTGAAGGACTGATCAATCAATCCATATTATCTTATCATCACCACTTTCCCTCATTCTGTAAACCAGACTTGAAAACTTTAAGACTTGTGGACTTGAATTCCACTAGTTGGTTCACAAGTCTTAAAGTTGCCAAGTTTGGAGAACCCTTCTATACACCAATGGAATTTATCCCATACTTGTGGTTGTTCTCTCAGAAGAATGCAAAGCTATTTCTTGATCCATATAGCAAGAGTTGTGAGAATAGCAACATTTGAGGTGGTGGGGGACTAAAAAAGAGAAAAAAAGTAGTGATGGGCAGGGGGAGAAAACAAAATGTGACACGTCTGCAGATTTTAGTTCAGCTAACCAAGAAAAGACCTAAAATTAGGTCCATGCTAACCATACACGGGTCTGGCATAATTGTCTCTCAATAAAACAAAACAGATTTGTAGAGTAAAAATTGCCACAGGGATCATAGATTAAAAGATGTTGATTTCAGATTCTACATTGTTTATACAGGCAATGTTCTGAAATGATAACTTTAGCCTTACATTTTTCAGTTCTTGGCTTGTTACTTTTAACACTATATATTAATATTATTGATCCAGGCTTTTGAATCTCAACATTTCATCTCAGTGGAGATGACACTATTATTTATAGGTCAGGCAGATATTTACATGGCATTTAGTTTGGCCTCGTGTGTTTCTCATAAATTCCAAGGTAGTAATAATGTTATAATGTCATTGTACTTCTTTGGCATGTAACGCTGAGGCATTTTAGGCAGCCTCTAGGATGGTAATCTATAGATTGTTCATGTGTAAGTCTTTGGTTGGTGGATTATATTTTATTCTCACTATCAAAGCTGACACCAGCCAGAGCATAGAAAAACTCGAAGAAATAGTGCTAGAATGGAAGATGTAGAGCAGTGGTGGCTTTCAAATTTTTTTACTACCAGTTCTGTGGGTGTGGCTTGGTGGGCGTGGCAGGGGAAAGATACTGTAAAATCTCCATTCCCACTCTACTCCAGGGGAAGGTTACTGCAAAATCCCCATTTCCTCCCGATCAGCTGGGACTCGAGAGGCAGATAATACATGGGGGCGGGGCCAGTCAGACGTGGTATTTACCGGTTCTCTGAACTACTCAAAATTTCTGCTACCGATTCTCCAGAACTGGTCAGAACCTGCTGAAATCCACCTCTGATGTAGAGAGACCTGGCCCATGGAATCATTTAGCGTCAGACTCGATGGAATAGATCACATCATCATTATCATCAAAGATCATATTCTAATATCATAGGTTAAAATAGCTTTAGGTATGGCTGTATTTGTCTTAAAGTGTAATTAATCTTGTTCTATAGCTTTACATATGTCAGGGTCATTATATAATTGTTAATAAACAATTTGACACATCTTAAAAATTGTAGGCAAAATTAGAAATGAATAGAGAAATCTAAGTTTTGCTAAATAACAGGTTGTTTTCAATTTAATTATATTTATTTTAAAATGGATTTCTTAAAAAAGGCTATATGGCATTGACAGTTTGAACATGTATCACTTTTATTTTCATTTATAGAAATAAATGCACATTGTAATGCAGTTGTTTATTGTTGTTGTTAGTTGCGAAGTCGTGTCCGACCCATCGCAACCCCATGGACAACATTCCTCCAGGCCTTCCTGTCCTCTACCATCCTCTGGAGTCCATTTAAACTCATGCCTACTGCTTCAGTGACTCCATCGAGCCACCTCGTTCTCTGTCGTCGCCTTCTTCTTTTGCCCTCAATCTTTCCCAGCATTAGGCTCTTCTGCAGTGAATCCTTCTTTCTCATTAGGTGGCCAAAGTATTTCAGTTTCATCTTCAGGATCTGGCCTTCTAAAGAGCAGTCAGGGTTGATCTCCTCTATAACTGACTTGTTTGTTCACCTTGCAGTCCAAGGGACTCGCAGGAATCTTCTCCAGCACCAGAGTTCAAAGGCCTCAATTCTTTGGCGCTCAGCCTTTCTTATGGTCCAACTTTCACAGCCATAAATTGCAACTGGGAAAACCATAGCTTTGACTATACGCACTTTTGTTGGCAGGGTGATGTCTCTGCTTTTTAGTACCCTGTCTAGATTTGCCATAGCTTTCCTCCCCAGGAGCAAGCGTCTTTTAATTTCTTGGCTGCAGTCCCCATCTGCGGTGATCTTGGAGCCCAGGAAAATAAAATCTGTCACTACCTCCATTTCTTCACCATCTATCTGCCAGGAATTGAAAGGAACAGATGTCATGATTTTAGTTTTCTTAATGTTGAGTTTCAAGCCAACTTTTGCACTCTCCTCCTTCACCCGCATCAAGAGACTCTTTAGTTTAGTTGTTTATTAGGTGTTTATTTAGTTGTTTATTAGTTGTTTATTAGGTGCTTACAAGTATTGCTAAATTGTTGATTAAAAAATTAAATTGTTAAAATATGTGATCAAAATGGCTATTTGTACTTCTTTCATACTTATGAGCTATGGCAGAGATTTACAAAATTAAGATAGTTGCAGGGAATGGTTTGGGGATTTAAAATAAGGATTCACAATATCTGAAATCTCTTTACACAGATAAATACAATAATATACATCTGAAACTTAAAACATATTACAATCAGGTGACTTTTGGTTGTTTTCCAAAGAAACGTATCCCCTGAAAATTCCTTCTTTTGGATTATCTTTTGGATTATCACATCTGATGCCATCAAAGCAGGGAAAGCTAATGAAAGGTCTTTCAAAAACATCACCTCTGGATATACATAATTTAAAGAGTCAAGTGTTGAAGTGGACATTATACCATCATAACATATTAAATACACTGTTCCTTGCTATCACAATGCTAGTGTCATGCCTGGAAGCCATATTACCTTTGTGCTTTCAGGATTCAGGCCTGCCACAATCCTACTGTGGGAAGTTGGGAGGGGGGATTGCACGAGTGAAGTAGAATTAGCCATAACAAAACTTTATAGAGAAGTTCAAGGCCATGGTGTCCGACAGCTGTTCAGAGAAGTAAGTGGAGGTTGTCTTCTGTATGTGAAGGAACTGATTGGAGCAGTGGTGGACATGTGGGAGAAGTGGGCAAGGTCTTGAACTTTCTTTTGGGTGAGGAAAACCTGGAAGCTCTCAGATTCAGGTTTTCCCAAATGTGCCAATACGACACCTCTAATAAAAGTTAGCTTTATTTATTTATTTATTTATTTATTTATTTATCAAACTTCTATACCGCCCTTCTCCCGAAGGACTCAGGGCGGTGTACAGCCTTCATTTAAAACAATTAATATACATATTAAAATAACCATTAAAAAGCTTATTCAATAAAAGGCCAAATTAAAACCGTCGATTGACCATAAAAATACCCAATAAAATTACCATTAAAAGTTTAAAATTTAAATTTAGAATTTAAAAAGTCAGGCCAGTCCTGCTTGTATAAATAAATAAGTTTTCAGTTCCCGGCGGAAGGTCCGAAGGTCAGGCAATTGGCGTAGACCGGGGGGAAGTTCGTTCCAGAGAGTAGGTGCTCCCACAGAGAAGGACCTTCCCCTGGGGGCCGCCAGCCGACACTGCTTGGCGGACGGCACCCTAAGAAGACCCTCTCTGTGAGAGCGTATGGGTTGGTGGGAGGCATGTGGAAACAGCAGGCGGTCCCGTAAGTACCCGGGCCCTAAGCCATGGAGCGCTTTGAAGGTGGTAACCAAAACCTTGAAGCGCACCCGGAAGACCACAGGTAGCCAGTGCAGACTGCGCAGGAGTGGTGTTACCCGGGACTAACTGCAGTCTCCGGGTACACTTCAAAGGTAGCCCCATGTAGAGAGCATTGCAATAATCCAGTCGAGAAGTGACGAGAGCATGAGTGACCGTGCATAAGGCATCCCGGTCAAGAAAGGGGCGCAACTGGCGGACCAGGCGGACCTGGTAAAAAGCTCTCCTGGAGGCGGCCGTCAAGTGATCTTCAAACGACAGCCGTTCATCCAGGAGAACGCCCAAGTTGCGCACCCTTTCCGTTGGGGCCAGTGACTCGCCCCCAACAGTCAGCCGCGGTTGCAGCTGACTGTACCGGGATGCCGGCATCCACAGCCACTCCGTCTTGGATGGATTGAGTCTGAGTCTGTTTCTCCCCATCCAGACCCGTACGGCCTCCAAACAACGGGACAGCACTTCGACAGCTTCGCTGGGGTGGCCTGGGGTGGAAAAGTACAGCTGAGTATCATCAGCGTACAGATGATAACTCACCCCAAAGCCACTGATGACCTCGCCCAACGGCTTCATGTAGATGTTGAACAGGAGAGGCGAGAGAATCGACCCCTGCGGCACCCCACAAGTGAGGCACCTTGCGGCTGATCTCTGCCCCCCTGTCAACACCGTCTGCGACCGGTCGGAGAGGTAGGAGGAGAACCACCGATAAACAGTGCCTCCCACTCCCAACCCCTCCAACCGGCGCAGCAGGATACCATGGTCGATGGTATCAAAAGCCGATGAGAGATCCAACAGGACCAGGGCAGAGGAGCAACCCCTATCCCTGGCCCTCCAGAGGTCATCCACCAACGCGACCAAAGCTGTCTCCGTGCTATGCCCGGGCCGGAAGCCGGACTGGAACGGGTCTAGATAGACAGCTTCCTCCAGGTACTGAGGGAACTGCCGTGCCACCACACTCTCTACAACCTTCACCACAAAGCGAAGGTTGGAGACTGGACGATAATTACCCAAAATAGCTGGGTCCAGGGAAGGCTTCTTGAGGAAGGGTCTCACCATCGCCTCTTTCAAGGCAGCGGGAAAGACCCCCTCCATCAAAGAAGCATTTATAATACCCCGGAGCCAGCCTCGTGTCACATCCTGAGTGGCCAGCACCAGCCAGGAGGGGCACGGGTCCAGTAAACATGTAGTGGCATGCAGCCTCCCCAGCAACCTGTCCATGTCCTCGGGAGCCACAGAATCAAACTCATCCCAAACCACATCAACAAGACGAGCCTCAGTCATCTCATCTGGATCATCGCAATCTTGGTCCAAGCTATCCCGAAGCTGAGCGATTTTATCGTATAGATAACCACTAAACTCCTCGGCACGTCCTGTAAGGTCATCCCGTCCCCTGGTGAAGAAGGGAACGGGTCACCAAACAGGGCGGCCGGGCGGTTATCTGCCGGCGCAATGAGGGAGGCGTAGGGCGCCTCGCCACCCTCAGTGCCACTAGGTAGGTCTTTGAAAAGACCTAACTAGTGTCGATCAACCGGGCGGCTGGACCTCCAGATGCTCTCTAGGCGTCTTCTCCGGCGTTCATCTCTCAGCTCCTCAGAGAACCAAGGAGCTAATCGAGATCTGCGCCGGGTCAGAGGTCGCAAAGGCACGACACGGTCCAAAGCCCCAGCCGTGGCCTGTTCCCAGGCCGCAACTAGTTCTTCAGTCGTGCCGTGGGTAAGATCCTCAGGGAACGGCCCAAGCTCCGTCTGGAACCTCTCAGGGTCCATCAGGCGCCTGGGACGGAACCAACGCATTGGCTCCGTCTCCCTGCAGTGGTGAGTAGCGGTCTGAAAGTCTAGGCGGAGGAGAAAATGATCTGACCATGACACCGGTATTGTCACTAAATCTCTTACTACCAGATCATTAAACCACTGTCCAGAGATATAAATCAAATCCAGCGCGGATCCCCCCGTGTGAGTAGGGCCATCAGTTACTTGAATCAGGTCCAAGGCCGTCATGGAAGCCTGGAACTCCTGAACCACTGTTGATGACAAGCCAGCCGATGGCAGATTGAAATCACCCATGACCAAAAGTCTGGGGATCTCAACAGCCACCCCGGCAAGCACCTCCAGTAGCTCAGGCAGGGCTGTAGTCACGTAGCAAGGAGCCAGGTACGCGATCAACAAACCCATCTGATTCTTATGGCCCCACTTCACAAGAAGGGATTCACAGCCGGCTATCTGAGGAACAGTGGTCTCTCTCGGCTCTAGACCCTCTCTCATTACAACCGCCACCCCTCCACCCCTACCCTGGGCCCTTGGTTGATGGAATGCTCGGAAACCTGGCGGGCACAGTTCAACTAGGGGCACCCCCCCTTCTGCACCCAACCAGGTCTCCGTAATGCCCATAAAGTCCGTGGATTCCCCCTGGATAAGATCGCAAATCAGGGGGGCCTTGTTAACCACGGACCGGGCATTGCACAACATCAACCGGAGGCCTGGGCTCTGAGGATCCTGACCTTCCGGGGAACGGGGAAAGACTAGGGGGCCGGAGCACGCGATCGCTTTTAAACAGCGAACACGTGCTCCCAACGAACGATACGGCCCCTTGCTTCCGCCATATCTGCCCCTCCCACTTACCGTACAGATGGAGCCAACTTCCAATTCTGGAACGAACCTCTCACCCCCCTCCCTCGGACCAGATGAAAAAACGCCGTGAACTGGGACTGGGACTGAACCAACCCTCCCCGACGGGATCTCCCCCCCTCCCGTCACTTCCCTCCCCCCTTTAAAAAACCCTTATTAAAAAACCTATGTACAAAACCCCAGCTTTGAGGAATTACAAGCCGCGGACTTTGATTTCGTTGGGGATGTTACTTGGAACCCTGACAGCTAGCTTGTTACTTGATATCACAATGCTAGCTTGTTACTTTGGTATCACTGTGAATAGGAATAAACACCTATGGTACTAAGGCTGCAGTTTAATGGTTACTCAAATATACTGGATCTTCTTTAGACTGAAGACTACATTTATAGGGGAATTATGACAATAGATCATGTTCTTATCCTCCCCACTTCGTTTTTATAGACAGGAACCTCAATTAAAGTTTCTAGTTAAACATATATTATGGTCATCTAAGTATAATATTACATAAGCATGTATTTCCATGGTCATCCATACTTTGAACATATTGTTGCTGGCATATTAGACTAGATTGATAAATAATGCCAGCTTCAACCTTAAAAGCAAGCTCTACAAATAATGCCATACTGTTAAGTATAGATTACCATTTCTTGCATCTAGATTATTGTTCAGTTCCTTGGCACTCAAACAGTCCTTTACTGCTCCTATAATCATATTACATGATCACTGACTTTGATGAGATGGGGAACAGACAATGCATTGCCAGGAGTCTCAAAGTGAAACCTGAAAAGCATTGCTTCAATTTGTAACTGTTAATGATATGTTTTCTCTCAGATTTTCCCAACGCTGTACTCTCTAGATAGTCTGGACTGCACCTCCTAGAAGCTGCCTGCAAATTTTGGAGTAGCTTTCCCAAAATCTTTGAAGGACATCAACCTGGTAAAGGCTGTTCTAAAACTATAGCCCCTGTCATAGAGTTGACTGAAGCTGCATACAAATTTTCAGGTGAAGTTCCATTTTGTATATCATTTCTTAGCTGAAACCCAGATCACTAGTCACTTCAACTACTGCATGGGCATGTAAAATATGTTTAAAGGTGTGCACATGGCACCACTATGCCACATCTATTATAGAGTTGCTATTTTTAACCGTTTGGGCAATGTATTATCTCAACTGAATAAGATTCCTAGGTCAAATTGATGCTGACTATATATAATGGCCTAGAAATATTTTAAAGGTGTCTTCCAGATAAGCTTAAACACCACCCAACCCCCTTCTAGTCTTCAAGCTACTTCTTGATAATATACAACACTCTGAGAAAACTGCTGTCCCTGTAGGCATTTTGTAGTATCAGGCCATAAAAGATAGGGTCCCAAAAATAGGTGACAGGTGCTTATTAATGTCTTTGGTTTAATATGGCTGCTGTGTTATAAAATATGTAAAGCATGCCGTAAAATGTCTTAGTTGTGCACATTCTCAATAAAAGCTGACAGTGGTATCTTGCAGTGGCTTTTCCAATGAGTTATGACAAGTTATTTGAGGACCATGCTGTTATTGATGCCATATGAAGTTCTTTGTTGCAGTTGTCCAATTAAGCCAGGGATGGAAAGACAGTTTGAGATTCTGTTTGACATACAGAGTCAGCTTGGAGGCTGTTTCAAAATCCATATTAGAGTGTTCCTGATGGTTTGTGCATGCCTAAGCATACTGAACAAAAGATAAGTAAGAGAAGAAGTGTTCCACCTGAACTAGACCTTGGAGCTAAACAAACAGCAAGAACTATCTGCCACAGCAGTCCTACTAATCTTCTGTTTTCTTTGAAGCTGGAGTGTATTGAGTTTTATTTGCAATACTGTAAAGTTACCTGTTTAAACAAGTAAAATTATTATTTTAAAAAGTCCTTATCCTAAGACAGTTAAACAATATAATATGGAAACTTTAAAGATTGTTAAAGTTTCCATTTTGTATTGTCTAAATGTCTTTGGATAAGGACTTTTTAAAATAAAAATTTTACGTCTAAACGTTTGCGAATTTTATGTAGCAGTTTTTTCAATACTCATTTCCTAAACCCATTCCCTTATGTAATTTTAGATTTATAAGAATTTTCTGCCATACTCCATTGCTTAAAGAAACATGAATTCTGTGATAAAAGTATAAAGAATTACCAACCAATAAAATCAAAGTTCCAATTAGCATCCAATAAACATAAATGGTAGATGTCAGTATTAATTATTACCCCATAATTCAAAGAGCAACAGTTTTTAATTGAAGAGAGACAAGAAGTGTTTTTTTTAAAAAAATCTAAATGCAAATCAAGGAAAAGATGTTTCATTGTTTGAGAGTATGTGTGCGTGAGTATATGTGTTTGAAGATCAGTAATGGCTTTAATTTTAATTGCTAACACTACAATCTTTTAATAATTAGGAGGAAAACAAACACACATGCTAATGTAAAATCTATTTTGGGTAAAACAAAGAACCTATTTTAGACTTTACTTTACAGTAGTTTATTGGTTTTGTCCATTTTTTTTTCATCTCATAAATTATGTGATATCAGCAGGAGAACAGACACAACTTGATAGCTTTATCTCTCTATCATACAGACAGGCTGAGACCCGTTTAGAAGAATGCAATGTAACCAATAGTTATTCATAGTCTTCCATACAAACATGTTGTTAAATAAAATAAATAAAATGTCCTTCTGTTTTAAGAAAACAGAAATCCTGAAGGCGTTTAACATCATAAAAAAAAAATCCTGAGCAAACTAATTTGGATCTTTTCATGCAGTGCATCTGATTTTTTTAAAAAATTGTTAAATATCTTACATGGAATGATCATTAACAATTGCCACAAAGTAAAATTTAATATTTACCTTTCTATTAATAGTCTTTTCTCCTTCATTCAGTGTCAATTTCACAGAAGGGTTTTATACATATCCTTCTAGGATTGTGACACTATCCAGTTTTTGAAATCAAGTCATTAACAATGATTCTGAGTTAATTCTAAATACAGCAAATGGGGCATATAAGGAAATATTAGTTACTATTTCCTAAATGTATTCTCCACAGGAATGGTTGGTTTTAAATCAATGTGATGAATCCACAGTAAGTAGAGGAACTTTTAAAGAACTATTTAATTGCATTTATTCATATGGACAATTGGATGCTTGAATGCTTTTCTTAATAGTTTTGGAAGTGCTGTGGGACTAAACAGAAGATTCAAAATCTGCTGCTGTACCTTTTTCTCAGGTACAGGTATTTTTAGAAATCATAACTGCAGCATTGAGTCAGCAGAGTGCCTTCAAATGGTTCAGTTCAATGTTAGAAAATTAAATTGAAGCTGTTGTATACACGTTTTTAAGTTACAGAACAAGTTACTGACTTTGTCATTTTCTACTAACAAAGCCAAGGATAAATTTGGGTTTATTTTCCAATTCCTTAGTTAAGATAATCTGTTTTTTTAAAAATAGAATTGTTTAGATGACTGAAAGCTAGTTGATCACCCATCTAATTTTCTTGATGTAGGCTTATTGACAGCTTGATTCTATTCATGGCTAGGACTGACAGAGAATTAGACTTAAATTTTAGCAGCAGTTATAAATTTCATTTGTTTTGAAGAACTCCTCTCTTTGGTTAGACTTTCTAAATATAAAGATAGTCCTTAGCTTACAGCCATTTGTTCGAACAGCCACTGTTCAAAGTTGCAGTGTCATTGAAAAAAGTGATTTATGACCATTTTTCACACTTTTATGACCATAGCAGCATTCCTGTGGTCATGTGAACAAAATTCGGATCCTTGGCAACTGGCATATATTTATGTCAGTGCAGTTTCCTGGGTTATGTGATCACCTTGACAGGTCACAACTTCTGTCAAGCAAAGTCAGTGGGAAACCTCATTCACTTAACAATCATGTTAAGTGAATCAGTCAACAATCTGTCAAGCAAAGTCAGTGGGAAATCTGATTCACTTAACAATCATTGGGCGCTATCTAACAATATGAAATTCAACAGTGAAAAAAGTAAGGTTCTACATTTAGGCAAAAAAACAAAACAAAACAAAATTCACAGGTACAGTTCACTTAACAACTGTGGCAGGAAAGATTGTAACATGGGACAAAATTCAAAATCACAATTGTCTTGCTTAGCAATGGAAATTTTGGCCTCTGTTGTGGTTGTAGGTTGAGGGCTATCTGTATAGGCATTACAATTTATCTCTCCTGAATTATATAGAAGTTTCAAGGAGAAAGGCCAAAGCAAAATGGGAAACCACAAAAGAGGATCCTCTTGAGAAACTACTCCAACTTTCCTTCTGGCTGGTGATGAAGGGAGTTTTAATCCAACTCCTGTAGATAGCACTGTTATAGGGGAAAATGTACCCTTATTGGGAAACTTTAATGTACTGCACACTTCTCTCCTTTTCTGTTCTGTTGTTACAGTAGTGGCCAAAATTGTGGAAACCTTTTGGGAAAAGTGTATTTTTGAGGTTCGATGGCTAATAACATGACTTTTTTTTGGAATTTCAAGATAATCATATTCCACTGCTGGAATTGCCTGGGAATAGCCCAGACCTTAACACAACTGAAAATCTATGAAGCCAACTAAAGAAACTTGTTAGTCAGAAACGATCCAGCAATAAAACCCAGTTAAGAGAAGCAATCATTCAATCTTGATTTCACATTATAACAGCTGCAGAACTAAAAGACTTGATTCACTCCACTGGAAGACGTTATAAGGGCGTAATTCATGCTAAAGGTTACCCAACTAAGTATTAACTGACATGATAATTTTTGTATATCTCTTTTTTTCTACATGTTTCACGTTTCTTCTTTATACTGTAACTGCTATTCTAATGGAAAATCCTTCATAAAAGTTATTGCATTACATTCTTGATTAAATTATCTTTCCGTTGATATATAATTTTATGGTACTACTCAAAAAAATAAGTGGTGTTATTAGTTAGTTTTAGAAAATGCACTTTTCCCAAAAGGTTTCCACAATTTTGGCCACTACTGTAAGTGAATCTAGATCAGGTCTTACTGAAATTTTATCATCACAATTAGAACCATTGAAAAACTACATGCCATTACCTTTGCTGTAGATATTGCCTCTTTTTTAGGTAAGTACAGCCTTTCCAAAAGGAAAACAGAGCTAGTTATTCTTTTCCCCTGGAACAAATATTTTCATTCAGAAATGAAACCGTCCAGGCATCCTAGGCAAGAAACAGATGAATGAAATTGTCTCCCTGTGTTGTTGTTCACATCAAAGGGCTTTCATGTTGGAACACTTGTCCTCCCATGGGAAGGCAGACTGAAGCTGAAGATATGCACTCAAATGAGAAAGGAGGTCAGGCCTATGAAAGCAGGGTAACAAAAGCTGAGCTCCTAGGAAGGTAAGGGGCATGCATAAGAGCACAAAAGTGCCTACCGTTCCTGTCCTATTGTTTCCTTTCATTGTATCAGATTGATATAGTTGTTGTATACTTTTGCTCATATATATGCTTGTGTGATGTGTTGTTGTTTTATGTTGATACTTGTGTATACTGTTGTGACAAAATAAAAAAAAGGTAAAAAATGGTTAGTCAACACAACGGCCAGCTGTTAATATGCTGTGGCTGATGCAACTGACACAATTAGGGTTCCAACACATTTATTAAATAGTGAGCCAAGGATGTATAGTCATGACAGTTTCTAAAAAAGGCAATGTTTTTTAATTGTTTACTTTTTTAAATATACGTTGTCCGTTTGGGATTAGCAAGTCACTTATGCAACCCAGTTACATGCATACAAGATCAAAAGTAATGTTTATATAGGCAGTAAGCCTCTCAGACAAATGTTGATGAGTTCAACAATGGCACATCGGTAAATGTTTCCCTGGTAAGCATCTATATTTAAATTAACATTGAAATACAGTACATTGTTATGGTTTCTTTTTACCTAGAATTAAACTATAGGCTCAGTATTGCTTCTTTCCAAACACATATTGATATGGTCAATAAATTTATCTGATATCTGTACTTTAAAGGAGAATATGTGGGAGAAGTCCTTTGGGAGAAGGACGGTATAAAAATTTGATTAAATAAATAAATAAATAAATATTTGTAGCTCAAGATTGAAATGAGGGGTCCTTGGTGCTCTTTTAGCTTACTTGTTTTCTTGAAGACGTTTCATTACCTACATTAACATCATCAGTGCTAGTAAGAAATGCTGTTTGCTGTCAGTTTATATTCTGGTGACTTGCTTGTCTGTGTGAGTGGGGGTGGTCTTAGAGATTCTTTGGTCAGTTGCTGATGGCTCTTTGGCAGTTTCTTGATTGGGGTATTATTTACTTGATTGTTGGTCTGAAGTTAACCTTGGAGTTAATCTATACTGACCTGGATGCTGGTTACTTGTGGAGAGGTGCTGGAGTCTTTTTTTTTTTATGTTGTTCTCTTTTGGGCTGGTTGATTGTCTCTTTTACATAATCTATAGATGTTGTTAATGTATATGTGTCTATTGATTTGTCAGTTTCAGGCTTCTAGAAATTCCCTGGACTATTTGGATTTGATCTAGGATTGTCACATCTCTGTACTTTATATACAATTTTAAAATTGTATTTCAAATATATAGGAAAAGAGATGGAGGAAGGTGCGTTGGATATGTTTGTCACCTTGAATTATTGTAAAAATGATAAAGATGGGATACAAATTAAATAAGCATATTCAAGAATGATACATCAGTAAATCTCTGTCACACACCTACATTCCATACATATATCTATATCTATCTATATCTCTGTCTATCTATCTATCTATCTATCTATCTATCTATCTATCTATCTATCTATCTATCTATCTATCATCTATCTATCTATCTATAATGTGGTTTTGTTTGTCTGTGTGTATCAGTTTCTGTCTCCACTTTTTCAAGTAGTTTAATCATAAGAAAGATGCATAACAAGCCATCAGTACAGGTATATATCTACATATGACAGGAACTGGAAATACCTCACAGGAACAGCTGAAGGCAGCTCCTTGAGAGGAAGGGAATACATCTCAAACTAATCCTGCCAAGACTGCAGACATAACCACTGTAACATCTGCCTTCATGCACATACATGCGCGTGCGCGCACACCCACCCATCCCCCCTCCCACACTGTCATATACATTATAACCTATTGCCTAATAGATAGAATAGAATTCTTTATTGGCCCAGTGTGATTGGACACACAAGGAATTTGTCTTTGGTGTATATGCTCTAAGTGTACATAAGGAGAATAAAATACATTCATCAAGAATAAAAAGATACAGTGATAGTCAAGGTTACTAATAAGTTATCAAATCGTACCAGGAAACAAATAAAAACAATATAAGTTGAAAGATACAAGCAACATGATTATAGTAGTAAGTGGGAAGAGATAAATACTAGTAAAGAAGAGAAGAATAATAGTAATACAGTAAATTACTATTAATTAGTAAATTATTTGATAGTGTGGGAATTAGTTGTTAACCAGAGTGATGGCATTCAGGAAAAAACTGTCCTTGTGTCTAATTATTTTGGTGTGCAGGCCCTATAGCATTGTTTTGAGGGTAGGGTTAGGGTCTTATGAAGCAGGAAGTACTATTCTCTCAAAGCATCCATATGATTGGCTAAAAATATTTTCAAACACTAGAGTTTGTTACTGTGGCTATGCAAGGACCATTTAATTTGGCTCATAGCTGGATCTTCAGCTGTGAAAACAGCCAAGTATGATGGTTCTGGAAGAGCTCACCCTGTCTTGTTATGCCTTGGGAAAAATGAAGCTCGGACCTACCCTTTCCTAGAGTGGAGGAATAAAGATGCCTCACGTCTCTAACATTATTTTTAGTAGTATAAGATAAAGCTCCAGAAAAGCTAGGATTTGTGACAGAATGAAGCTTGTCATATTTTGTACAGTTATTTAAATTAAATCCCTTTAAAAATTGATTTATGATAGCCTCTAAAATATGTGTGTATTGCACCCAAATGGGTAGAAATAGGTGGGGAAATTATTAGATGGACATTAAATGTTACAAATTTCAGAGACTTCAGTATATACCATAAGTTACTTGGCCCTTTGACTGTTGCAGATCATTTGTTCAGAGCATTTCAACAATTATTTCAAAGCTCCCAGTAATTCTTTTCCACAATAATTCCAGTAAGCCACAATAATTCCAGTTAGCTGCTTTTTTCATTTTTAATTTGTCCAGTAACACTAGTTCATAATCTAAGACACACACACACACACACACACACACACACACACACACACACACACACACACACAGAGTCTTCAATTTTACATGGAAGAAATAAAATGCAAAATAAAATAAACAAATAATTGGCAATACCTTATAGAAGAGGTCAATAAATGGGTGTGAAGAAATAAGTAAAAATTCATACAATTGAAGAACATTGGTTTTAAAAAACAACACTGGGATATAATATGTTAAGAAGAAAAATTGGAAAAAATAAAAAAGTGGATATTCAAACTAACTGAAAGAAGCCTTGACAAGGTATTTCTATGGGTTACTAAGAAAATTGTGAACATATACATTAAGTCACTAGAAATCAAATTCAACTTGAAGGAGTCTTTATTGCATGAGACTTTATTTTAAAAGAATAATGGTTCCAAGCAGAGGTGAAATCTAAAAATTTTCCCTACCGGTTCTGTGGGCGTGGCTTAATTGGTTGGTGTGGCTTGGTGGTCAGGTGACTGGGTGGGCGTGGCCAATAACAATAAATAATAAAAATAATAAAGTACACAAAACAATAAGTGGTACCAAAAACCAACTTTCACACTTTAGACACACACACAACACAACACAACTGACTCACACACAATGTAAAAGCAGCTGCACTTCACCCAAAATGTCCCCTGCAACAAGCAGGAACCTCACACAGCCCCAAAAAGCCCCAAAACCAACTTTCACACTTTACACACATACAACATAACACAATATAACTGACTTTACACACACACAAAATGCCATATACAGCTTTGTGAGATTTTGTGTGCTTGTTTAGTTAGAGTGAAACACTACAGAAATATACCAAATCTCAGAAAGCTGCACAAATATTTTATTATTTTATTTTACTTTAATTTATAATTTTAGATAAAAGCAGCTAACTTTAAAACTTTCTTAACTTTAAAACTTCCTTAACTTTAAATTGCTATGTCTAAAAAAAAAAAATCCTAAAAAAACCCCAATTAACTATTTTTTAGAAAGGTTCCCCCCCCTTACTTATCTAATTCAAGGGAAAAGGCAGATAGATTGAGTTGTTCACTGATGAGATGGATTACAGGCAGGCAGATTCAGTTGCTAACTGATGCAATTGATTGCATCAGCTGAAGCAAGGCCGGAATAGCAAGTGAGACTGAAAGAAGCACTTGCTGCCAAGTAGGCAAGTGGAAATTGGGCATGAGCGGGGAGGGCAGGGATTTTTTCTACTGGTTTTCCGAACCACTCGCCCTCATTGCATCCGAGTGATCCGGACTGAGCTCCAGTCTGAACCGGGAGCATTTTCCCCCTGGTTCCAAGAATGAGTTCTGTTCCTCAAATGTTAGGACATGATTATTAGTATATTCTTCTAACATATTGAAATGTAGAGAAAATGTTTCCAAAATCCATATAAAGTCTACTATAAATTTGGCTGACATTGGCTTCCCACTTCATAATACATAATTAATTTGTTTTTCTTTGGAGGGAAATTAAAGGTTGGGTGTCAGAATAACTATGCCTTATTTGGTTTTCATTTTCAAGTCATTAGCTCTGTTGACTATGAAGAAATGCTATAAAAGTTGATGCTCAACAGTGTAATGGAAGGTTTTGCAATGCACACTATGGAGTGACTTCTGAAAAGGTTATGCAGGCATACTGTCTACTATGACTTTTAATTAAAGCATTTAATTGATGCCAGGTGTGTAACAGCATTGCTAAATGTAAGGCCTAATTGTTTATTCTTCCCTCTTTGTTATAAATTGAATAGATTTGTGAATGCATTAGATGGAAAATGAGACTCAAGAGGCCTGCTCATTCATAATGCTATTCCCTTTCAGAGGTCAGAATAAAGGATTGTTTCAAGGGATTAACTTTTTCTGGCATATCTGGTATGGTAGATGGTTTTGATAGCATAGAAAGCACATACACACACACACACACACACACACAGAGAGAGAGAGAGAGAGAGAGAGAATATCAATTTCAAAGTATTAAACACTGCAAACCATGTCCTTGTAGAAGTAATAATAATAATAATAATAATAATAATAATAATAATAATAATAATAATAATAATAATAATAATAATAATAATAATAATGTTTTAATTTGTATACCGCCCTTCTCCCAAAGGACTCAGGGCGGTGAACAGGCAGATAAAATACAGACATACACAATAGTTAAAACAACCCTTAAAAAACTGATTTAAATTTGCCCAAAAATTAAAATAACATACACCCCCATAAAATTACAAAAATTTAAAAACCCATCAAATTCAACTAAAATTTAGAGATAAAAATCAAGCTAGTCCAGCCATACAAAATAAATAGGTTTTAAGTTCGCGGCGAAAGGTCCTAAGGTCAGGTAGTTGTCGAAGCCCGAGGGGAAGTTCGTTCCACAGGGTCGGAGCCCCCACAGAGAAGGCCCTCCCCCTGGGGGCCGCCAGTCGACACTGTTTGGTTGACGGCACCCTGAGGAGTCCCTCTCTGTGGGAACGCACCAGACAATGGGAGATAGAGGCCGGCAGTAGACAGTCCCGTAAATAGCCATGGAGCGCTTTAAAGGTGGTAACCAATACCTTGAAGTGCACCCGGAAAACAACAGGTAGCCAGTGCAGTCTGCGCAGGATAGGTGTTATGTGGGAGCTCCGAACCGCTCCCTCAATAACCCACGCAGCTGCGTTCTGGACTAGCTGAAGTCTCTGGGTGCTCTTCAAGGGGAGCCCCATGTAGAGAGCATTGCAGTAGTCCAGGCGAGAGGTAACGAGAGCATGAGTGACCGTGCATAAGGCATCCCGGTCCAGGAAGGGACGCAACTGGCGGATCAGGCGAACCTGATAGAAAGCTCTCCTGGAGACGGTCGCCAAATGATCTTCAAAGGACAACCGACCATCCAGGAGCACGCCCAAGTTGCGTACCTTCTCCATCGGGGCCAATGACTCACCCCCGACAGACAGCCGCATCTGCAGCTGACTGTACCAAGGTGCCGGCATCCACAGCCACTCCGTCTTGGAGGGATTAAGTTTGAGCCTGTTCCTCCCCATCCAGACCCGTACGGCTTCCAAACACTGGAACAGTACTTCGACAGTACTTCGAAGTAAACTGTGCCATAATAAATGAGACCTATCCTAAGTGTATATAAGATTAGCATCTAACCAGTGGTGAAATTCAATGTTTTTTACTACCAGTTCTGTGGGTGTGGCTTGGTGGGCGTGGCAGGGGAAGGATACTGCAAATTCTCCATTCCCACCTTACTCCAGGGGAAGGATACTGCAAAATCCCCATTCCCTCCTCACTTCTGGGGGAAGGATTTTGCAAAATCTCCATTCCCACCCAACTCTGGGACCAGCCAGAGGTGGTATTTACCGATTCTCTGAACTACTCAAAATTTCCGCTACTGGTTCTCCAGAACCTGTCAGAACCTGCTGGATTTCACCCCTGCATCTAACTTCAAGAGCCTGATTCTCCATCTTACGCCCTTTCCAGACATTATCCTTTTCCTGACAGATGACCTAGCCATCACTGATCTCCAAGGTATCACCTCTCCAGCAGACCTGCTCCTTCTTAAAAATAAATCTTGGTTTCTAAATACTGATTCTCACTCCTTATGGTTTCTGAGAGGCAGCGATTCTTTTTGTGCTAAGACCAATGAGACTTTGCTTTGAGAGAGCTTTTCCGCTATCAAGTTGAGCCACCATTGCAGAATGCCCTGTGCCTATAGTATTTCTCTCTTGGTTTAGTATATGTTTTGTTTTTTCTTTTTAGTATCCAAAATTCAAGGAACAATAACAGATAATTTAATGCAATGAAAGTAGGAGAAAACAGTACTCATTAAGGTATCAAAATAAGACAGCAAGAAAGGCGTGGAATGAAAAGATTTAGAAAAGAAGATTATAGAAGAATAAAGGAAATGGCACAAGTATACTAAATCTTAAACTGGGTTAACAAAACACAAACCAGCAAAACCAAACATTTCTTTAGACTTTAGTCTTGTGCCTTAAGCTACCAGCTACCAGCTACCAGCTACCCAACCAGTGTTATTATGAAACCTTATGACTGTGCTTGTATCTTTTCCACTTTGTCTTCCAAAGCATAAGCACAAATTGTGTTAAATTAGCTTCCCCCTCCTCCTCCTTATCTTTTGTGCTGTCTTCTAATGTTCTGCCAGATATGCTATTACCTCAAGCACCAAAGCACCTGTTCTTCTTAATATGCTGTAGGGATCACACTGTACTTTCATTTTTTATAAATTTGGATGTTTTATGAAATCTGCTCTTTTAAATCAGAATCAATCTTTTAAAAACCATTTGTAAGACATCCACTTAATTCTCTCTTTTGAAATACATCAATCTGAAGAGTTAGGAATGATCACAAATGAACAAAAGTCTATCTCACGTCACTAATATACTATTAACTAAAATAATAGCTGCTTTCTATTTTATTTTTCCAATTTGGGCAATGTATCAACTTTTTTATAGTACATTCTTGAGGATTTTTTTACACAAGAAAGCCACCAACTGGATGGCTTTAAGATTTGTTGTGCACTTTTGGAAGATTTACAAATAAATCACAGCAGACATATGTAATGGGAATTTAGAATCAAATGAAAAAAAAATCATGTTGGTTAATTAAAAGTCTGTGGTGTCTCCCCTTTGACCCTGCAGCATTATGGAAATTATACTATAATTCTAAAAAGTTCATATTTTGATCAGGTCATTATTTTGACACGCTACCATGTGACATTAACTTAAAGCATAGCATGGTATAGTTTGGCATAAGTGAAACTGTTGCTTTTCAGGAGGAATATCTGCTTGCAATTTTCTGAGTGACAATTATGTCTCATTTGAAGCAAAAGGGCCTGAGAGAATTTGAGGTCAAAACACTGCTTTTACTCATGAAATATTCTACACACCTCATCATATCACATGTGATTTATATAGTAACGGTATTGTGTTTGACCAATATAATGCAGAGCAAATGGAACTCCTTAAAACCCAAGCTTTTTCAATCTCCCACCACAAATCACAAGCAAATTAGACTTTCATACATTCCTGCTTGTGGGAATCTTGAATGACAGTATTTAAATATTTTTAAAGACCACTGCCTGGCCTCAGAAATAGTCTCTTATGTCTTTTCCACTACGCAATATCCCATTTATCAGTGACAAGACTCTTTAAGAAATTCCTTCTGTGACATCTAGCCCATCTGTCAAGAGAGTTATGAAAAACAAGCTGTTTTGTCATGGATAAAATAGAAATGAATACACGTGTGTTTGTACATGGAATGGATGCAGGCTTAGCCATACTTAGAATATACCTACTGAATTCATTGAGTTAGTTTATTATTTATTTATTTATTTATTTATTTATTCGTATTTGTATACCGCCCTATCTCCCGAAGGACTCAGGGCGGTTCACAGGCAAATAAAACATTTATGTACAAATTAAAATAACCATTAAAAAACTTATTCTAAAGCCAGATTCTTAAAAAATAATATAAATATTAAAACCAGTTAAAACCCCTATGAATTTAAAATCTAGTCCAGTCCTGCACAGATGAATAAATGTGTCTTAAGCTGGCGACGGAAGGTTCGGAGGTCCGGAAGTTGACGGAGTCCTGGGGGGAGTTCGTTTCAGAGGGTGGGAGCCCCCACAGAGAAGGCCCTTCCCCTGGGCGTCGCCAAATGACACTGCCTAGCTGACGGCACCCTGAGGAGTCCCTCTCTGTGAGAGCGCACGGGTCGGTGAGAGGTATTCGGTAGCAGTAGGCGGTCCCGTAAGTAACCCGGCCCTATGCCATGGAGCGCTTTAAAGATGGTTACCAAAACCTTGAAGCGCACCCGGAAGGCCACAGGTAGCCAGTGCAGTCTGTGCAGGATAGGTGTCATACGGGAGCCACGAGGGGTTCCCTCTATAACCCGCGCAGCTGCATTCTGAACTAACTGCAGTCTCCGGATGCCCTTCAAGGGGAGCCCTATGTAGAGAGCATTGCAGTAATCCAGGCGAGACGTCACGAGGGCGTGAGTGACCGTGCATAGGGCATCCCGGTCTAGAAAGGGGCGCAACTGGCGCACCAGGCGAACCTGGTAGAAAGCTCTCCTGGAGACGGCCGTCAAATGATCTTCAAAAGACAGCCGTTCATCCAGGAGGACGCCCAAGTTGCGCACCCTCTCCATCGGGGCCAATGACTCGCCCCCAACAGTCAGCCGTGGACTCAGCTGACTGTACCGGGATGCCGGCATCCACAGCCACTCTGTCTTGGAGGGATTGAGCTTGAGCCTGTTTCTCCCCATCCAGACCCGTACGGCCTCCAAACACCGGGACAGCACTTCGATAGCTTCGTTGGGGTGGCCCGGTGTGGAAAAGTACAGCTGGGTGTCATCAGCGTATAGCTGGTACCTCACACCGAAGCCACTGATGATCTCACCCAGCGGCTTCATATAGATGTTGAACAGAAGGGGCGAGAGGATCGACCCCTGCGGCACCCCACAAGTGAGGCGCCTCGGAGTCGACCTCTGCCCCCCTGTCAACACCGTCTGCGACCGATCGGAGAGATAGGAGGAGAACCACCGATAAACGGTGCCTCCCACTCCCAATCCCCCCAACCGGCGCAGCAGGATACCATGGTCGATGGTATCGAAAGCCGCTGAGAGGTTTAATAGGACCAGGGCAGAGGAACAGCCCCTATCCCTGGCCCTCCAGAGATCATCCACCAATGCGACCAAAGCCGTCTCAGTGCTGTAACCGGGCCGGAAACCAGACTGGAACGGGTCTAGATAGACAGTTTCATCCAGGTGTAAGGGAAGCTGATATGCCACCATACTCTCTACAACCTTCTGGATTCTCATGGTTTCATTCTAAATAAATCTTAAATGATAAATAATTTGTTATACCTGCACATTGGCCATTTTAGATCACCATATGAAAAATTCAACACTATCTAATTTACTGATATGGAAAATTGCAACAATTGATTTTTTTTTCTTTCAACTAGAGGATTACAAAGTTGTTAGGGAAAAATATTAGGCTATCTGCACTTTATTTATAGCACTGTAATCTGGCTGAGGCTATTAGTATATGGCCTATCACTGATACCATTTCTACTATTATCAAAACTATAATAAGTTTTATTACTGTTTTAATACTGTTTGAGATTGTGAAAAAGCCTGAAACTTTGATTCCTATAGAATACAAAGATCTATTTATCTATAATAAAAAATATCTGGTACTTCTGCTTTAAGAAAATCCTCCTACCTTTCTTTCTTTTTTTTTTTTTTGAATTTATATCCCGCCCTTCTCCGAAGACTCAGGGCGGCTTACACTGTGTTAAGCAATAGTCTTCATCCATTTTGTATATTATATACAAAGTCAACTTTATTGCCCCCAACAATCTGGGTCCTCATTTTACCTACCTTATAAAGGATGGAAGGCTGAGTCAACCTTGGGCCTGGTGGGACTTGAACTTGCAGAAATTGCAAGCAGCTGTGTTAATAACAGATAGACTTAGTCTGCTGAGCCACCAGAAGCCCTTACTCTCTTACCTTCTTATCTTTCTACTCTTACTCTACTCTTACTCTCTTATCTTTCCTATCTTCCTATCCTTCTGCAAGAGCCTGAAGATTTGACTCTGTTGGTTGGCCTGGGGACCAAATGGAGGAGTTTCATACTGGAGGTGGCTGCTGGATTGCTAGCAGACACCACCTCCCCTCTTGCTCTCTACTGTCCATCTGTCCCTCCCTCCCTCCCTCCCTCCATCTTTTTGGTTATCCTATTATGTCTTTATCTTTGTTGTGTTCCTTTGTCATTGTTTATTGTTCTATTATTTTCCTTCCATTGTGCGGGCACGATGTGAATCGGTGGTAAAGGTAAGTAGAACCACCCCTGATGTAGACCCATCTCAAGATAGATGAAAAATAAATTTAACAAATAAATAAGAAAATAAAATATTTTCTAGTCACAAATATTTTCATTTGATTAATGTATCATGAAATTGTCTCAGATGCAACATAGATGCAACACTCTGTCCTAAAGGCTCATCAGCTGTCATAAACAACATCAGAAACTGCATTATTCCTTAGGTGCCACTGGACAAAGAGAATCTAGTAGTTAATAATTTGAGAGCTGAAGTAAATGAGAGGAAGTTTCCCAATTCTTTTTTCAGTTTAGCACTGATGCTTGATATGACTATTATGTCTTTATCTTTGTTGTGTTCCTTTGTCATTGTTTAGGTTCTATTATTTTCCTGAGACAATCTTGAGCAAAACTGTACCCTATAGGCCAGGGGTGTCAAACTTACAGCCAGTGGCTGGATGTCTCACATGTAGGCCATGCTCATGCCCGTTTTAGCAAAGGGGGAAAAAGTTGTGATACGTCACATAATACTTCTGTGATGACACAAGTTTGACACCTCTGCTATAGGCACTGCATACATTTTTTATCATTAGGGTTATTCCTAATAGAGTTGCTATTTACAAAGCATGAGGTAAGAGATGACCATATGTTAAAATATAGGTTATAATCCGAACCAATTGCCAATACACATACTGTAAATGGGATACCTATGAAGAATTAACATGATGCCTTTGCTTAAAATAAATGGAAAACTAATTCCTGAAGAATCAAACTCTCTTCTAAGCAAATTTAGACACCTGGCTAATCTTTTAATTTGGTTCAGTTTATAATGGCTCACAAAGGAACTATTGTTGATGAAGCATGTCTTTCCAATTTGTTCGCCACATGCCTCAACATTTATAACACAACCTAGATTGTGAGAAAAGTAGTTTGAGAAAGATGGAGGTGAAGGTCCAAAGATTTTGGATTGAAAAACAGAAATACAATGGCACATGTTGTAACTTCATTGTTATAGAAAACATTTATTATGCTTATCATCAATAAAGTGCTTCAGTTATGGTTAAGACTGCAGAATCATTTCAAATCAGTTGATTGGAGCGAAGCAATAGTCATAATTATGATCAGCTTTTTTAAAAAATGTATATTTTGAGGAATATTTAGAAATCATAGCATTTGTTGTGCAACTGCACAATAACAATTTTCAGTAAGAAAAGATATATTGAAAATAAGTTTAGCATAAAGGAGATAATATTCTTTGACTTTACCGAAAATACAGTTATTCAAGGAAATAGTTGTAAAAAAGTATTAGAATAGAATGAATTTTTAAAAAATACATAAGCCTAAATGGTATTGCTATTGCTATATAAACAGATCCAGAGAATGATACATTAGCTCATAGACCAAGAGGAAAATCTACATATTCCCAAAGAAAAGAGACTTAACAGAGCGTGTAAACTCTGAGGCACTATCCTTAATTTCCCACGTTAGCAAAATAATGCATATGATTATCTAAACTAGATTAGATAATTCCTTACATGGAAAAGTAGATGTAAGATGTTCACGTGGCTTTTAAAAAATGTCAGCAACATGAGACATTATTGCTGATATATGTTGAATAATTTATAATGGATAAAACCAAAGGACACCAGAATAGGGTAAACCTACCTCACAGGGTTATTGTTGTTGTGGGAAAAATATAAGGAAATATAAGGTGTATTGGGTATATTTTCTGCCCTGAGTTACTTATAAAACCAATAAAGGCAGTATATAAACAAGCACGCAAGCAAACAAGTTTTTTTAAAAAAAGATGGCAGACTCAAAAGCTCCATTCTTTTTTATATTTGGGTGGCACCTATTAAAAGGGAGTTGGCTTTGATCATGCATGCATGTGCATCATCTTGACTTTTTGACAAATGCAGACATGTTTTTGTGCTTTTATGACATACCGGAGATGGTTAATGGACTAAGATAAAACCCCATCTCCTCCCTGTGTGCAAGTTGCTGTTTTCCTTGCCATCCTTGTTAATTCTTAAATCAATCTTAGTGTTAATATTTATTATTTTAATGTTTTATCCTGTTGCTTTTATTGATTGTAAGCCAGCTAGAGTTGTGTCTAGGTGAAATGGGTATCAAATAAGTTTAATAAAAATAAATAAATGAGTAAAAGTAATTGTAAAAATGCTGAAGCAGGCTGCTGAATTTTAGCAAAATATTGTTCCTATTAGAAAGAGTTACTCAGTTCTTTTTTACAAATTAAACAATATATCCAGAAAATAAAGATCAGGTATTAATGATTGAAACAGGCTGAAAGCAAGAATGTTTTTTTTAAAAAAATATAGATTGAAGTAAGATGTAAAAAGAAATAAAATTGATTATTTTAAAAATCCAAAACAAATCAGTGCTTGTGTCTAACACAGCAGTTAATGTATAAAGCAGCCAAATTATAATCAATTTCAAATCATTGGAAATAACTGGAAATACTATAGCTCATCCATAACGAAAACATGTCGGTTATCAAATCAAATAATAAAAATTTCAGACTACTTTTCAGTTAGATTCTAATTTTTTTTTTTTTTGCTGTTGAGAAGCATGGGTTTGTGATTACCATGGGTCACATTTGGGCTACTGTGTCTGAGGAGAATTGAAGAGAATTGAACAATTCTCTCCGGAAGTCCTGCTAACATGCTAACCATTCAATTGCCCAGCAGGCTTACATTAAATCAGGCACCTTTCCTCTTTTTTGAAGAAAAAAAAAGTCTGAAAAACAATTGTGGATGCATTTCAAAAGTGACAAATCATTCTTTTGCTCCTTTCTTATTCATTGTGATACCGTTAATCAATGCTGGGACTACTGTTAGCAGATCTTGTTACCTCTAGGTGTGTGAACCATGCATTATTCCATTGCTGTCCACTTCCCTGATTCACACTGGGGAAGGAGGGGGAAGGATACAATTTCTAAGATTGGAAGAAAGCAGCCAGAGTTTAAATTCATCTATTCAACAATGTGGAATTTGACGAAGTATCTTGGGATCTCATTAAGGAGTGTGAAAATTGCTTTGTCATTTATCTGTTGTTTCTGGCAGGCAAACAGAACTTCTTCATTAGGAGCCCAAATCTCTGCTCTAGGTATCTTTCCTCCCCAGCGAGGTAGAATATGTAGATCTGTATCTAGATAGGCAAACTTTATTGCTTCTGTGGTGCTTGAGAACATTATAAATAAGCAGCTGCAGGGAAAAAAAAATCAATATTCTGGAATACGCCACCCTAAATCTTTCTTTAATGACATACAATTTACGGTGTGGATAGTTATATTTCTTGGATCTGATTAGATTAATTGAACCAAAAAGGTTAAGTTGATCTTAATTTATTATGAGCTCCATAATCTGCTTTAGATGAGTTGCCTGGAGATAAAGTGGGTTGGTTGGTTGGTTGGTTTAGTCAGATTAATATTTGGGGCCTAGACATCCATAGATGAAATAGAAGAGTTGCTGGCATTCACTTAACCTCAGGTCAATGTAGCTAGGGAAGTGGGAATTCTCTTCTTGTTCTTCATAGACATTTAAAAAATGCAGAGATGGAAGAAATGGAAATGTCTGCTTGCTCTACTGAATTTATGAACTCCTGAATTTGATGGAGGGCTTAATTGTGACTTAGTAATAGCTGGATATGAATACAGTGATTTCTGTGATCATAATTGCTAAAAGAATAAGTAAAACAGTCGCAGTAACATTGCAGACTCTCCTTGTCAACAAGGACTATCTTTTCCTCCTCTCCAAGCTCTTTCATTTTCAATGCCTGAAAAGAGTTGCTTTCTTTTCTCAATACTGAGGAAAGTTGGCAAGTTTGTGAAGTGAAGTAATCACTGTGAATGTATGCATTTGGCATAAACATGATGCATGTCGGCTTTAGGGTTGTTATTTACACTGAGGCAGGTGTGCCTGCAGGCACGTAATACCCTGAAGATGCTGTCGTGTTGATGAGAGGTAATGATGAAATAGAATGACAGTCCCAGGACAATGCCATTAGGATGGCACAGATAACATCCTATGATATTATTACTGGCGTAGCAGTTATGCTACATGGAAAACACATTGCTCTGCAACAGACTTAATATACTGCTGTTAAGTTGTGGCTGTCTGTCTCCATTAGCAGGATTGTGCACAGAACTATCTGCCACTTTTAACTTGTACTACCATCGGGTAAAGACTAAACGAGGAGAAAATAATACAGGCTTTTAACTTGTTTGTGATGTATTATTTATCACAAACAGAAATTCCTAATGTCAATTAAATGATTCCCCCACCCCCAAGACACAGCCACCCCAAACCCACAAGCTTTAATCTCAAGAAGATAATTATTTGGCTGGCTTTGCATTGAAAAGGTGTTACCATCCAATTCTTCTGAAGATTTGTAATCAGAGATTTGGCATTTTCTGAAGTGAAAATGGTCTACTTGAGATATCTTGTATTTAATGGAAATACATTTTTCTTTTAGAGAAAGCATATGAGAGTCCATCTAATTTTAATAGCCTTTCTCCGCAAGACACCAACATGGATTTTCAGAGAACACAGTATAAAGTCCATAATGTTTCCTGTGGTTTGCGCCTCATACCAAAGGAGGTAAATTTCTTTCTCACACCAGCTGGTGATTATCGGATACCCTGAAGCATGTAGATTGATGGTCCTTGTAATTTTATTTTCATTTGCCTGGTGTAACTGCAGACTCTATTGTTATTCATAAGCTTCAAATGGTTGTGTTATGTGATTAATCCAGGAGAGAACATGTGGCACCAAACTTCATGGATAACTTGCATTACGTCAAGCAGTACCACTTCTACCTTGGTTCAGTAAATTGCCTTTTAAAAATCAGAAACTGTGAGGTTATTACAAAACATATTGAAATCTTCATCTGATTAATATGTTCCAAACTTAAATGAATCCAAGCCAGGGAGATGCAGAAAGTAGCAATCAATACAGCTAAAGGGGAAACATGGACAATAGATTAGACTGATACTGATATATAGTATGTGCTGCATATAGGAGTGAAAGTTTGAGGTAGCTTTTGCTCACTTAAAAATAGAACTCTTTTTTTGAGTCAATTTGAAAAGGATTTCACTGTTAAATATAAGACAAACATAATAAAATTAATAATGAAAATATAATGGCAATAAAAGCCAACATGCTAAAAGGCAAAGCAACAAATGTAAAAAAAATTAAAAATGGAATCAACAAAACTCAGTCATAAAATGGATAAAAGGCCTTCTGAAATAAAAATTGACTTTAGTGATAGACCCACAATTCTGAGAATGAAAAAGTGAACTAAATATCCCCACATGTAGACAGTTCCTGAGTCCAGGAAACTACAGAGAAGACTTTGTCACATGTCCTGCCCAAATGTGACCAAATAGAGGTGGTTCTCGTTTAGCAATTACAATTGGTTCCAGCAAAATAGTTGGTAAGTGACATGATTGCTAAGCAAACCAAGGGGGGGGGGAGAGAGAAAGAGAACAGAGAGAAAGAGAGAAAGAAAGCGAGAGAGAAAGAAAGAGAGAGAGAGACTATGAAGATCACTTGTCTCTTGTACAAGAATGCACTTTGTCAAACACAGAAACTAGATGTAAGTATGTGCATTGGTCAGAAAATGTTTTTTTTTATGGCTGAACAGTTGCTATCCAAGGCAATTACTAAACTGAAAAATGCCCGTCCGATTGATCTTAATAGGAAGATCTGAAAGTCATTCTCCAAGTATCCTAATGTTAAAATATAGACTAATAATGCATGCCTTCTATTATCTAAAGGGTCACATCAGGCTTTCTGGAATAGGCCAACAGTCACACACTAACAATTGGTGGGCCTAACTAGTCCTGATTAGGAAGGGATTAAAGTTTTTATGGTATGAAATGTTACATCAGCCATCTTCACTCATACTGAAAAAGTAATGTCAAAATGATATCTTAGCATTAGGTTTTTAAAATCTGACATTGTAATATGTTCTCCTTGTAGCAATGAGGCAAATCTTTATAGCCATCTGTTTCTATTTTGCATACATACTTAACCTTTTACCACTCTGGTCTAAAAGAGATTTTCCCTTTTCCATTCTATAAGAAGTTCAAATAGAAAAGTTGTAATGTTATAACCCAACAAATATTTTCTCATCTTCAAGAAAGGATTTATATTAAAAATCGCCTCGAAACTGCAGCTTTTATACAGTAGTCAGATTTTTCATCAGCACCTTGATTAATCTAACAGTTAATCTATTCAGTAAAGCCATTTCTAATATTTGCAAATAATATAACAAAATCACAAAGTGTGATTTGAGTATTTATTATTAAAGTTACTATAAAGGAGGAGGAGGAGGAGGAGGAGGAGGAGGAGGAGGAGGAGAAGAAGAAGAAGAAGAAGAGGAAGAAGAAGAGGAAGAAGAAGAAGAAGATATTGCAGTTGGTAGAGAAACTCCAACAGTGTAATACTTAACTTTTACCTATTACTGTTCTATTGACTTGAATAGATGCAAACAAGGAAGAATGTCATTCAACTAGGGGGATCCATAATGGCGAAAAAATAAATTCTGGCTATTTGTTAACCTTTCTGTCCAAAAGTGCAAACTACAAGTCATGCTATCAATGTGGGCTTTATCTAGAGAGTTCAGCTATTGTCACTCATAACATTGAGTAATAGTTCAGCAATGTTTTTGGATAATTTTAATGTGGACCTTAAATCAACACCATCAACTATATTTCTCCGCACAAATTACAATATATAGGAATTTTCCATACCAAAGTGTGCCAAATGCTCGACTCTGGAATTCTGCAACAGATGTTTGAGGGAAATGCAAAAGAAGACAGGCAGATTGAATTTGTTACCCTTTAAATCTCAGGGGAAGAGCTACCTTGATGGTTAATTAGTTTTATAATGCACAAAGCCTAAAAGAACTTTGGAGATTAAATTGAAGAACAGTACTTGGAAATATGTTTGTAATTTTTCTTTTAATCTTCAAAAACAAAACAAAGCATACTTTGCTAAACCATCAATAACACTCTGCTAAAAGGAATTGTTAACCCATAAAGATATTCCTATAAATATTATTAGGATTCCTAAATAGAAAGTTTGGGTATGATCATTTGGTTGAATCCAGGAGTAAAATCCAGCAGGTTCTGACAGGTTCTGGAGAACCAGTAGCAGAAATTTTGAGCAGTTTGGAGAACTGGTAGCGGAAATTTTGAGTAGTTCGGAGAACCGGTAAATGCCACCTCTGGCTGGCTCCAGAGTGGGGTAGGAATGGAGATTTTGCAATATCCTTTCCCCAAGAGTAGGGAGGGAATGGCGATTTTGTAATATCCTTCCCCTGGAGTGGGGTGGGAATGGAGATTTTGAAGTATCCTTTCCCTGCCACACCCACCACACCATGCCCACCAAGCCATGCCCACAGAACCGGTAGTAAAAAAAATTGGATTTCACCACTGGTTGAATCCAACATTTTTGTCCAGTGAATCAAGGACTGTATTTTCATTTGTGGAAGCCTCCCCCACTAAACCTAATTTTCCTATCATGAATAGAACAAAAATGCTGAACATTATCCACCAAGTTTCAGTTAGCTAGCTTGAGATATTGCTTCTTATTGCTTTTTCCTTAAATGCTTTATAAATTGAATGCACTTAGAATCATGAGCACTACAGATGTGGTCTCCTGTCAGGGTCTTTGAACCTTGGCCTCTCCATTGGTCCCATTATTCTCAGTTTCACACCATGCTCCCTGGGACTGCTGTCCTTCACACAACTAATCTTTGGTAAAATTGCTTTTGATGAGATTGAACACATTCCTTACTGCCTGGCAGCTCAAATCAGATTCACTTTTCAAAGAAATGAAACTCTCTGGAAGGTATGTGGAATTGTATTTACAAAACGTGGGTGTTATAGTCACTAAGTATCTGAACTTCATGTCAGGTATATAATATAACTAATAGATTGAATAACTAGATTCCTAAGAAAGAAAGGCTCACCAAATATTAGATTATTGAGACCCAGTGGATGTGCTAATGCCCAGTTGTATTCAGTTTCTCATTTTTTTTCCAAGACTTAAATTTGAGTCATCCTATTTCTTCATCATTTGTATTTTGTATGCAAATTCATATTCCTTTCTCTAAGTCCTGGCGTTTGGGTGCACATTCTCCAAGTCCACTTTTTGGCCCCTGAAATCAACATGAGAATCAAGGTGCTATTACATTTCTTCTATCAAGTGAGGAATTTCTCTCTCGCGCACAGCACACTCCAGTTTAAATCAAGGGATCAGCAGACTTCTCCTGCAGTACTAACCACTCTGCTGCTTGCACTTCAGTGCTTTAATTTTGCTTCCCAGAACAGATTGCAACTGCATGATGAATGGAGAGCAGCAAATCTCAGGCCAGCAATGAGAGACAGTAAGCCCTTCATTTTCAGATTGCAGGAAGCAAAGATGAGATACCCCTGGTGGAAGCCTGTTTGAGTATTGTTTATGGTTCAGCAAATGAAATATGTCTTTATAATACAGCAATAAAAACACCATTAACTGCAACAGCGGAGAAGCTGAGCAAGAGTATATTGCAGGGCCAACTTTATCATTGTAATTTTGATATGGAAGAATTCTTGTTGTAGGGACAGTTTTCTGGGACTAGAGCAAATATATACATGGCTCTTTGAGAATGGCTTACTGCAGTTCTTACCTATTCTGCTTGAAGGTTCAGAATTGAATGTACTCATTGAAGAAAAAGAAGATATTCTTTTCTGAATCACGAATATGTTTGAATTTACACTGTGTGTATATTTGTCTGAGTGCATTGCAAATATTATCTTCAGTGATGGATTGTGTTTATCTACAATAGCCAAATATATTAATTTCTTGCAGTCATTACTGGATTTTCCTAATAGAAAATCTACCTGGCCACTGATCCCAATTTCTGGTTTTTTTTCTGGCTTTATCCTTTACAGATAAGGGCTTCTTGTGGGGTGTGTGTCACAAAAGTCAAGCAGGCAGCTGTGACCGAGTAAGTCCTACCCTACTTTTATGTGTGTGTCACTGTGAAAAGAGAGTGGGGCTTTGATCATCCAGTTGCAGCCATTGTCTTGACTTTTATGACCTTCTAGGGGAAGTTAATGAGAAAACCTTTCCTTTTCCTATGCTCTGAATGGATCACATTTCGTTACTTCACCTCTCCTTCTTTGACTAATAAACTATGTGTAATTTAATAATAATTTTATAAACATGCAACAAATGACAGTTCACAACTCCTGAAGTGATGAGAAGACTCAGGCACTTCTAATGGCACTTGAAGGTTATTGTAGTGCAACGAAGACTTGCTATTTCCATTTGTTATTTAAACAAGCCAGCCTTTTGGATTTTCCTAAGTTCTGTTGTTGGAAGGGTGCAAACCTGAAGGAAAGCCCAGAATTCTTTCTGGTGAAATTGTTTTTCTTAATGCTAAAATATGAAGAAGTGCCGTTCAGTACATAGTTTAGTTTTTCATACTCTCCTATCCTTTATGGATGTATTACTTTCTCATTTTCTTTGCATCTCTGGGCTTTGTGCCAGCCTGGCACCCGTTTTTCTTGCTAGCTTAGGGGTGATGAACTACGGTGCTTTTTATGACACGTGGACTTCAACTCCCAAAATTCCTGAACCAGTCGGTTCAGGAATTCTGGGAATTGAAGTCAACAATGATTTGATTGTTGATTAGAAGGGCCATAGTTCACCACCTCTGCTCTAGCTGAATACCTGTTTAGAGAATTGAACCAACTATTCCTTAGAAAAAAAAGGTGCCATCATTTTGATTTCTTGTCCTTCTCTTTCTCTGATAGCAAACTAACTTTTACTTTTTCTATCCCAAATTTACTTGCCACTTGAGGAATCCTTGTCACTGCAGACTAGTAACTAGAAGCTTTCCTCCAATCCTTCCCTTCCCTGTCTGGTGCCTCTGAGATGTCCACTTTCCCCCAACACTGGTTTGGATTTTACTAAGTGGAAAGTTTATTTATTTTATTTATTTATCAAATTTATATACCGCCCTATCTCCCGAAGGACTCAGGGCGGTGTACAGGCATTTAAAACACATAAATACAATGTAAGAAATATAAAAACAGTTAAAAAACTTATTCTAAACGCCTATTAATTTAAAATTAAAAATATAAAATAAAAGCCAATTTAAAAACCAGTAATTTAAAATTTAAAATTTAGCTCAGCCCTGCACAATTAAATAAATGTGTTTTAAGCCCGCGGCGGAAGGTCCGGAGGTCCGAAAGCTGACGAAGACCGGGGGGTAGTTCATTCCAGAGGGTGGGGGCCCCCACAGAGAAGGCCCTTCCTGGGCGTCGCCAGGCGACATTGCCGCTGACGGCACCCTGAGGAGACCTCTCTGTGAGAGCGCACGGTCGGTGAGAGATATTCGGTAGCAGTAGGCGGTCCCGTAAGTAACCCGCCCAATGCCATGGGCGCTTTAAAGGTGGTCACCAGCACCTTGAAGCGCACCGAAAGCCACAGGTAGCCAGTGCAGCCTGCGCAGGATGGGTGTTATACGGGAGCCACGGGGCTCCATCTATCACCAGCGCAGCCGCATTCTGGACTAACTGCAGCCTCCGGATGCCCTTCAAGGGAGCCCCATGTGAGAGCATTGCAGTAATCCAGGCGCGGCGTCACGAGTGCGTGGTGACCGTGCATAGGCATCCCGGTCCAGAAAGGCGCAACTGGCGTACCAGGCGAACCTGGTAGAACGCTCCCCTGGAGACGGCCGTCAAATGATCTTCTAGAGACAGCCGTTCATCCAGGAGGACGCCTAAGTTGCGGACCCTTTCCATCGGGGCCAATGACTCGCCACCGATGGTCAGCCGCGGATTTAGCTGACTGTACCGGGATGCCGGCATCCACAGCCACTCTGTCTTGGAGGGATTGAGCTTGAGCCTATTTCTCCCCATCCAGACCTGTACGGCCTCCAGGCACTGGGACAGCACTTCGAAAGCTTCGTTGGGGTGGTCCGGTGTAGAAAAGTACAGCTGGGTGTCATCCGCATACAGCTGGTACTTCACACCGAAACCACTGATGATCTCACCCAGCGGCTTCATGTAGATGTTGAACAGGAGGGGCGAGAGGATCGACCCCTGCGGCACCCCACAAGTGAGGCGCCTCGGGGCCGACCTCTGCCCCCCCGTCAACACCGACTGCGACCGGTCGGAGAGATAGGAGGAGAACCACCGATAACCGGTGCCTCCCACTCCCAATCCCTCCAACCGGCGCAGCAGGATACCATGGTCGATGGTATCGAAAGCCGCTGAGAGGTCTAATAGGACCAGGGCAGAGGAGCAACCCCTATCCCTGGCCCTCCAGAGATCATCCACCAACGCGACCAAAGCCGTCTCCGTGCTGTAGCCGGCCCGAAACGCGGACTGGAACGGGTCTAGATAGACAGTTTCATCCAGGTGCAAGGGAAATTGATATGCCACCATACTCTCTACAACCTTCGCCGCGAAGCGAAGGTTGGAGACCGGACGATAATTACCTAAAACAGCCGGGTCCAGGGACGGCTTCTTTAGGAGGGCCTCACCACCGCCTCTTTCAAGGCAGGCGGAAGACACCTCCACCAAAGAAGCGGTCGAATCGCCTGAGCCAGCCTCGTGTCACCTCTCGAGTGGCCAGCACCAGCCAAGAGGGGCACGGGTCCAGTAAACACGTGGTGGCATTCAACCTACCCAACAACCTGTCCATGTCCTCGGGAGCCACAGGGTCAAACTCATCCCAAACAATGTCACCAAGACCGCCCTCGAGCATCTCACCCGCATCACGCAATCTTGGTCCAGACCATCCCGGCTGAACGATTTTATCGTATAGATAACGTTAAACTCCTCAGCATCGCCCCTGCAACGGGTCGTCCCGCCCCCTGGTGTAGGAGGAGCGAGTCACCCAAACAGGGCGGCTGGGCGGTTATCTGTCGATGCAATGAGGGAGGTGGCGTAGCTACGCCTCGCTTCCCTCCATGCCACTAGGTAAGTCCTAGTATAGGACTTCACTAGTGTCCGATCAGCTTCGGGACGGCTTGGCCTCCAGGAACTCTCTAGGCGTCTTCTCCGGCGTTTCATCCTCTCAGCTCCTCGGAGAACCAAGGAGCCGGTTGGGACCTGCGCCGGGTCAGAGGTCGCAAAGGCACGACACGGTCTAAGGCCCCGCGCGGCCCGTTCCCAGGCCGCAACAAGTTCCTCAGCCGAGCCGTGAGCCAGACCCTCAGGAAATGGCCCAAGCTCCGTCCGGAACCCATCCGGGTCCATCAGGCGCCTGGGGCGGAACCAACGTGTCGGCTCCGCCTCCCTGCGGTGGTGAATGGCGGTCAGAAAGTCCAGGCGAAGAAGAGAGTGATCTGACCATGACAAAGGTTCAATGACTATTTCCTTTAAGTCCAGATCTCTCAACCACTGACTAGAGAGAAAAATCAAATCCAGAGTGCCACCCCCAATGTGAGTAGGGCCATCAACTACTTGAGTCAGGTCCAAGGCCGTCATGGAAGCCATGAACTCCCGAGCTGCCGTCGATGACGAGCCGGAAGATGGCAAGTTAAAGTCCCCCATGACTAAAAGTCTGGGGGTCTCAACTGCCACCCCAGCCAGCATCTCCAGAAGCTCGGGCAGGGCGGCTGTCACGCAGCAAGGAGCCAGGTACGTGATCAGCAAACCCATCTGACACCTACGACCCCATCTCACAAAGAGGGATTCGCACCCGGCAATCTGAGGTACAGTGGTCTCCCTCGGCTCTAGACTCTCTCTAATCACAACCGCCACCCCCCCACCCCTACCCTGGGCCCTCGGCTGATGGAACGCACGGAAACCCGGTGGGCACATCTCAATAAGGGGCATGCCCCCTTCAGTGCCCAACCAGGTCTCCGTAATGCCCATAAGGTCCGGAACCCCCTGTATAAGATCACAGACAAGGGGCTTTGTTCACCACGGACCGGCATTGCACAACATCAACCGAAGGCCCGAGCTCTGAGGATCCTGACCATCCGGGAACGGAAAAGTCCAGGGTCGGAGCGCGTGATCGCTTTCAGACATCGAGCACGCGCTCCCGGAACTTGATATGACCCTCGCCCGCCATACCTGCCTCTCCCACTTACCGTGTCAATAGAACCACCCTCACAGATAGGAACACACTCCTCCCCTAACCTCCGAACCTGGTAGAAAAACCGCCATGAGCATGTGCAGGAACTGGCCCCTACCCGACGGGTTACCCCATTACCCGCCTTACCTCCCACCCCTTAAAAATTCCTCTCTAAAAACCCCACAGGCTCTTCTTTTCGCATGCCACCTCTGTGGGTCCCAAGACCCGTCATGGAGGCCGCCCTTGATAACGAGAGGCCATTCCTGCAGGCGGGGGCACTGCAGGCGCAAGAGTTCACAAGCTGAGTAGCGCATAACAACTGAAGATAGACAGATAAAATATAAAATCGGCAATACAAAGGGTCCATCTCCGAGTGGCAAAAGTGTCATGATATGATGGTAATCCAAAATGAGGATGGGCTTCAGATGGAAAAACAAAGCAAAAGGACAGTCTAGATGGCAGTCTGCCCAAGCCTCATCCAAACATCCTGAACGGGGTGGGGTACATCGTCGTGGCACATGTCCTCCTCTGTCCCCAAGCAAGTCTCACGCCTCCCCCCAATAGCCCAAATAGGGCCAGTCCCAGCCATAAAGATCTCAAATGGCAAGGGGGGAGGCATAGCTGGAATTACAGCAGTCACGAGATGGTTTCGCAGGGACAAATCAAAGATCAAAGATACCTCCGTCGCCTCCCCCAAAGTCCTCCAACATCTGCTTCCAAAAATGGCCAGAAAACTACCGTCCAGGGGGTTACCTCCATCTCCATCTCTAACACCCCTAGTAGATCCAACCATCCCGGAAGCCAGATCTCCGAAACTTCTCCTTCCAGGAGGCCAAGCCTGTCCAATGGCTGAGCCTCCCAGGAGGCCGGAGGATGTGAAGGGCCAAGTTCGCAAACTGGCAACAGGGAAAGGCCGGAAAACCGGAAAAGCCGGAGAAACTCCAACATCGTGGAGGATGGAAAATCCAGGTCGTCCCAGATCGTGACCAAACCTCCCTGCTTGAGAGGAAGCCAACGGCCCGGCTAAAAATCCGGCAGAACTGGAACTCCAGGCTGAAACTCCAGGTCGAAACTCCAGGCCGAAACTCCAGGCCGAAAAGCCGACAAACTGACAAGCTGACTCATCGCCCCACCTCCTTAAGCCTGGAAAACATGGCCGCCGCAGTCCACCGCTCCGCCGTCCCAGCCTCGTTCTCGGCAACCGCGGGTATAAAAAGATCCGAAGACCTCTCCCGCGGCTGCCAGAGAGATGATGCACCGGGCTGGGAAAGGCAGGCAGCTAAGCAGGCGGTCCAGGCGTCGCCATCCTCGGAGAACCGCCCGATCGCCGAAGGTAAATCTTCAGCGCCGCGCCATCTTGCGCACGCGCAGAGCCAGAAACCAGTTGGGTTCCTTCTCTTGCACACCCCCTCCCCTTCATGTCAACCTCCCTGGGATGCTGGTGACAGGTCCTAAAGTTAGCTGGAAAGGAATATAAGAGATCATTCTTTTCCCATCACTGCTTTCCTTCATTACCACTAACTCAGTCTTTTACAATGGCTTTGGTGATGCAGCAACAGGTGTAAATTTCTGTAGCTGGGCTGCTGGGATTTGGTCTCTGCTTGGCACTTTTGTCCAAACAACTGGCCTAGCAATTTGAATTGATAACTAAGTTGAGTACACAAGCCACCTGATCCAGAAGAGGGCTTGCTTTCACCAAAGAACAGACATCATAGGAACTTGTGGGGAAAAGGCTGGGAGAGAGAAAAAAAGAGAGAGGAGTATGTCTGTGTGTCTGTATCAGAAAGCAGATGTCTCTGAATTTGAAGACAGAAAAATCAATGAGAGACAGATTGCTGCATTTTGGACAAGTATTTTTTTCCCCAAACATTTTAAATCGAAGCTACCTAGAAGAGTCTGTTCTTTGAACCAGACATGTGCTAGAGCTGCTAGTACCATCTTGCAAGAGTCAATAATTTGTGGGGGATTGTTTGGAATTTTGCAAACTACTTAGTAGAGATGAGCCTCAATTGCCTATTAACCAACATGGCTAGTAGAGTTGATCAGAGTAGAGCTGGAAAGGACCATTTTGGACAAGCGGCTGTCCAGTCTCTTCTTAAAAACCTCCCAGTGAATGAAGCACCCACAATATCTGAAGCCAAGCTGTTCCACTGGTTAATTGTTCTCTCTGTCAGAAATTTCTCTTTAGTTCTAGATTGCTTCTCTCCTTGGTTAGTTTCCATCCACTGCTTCTTGTCCTGCCTTCTGGTGCTTTGGAAAATAAGTTTACCTCTTCTTCTTTGTGGCAGTCCCTCAAATACTGGACCACTACTATCATGTCACCCCTAGTTCTTCTTTTCTTTAGACTAGTTATACTTAGAGTGGCATAAGGAAATTATAACAAAGCAATATTACATTAAAAGTTTTTCATTTCTGCAGGATTTAAAATGAAAATTAAAATGTACCTTTGTCTCAAAAATAAAAATAAAAATACACAGCTTACATATTTTTGAAAAGAAGAGTAAAATGCACAAAACTTTTAATAATTTGATAGCTTGTAAAGGCTTTCAATAGAAATTAACTTTTAAAACTTTTAGCATTTATTTTCTCATAACAAGACAATTGATTATTGAACAGTTGAATGCACACAATGTATATTGATCTGTTCATTGGTAGTGGCTTTTTCTCAGCTGCCTGTAATGTATTTTAAATAAGATTACTATACCACTTATGAAATTACAATGACCTGGAGCAGTGGTCAACAAAATCAAAAAATATTTTAGTTCATCGAAGGTTGTATCACTGCTATAAAATTTTTACTAGTTATGTTTCAGTGTAGACAGACCTGAAGAACATACTGTATATGGTAGAATGCTTCCACTCTTTGAATTCAGTCAAGTATGCCTACAAATTTCTCAATGACATCTGCAAGAATTTCAAAGTCTTGATTACAATTTTAAGATATTTTGAAGTATAGACTAAATTACTTAGTGCATATGGTCCCAGGTTGCCAATCACCACTATATGTCAACCCTGGGTGAAAATCTCGCTGCTATATGACAGCTCTTCAGATACTTGAACAGTATTATTACAGCTCATATTTTTAATGCTTGCTAAAGATTATTGATAGCTAGCAGAAATAAAGAATGGATAAGAACATTTGCTGGACTGAAATACTGCTATATTACTGTGGAAAGTAGAATGGATCAGATTTGTATTGATCCCCACAATTTTAAATCCTACTATTTTATACCCAAGCCAAAATGATTTAATGATGATGGAGTAATTGTAATCTGATGGAAGGGAACAAAATAAAATGATACTATTGATATCAATCTGAATTTTTCATGCACCAAGAGAGCTTTGCTGTTTCTGATGCTGCTATATTGATACTGCAATTATCAAATCTGCAATATGAGATTGATTTATTTTTAAAAGCCAGTTTCATTGTGCTACCTTAAAACTTTTGCTTAAATGAACACTCCTTAATTTAATAGTGGGTTAAAACTCTGTTTTTAAAAAGGTGAAATAATCTAATGTAATTTCACCTTTCTGTGCTTCTGACTGCTTTTTAGATTTTCTTTTGAAAGCTTGCTTTTAATGTACTGCCCGCTGTGTTTTTCTGTCTCCTAATTTTTTTTTAAAGTAAGAATTATCTTTGCTGTACAAAGCAGCAATTTGGAATTTTATAATGCATTTTTAGTTTTAGAGATGAAATGTACTTAGTGCACATGATTAATGCTAGATTTTAGATATAAATGAATGTAAAAAGAATAAGGCAAGGGGAACAAGCACTTTATTTTATTCTACCCCAAAGACAAATTTTTATGTCCCATTTTAATGGTCAGTTTCAGTTTTCCAAGCTTGCATATCTCAGATAATCCAACTGTATGCTGTAAGGAGCCTGTTATTAGAACACAGCAGCCTGCAATTACTGCAGGTTCAAGCCTGGCCCAAGGTTGACTCAGCCTTCCATCCTTTATAAGGTAGGTAAAATGAGGACCCAGATTGTTGGGGGGGCAATAAGTTGACTTTGTAAATATACAAATAGAATGAGACTATTGCGTTATACACTGTAAGCCGCCCTGAATCTTCGGAGAAGGGCGGGATATAAATGTAAATAATAAAAAAAAAATTCTTTTTTTCAAAGATACACAGAAGGGATCATACTGGTATACATGATTAGAAATCTAGAAAGTACATTGGAAAGTTAATTAGTGAAAATATATGGCTTACTACAGATATGTCATCAGATACTAAATGTTTGTAGGAAAAGTACCTATGAAGAGTTAGACAGTTCAGAGTATCTTATATATGGTCAGAAATTGATCTATGAATTATATCTATATTGCATGATAAACCTGTTTCATTCATTTCTAACAATTCTGGGATTCTTTAAAAAATACTTAAATGTTCAAATCACATTTCTTTTTATACTCAGTTTCCTTTATTTTTACAGTTAACTTTCTCTAATATATACAATTTTATTCCATATTTCTTGAGCAGAAAACTGCAAAATTTATGCAAATGAGCATTCTATAGAATAACTTATTCTAATTTGCAGGCGTCTCCGGAAGGGAGAATTAGTTAAAGTTAAATAATTTAATTAAAACTGAGGACTAAATAAAATCTTTCCCATATAACCAATGGTAATTTATTTATTTGTTGGATTGCTACAGAAGCAGCCCCAGATGTATATTATTTTTGGATTTGTGGACTGGTGGCTGTAGTACAAGTCTCACAAGATCATTTTAAAGAAGGCAATTAGGAGCAGTTGCTGACAAAAAATAGCAATGTGAGCTTACAGGAAAGACAATATATTCATAGAAAGAAAAATTTAAAGAGCAGCACAATTTCTCCCAGGCAAATAGGATAGACGGCTGTCTTTCAGGATAGATGGATGCCTTATGAATAACCACAATCACTTTTCTGTCTGTCCATTTGAAAAAGCCCACAGCAATGGATGAAAAATAAACACAGATAGACTGTTAAATCTTTAAGTGCCATAAACATATCTAGGGAAGAATTGACACACACTTAATTTCCATCATTTTGAAAGACAATTTGTCAGACGAAACTGGAAGAAGGAGCTGTCTGGTACTGAATAAGGCATTGGCTAGTAACTTCCTAGATAAAATGTTTCTTATCCCTAAGGAAGAAACTTTCATACATTAGACTAAATGAATACATAGACTCTTGTACTATTAGGAATTTAGGTGATCACTAACTCACGCTCAATGGCACAGAGCTATGTCCATTCAGGTAAATATGTCTAGATTATCTCTTCAAACATTTCACAAGATTCATGGGCAGTGTCACTATCAGAAATTCTCTATGGTGAAACACCAATTCATTTAATTCCTTCCTCCCTACCTCCCTCCCTCTCCCCCCCTCTCCCTCTCCCTCCCCCCCTCCCTCTTTCTTTCTTTCTTTCTTTCTTTTTTCTTTTTTCTTTTTTTCTTTTTCCTTCCTTCCTTCCTTCCTTCCTTTCTTCTTTTTCTTTCTCTTCTTTCTTCTTTTTTTCTTGTTTTTTTCACAACCTATAGAAAACCCCTTCCCTTTTTCTTTCTTCAGTCATTGTACTGCTTCATAGGCATTCATGGAGGGCATTCATACCAACCCCCTTTTAAAGCTGTTTTTCTTATTAGCTGCTGGCAGTTGAGTGAAGGATTGATCCCCACTGTATATTAGAAATAGAAAAAGAATGTTGTGATCCTTATATAATGTTTATGCATTTATAATGGCATATATTGTTTAAGGTGTGGATTATAATTTAAGCAACCAGTGAAGAAGACAGTTGTTTGTTCACCCTAAAAATAGTTGGTGATGCCCAAAGTTCTTCAAATGCTATGTCCTTCCTTCCCTCCTTCCTTCCTTCCTTCCTCCCTCCCTCTCTCCCTCCCTTCCTTCCTTCTTATAATTTCTTGGTGTAGAGACAACATTTATTATTCTATATGGAGGCTTCCTGATCATATATTGAAACCCAGAGTACTTTATTCCTTATTTTATGGAGTGATGACAGATTGGTTACTCTAAGTTCTATTTTGTGAGGAGATAGAGAGCAAATAAACAGCTGCAAGTGTCACTAGGCAACACTTGAAACTTTAGTCTGTTAAGCTATTATATGAAACTATAATTTCCTTGTGCATAACAAACAAGGAGGCCTTGTTTCATTTAATGTTTAAATTTAAAACATTTCTTTTAATGTTTACTCAGTGAAATATCTCACAAATTATATCTTTACATACAGCAAAGGTTGTCATCTGAAGAATTTAATTAAGAAATTATGGACCATTTTAATTGCCAGTAAGCTAACTTAACAATTGTTTTCATTTGAAATGTCTTTTGTTTTCAAAACTACATACATTTTCTTATTGTGTCTATATAAGGAAGAAGAGAGAAGAACCAAAATCAATATTTGTAATTCAAAGGCTTATAAGTGTTAAAAACTTGACTTTCCTTAATAAACTTATTATTTTTATGAGTCTGGATTTTCTTTCTTGTGACCAGTGCAATTATTATTGCTTTTTAAGAATTATTAATAGGCTGTTTCTCAAGATTTTCTTCAAACAAATCTTTATAGAATGCTATGTTTTTCATATTGGTATTTATGTCCATAGGGCAGAATTTACTTCAATAAAGGGCTGGAAAGATACTGTATAAGAGAAAGCCTACTACTCCAAAAGGAGTGGGAGAAGAACTTGAGGAAAATTCCCTTTTCAGTAGTTGTTGTCCCAATGCTGTCCCAAAGAAGGCTTAAAAAAGTCGTTCAGTACTTAAATTATCTCTGTGATCTATCTATTTATTTATTTGTTTGTTTGTTTGTTTATTTATTTATTTATCAAGCATATATAAGATAACAAATAAAAGTATAAACATAATTTGAATACATGAAAAGAGTAAGAGTAAAAAGGAATATTAGGGCAGGGACAGTAGGCACATAACATTTACATAACATTGCTGTTGTCTTTATTTTGGCTTTATTCATTTTTAAATATCAGTCCATCAATCTATCTATCCATTGCTTTCATGGAAATTCAAGTTTACAATCCACATACATTTTAAAAGGACAGGCTACCCTAATTCAGACTACAGATGAAGGGTTACAATTTTTAATGTCTTTCCTCTATTTATTGCTCCTAAAAGAACTTTATTATATTGCCTTAAGCATTTGAGGGCAGTAAATTCATTATAATATCTAAATTGGAAAGGAAAAAATCATTTCTCATTTATATAACTGGTTGCCTTGGATTGTGGGTCATACTTTAAAGTTCCATTTCAGGAGATGGTGGTTTTCATAACTCACTCTCTTTCTCTATCTGTATACACATAACACAGCTCTGTACACACATGCGTGCGCGCGCGCACACACACACACACAGACATGCACACACACACACACACACACACACACAGACACACACAAACACAGCCTGAGGATTAAGTAATACTTGAGAAAAAAAGTAAACCTCAGTAAATCTCAGTGTGGTTTTGCCAAAATAAGCAGTGCAATTAGACTAATAGCCTGTCACAATTGTTTTTCACAGAACAAAACTGCTGTGATGATAGGAAATGTTGCTACATATTTGAATATATTTAAGCTATTTATTAATTACTTACTTGGAACAATTTTGCATCTCCTTTTTTCCGCAAGTGTTTTAAATACTTCATGTCAGGATACTTCATTCTCAAATTCATGTGTGATCTTGACAAACTTCAAATCTTCTGAATGAAAACAGCAATGCAGATTCACTTATGAGACCCCCCCCAAAGGTTTTGGGACAATCACCCATTTCAATTTCTAGGACAAATCAATTAAACTTTCAAAGAATAAAGACTTTGCTTGCTTGAAGTTTACAGATGATAAGCTAGTTAACCTACTGGTTAATTCTGGATTTTAAATCAGTAAATATGTATGGACATATTAAGAGAGATGATCATTTTTTTATAATTATCCATAATAATTCAAATTATCCATAATAATCCAAAATAAAAGCACTGCTTTAAGGACTGCTTTTGGAGATTTTGTTTGCTGCTAGGGTCATTTTTATTAGAAGGTTACTAGATTATTATGAAGAATAATCATGTGAAATGATCTGAAAGGAAATTTACTGATCCATCAGATTCAGACTAGCATTTTAGAATTGTTGATTTAAACAATTAGTATAAAATAATCATACTTTTTTCTCATTCAAAATATTTGTCACATCCTTTCTTAATCTGTGGCTGCCTACATTGACTGTGAATTTGAACACATATGAAGAAAACTAGGCTGGATAGAACAATGTATTAAGAAATTCAGTGAGTTCTATACAACACATTTGATATAACCAGCAGAACATCTATTTGTGGCTACTGAACACTGTAGATATTTCATAAATAACTGCATGCAACCAGGTAAAGTAATTTTGATTCAGTGCATAGGTTTTGGAAAGTCATTTCAAAATAATCACTATTGTATAGAAGATTATTAATATTTCCCTAAACAAGAGGTACATAGAGCAGCATAGGCAATAATAAATCATATTTGTATTTTGTTGGTTTGCAGACATCAGAGGATATTATCCCTGAAACTGATATTCCTTCTGTATTACAAGAGCTTGAATCTTTTTGATTGCCTCATTTAGTTTAAAAGCTGAAATAGAGGCTACTTGTAATAAAACTGGTAAACACAGTGCAGTTTAAGGCATAACTCACCTGAATGACTATAACATTATCTGAAGTGAGATTACTCTTACGCTTTCTGATGCTGAAATAAATGGTTGGTTGATTGGTTTGTTTGTTTGTTTATTTATTTAACAAATTTATATGTCCTAAAATAATATGACTTCAAAAACATTTTCAAAATACGGTACATTTGAATATTTTTATTAGAAGTTTTAACTGGGGAAGAAAAATGGAGAAACTACAAATGCTATGCAAGCATTCAGTGAAGGTCAGAGAATAACAGAGTTTGTATCCTAATTTTGATTAAGCCACCAATCTAATTCTGCTTTTGTACATATTAATTCCTTGTCTTTCAAAGTTGCTGTTGGTATTAGGTACTCCATCATTACAAGCGACTAAAGAATCAACATGCTTGTTCTCCTGTGTTTCTCCCCTTCATGTTGAGAAGCCAGTTCTGCTGGCCAAGCATGGCAGCATAGGATTTTCTAGGTTAGAAGCTCTTAAACTCTTCTGCTAGATGACTGCTTGAAGAAATAGTAGCAGTTGTAAAGTAATCCTTTTCTTTGGTCTTCACTGCCATGGAGTAGGGATGATTTATGCAGAAATTTGTATCCAGTCAGTCTCCATGGAAAAAGAGTTCTGAAAGGAACCAGCTGGTTTGTTGAAAGGAAAAAAGCAGGTCAACAATACTATCGTCATAAAACTTAGGGTATCATTTGCAAACTTGGATGTGTATAACATGGCCGAAAAATAGAAGAGCTTTAGTGATCCATAGCACTCTAAGACAAATTAAAGAAAAATAATTCAGTTCCCTTATATTTTCTTCCTAATATGAGTGAATTGTTTTTTTTATTTTATATTTCACTCTAAAAATCCTTTATTTTCATGTTTTTTTAAAAAATACTGAATCATTATGCAAACCAGATTTCTAAGGGGAAAAACATTCTTCCCATTTTGTATCCCAGTAATTTTTATTAATGTAGTCATTAATATAGCTTTATATGAAAATGCAGCTCATAAATTAAACAAATTCCTTATCATATTTATGCTATTGGTGATGTCATATTTGTGATGCTACCAAATAAATATTTTAGGAAAATAATAATTATTGATTTCATTTTAGTGATTTTCATCTTTCAATCTGCAGTGTCTAATTAAAAGCGATACAGTATATAATTAGAATAGAATAGAATAGAATAGAATAGAATAGAATAGAATTTTTTATTGGCCATGTGTGATTGGACACACAAGGAATTTGTCTTGGTGCATATGCTCTCAGTGTACATAAAATAAAAGATACGTTCATCAAGAATCATAAGGTACGTTCATCAAGAATCATCATGGGCTTAATGATAGTCATAGGGCACAAATGAGCAATCAGGAAACAATCAATATTAACATAAATTGTAAGGACACAAGCAACGAAGTTACAGTCATATGTCCTAAGTGGAAGGAGATTAAAGACAAATATAGAATTTATATAATTCAGAGTAGTGATAAATTTCTAGGATATTTATAGGGATAAAAGATTTTTTTCCCCCCAAGTGAACCACCTGGGATTTGTTTTCCAAAATATAAAAATAAAGCTGAAGTGTTAAATTGTACATCACACAGTGCCATTCTATGAGGAAAATGGGTGGTTAAGAAGTTTTATATATGAATGAATAAACTTATTAACACAAATGCTGTATGTTAACCAACTGATTATATAATTGCTCAATATACCAGCTTTTAATGCATGTTTCCCACACCCAATATGTCTTTGGACTATTTCTCCCTATCAAAGGATTCAGGGAGTTCTTGTTATGGGCAAAAGGGGAACCATGATAACCCAGGCATGAACTAAAAGTATGAAGAAAGTGGGCTGTGATTTTCTAGTAGGAAGTTGATAAGGTTGAAAGTAAGCAGTAAGTGTCTAAGCAAGAAGATAATGACCATACCATAGTAAGCCATGTTGATGGAAAACAAATGTTGCAAATAACTGTCTGGAAAAAAAAACAGTCGGCCAATTAATGTGACGAGTAGAAAGATAATAAAAGATATTGGAATCTTAAATAAAATAATAAACTTAAAGTCAACTATTTTAGAATACATTCATCTTGATAAAAATTATATCTTCTTCATTACTTTTACTAGTGCCTGATCAGCACAGAGAAGAGTTGATGAATATGAATGTGCACATGCAGTGTATTGTTGGTGAAAAAAACCCTCAATATTTATTCTGATTCTTTGTTACAGCATTTTAAAAAACATTATAAAGGTATAGGAAAAGGTTTCCCCTATCTAGTGGTATTCGATTCTAAGGGGCAGTGCTCATCTCCATTTCTTAGCTGAGGGAGCCTGCATGACTATATGCCAAGCACACAGAACAGTATTACCTTCCCACTGAAGTGGTACCTATTTTTCTATTCACATTTGCATGCTTTCAAGATTCAGCCCTCCCTCAAGGGAGGGCTGGAAAATCCTTCTTTTATCTCAACAAATGGTCCAACTGTCAGACTGCCTCCGATTAATATTTAGGAAAGAAACACCTTGACTTTAATTGAAAATAAAGAAAAGTACTTTTACTAAATACATCTGAATGCAATCATAGAAAAGCTGAAACTGAAGCAAAATATGGTGGACAGCACATTTCCCTTCATTAGTCCTTCCTTCCCCCAAAGGTCAGGCAGTTCTGGGCCAATGCCAATTCCTCATGGGCCATGTGGTAAACTCCTTCCAATGATCTTCTTCTTGGAATGCCTGGAATGCAGGATATGTTGATAATTCTGTGCCTCTGGTCATCATACTGATTTTGAATCCCTTCCTTCTCCTTTCCAGTAATTGTCAGCCGACGATCTTAAAGGGCCCTCACCCCATTATCATGTAAGGTAATGATACATCATAAAACATTGAATTAATTAACACTAGACAAGGTAACAATCTACTAAAATATAAAATACACAATTAGCAGTGAAGATTGGTGAGCGGAGGCTGACACCAACCCTCAATGACTGGTAAGGCACCACCCCATGTGAGCTTGAAGGCAGCCACCCTCAGTCCCACAAACAACAGTCCACATAGTACAAATAAAGTCCCCAGAATAGGAGAATGTTCACAGGACAAAGTCCAGGGTTGCAAGTCCAGTCCACAAGGCAGAGACCAGGTACAAGACAATGGCAAAGAAAAGGTCCCAGACAAGAGGCAGCAAAGCGAATTGCTAAAAGCAGTCCACAAAACAATGGCAAGGTCCAAGTCAAAAGGATAAGAACAATCTCCAAATCAAGGCAAGGCAAACAGCAACAGCACAAATCAAAACTGAGGGAATGTAAGTCAAAGCAAACAAAATATTCCTGGTAAAGACCAATTCCCTTCAGCTTCTCTTTAAGTCACTCCACTCCAGGTGTGCCTTGTGAGGTGGGATGGGGTGACCTTCTCCCAAGTAGCCTTGTAGTCCTTCTCTGAACTTGTCTATGCTTCGCTCTCCTTGCCCTTGGATCTAGTGGAAAAGGCAGCTGTTCCTCATCAGAGGAGATCTGCTGTCTGTCAGCACCACTGCCTGTCAGCAGCTGATCCTCTCTTGTGTCTATGCAGGCAGGCAGTTCTCCATCTGGGTAACCACCTCCCCCAATGAGGGCCCAGGAGAGCATTGTCCTCAGCCCCTGGCCTCTCCAAATATGCCATCCCTGTTGGATGGTCACAGTTCCAACTCTTCCTCCTCCTCCTGTGAACTGGGTTCCAATGGGACCATGACAGGTGGACAGGAGCTAGGTAAGAATGGGAGCTCATTCTATCACATGGTGATCAGGTCTTGAACCTGGGCTATCAGTTTTCCAGTTGACAAGCTCAGCATCTTTAACCACTGAGCTACTGTACCCCCTTTAATCATTATATCTCTGTTGAAAAAGTGTGAGTCATCAGATTTTCCATTTGTTGACCAGATCTGTGCACCAAGACATCTCAGTCATATCTACCTACTCTTTGGGTTGGTTTAAAACCCAAAGTGTTTAAAACAAGGAAAATGGAAAGTATATATACCTCAGTACAAGACTGTGAGCATAAGCAAAGTCCCAATTTGTAATGCTCTTTATGTTCTGAAACAAATGTTAGGATATAATGAAGTGAACTTGGAGAACATATAAACAGTCTGAATACTGACAAGATGGAGAATCATGTCAATGGTCTCCAAGCTGCAGGAATTGGGGAGTTTGCCTGTTAAAAATGGAGTTTCATCCACTCAGAAAAGTAGTTTGGAGTTGTTTATAAAATGATCATTGTTACTGCAGATCAGATGTACATAACACAAGTTTCAATTTCTGTCTGTTACCCAATTTCAATCTGCTACCTGTTTTCTTGAACAATATTGTTTGTGAACTATTAATCTCACACATTACTATAATGTGCAGAGGTTACCCTTCAACCTAGTTCAGCAGCTACAGCTAAAGCAGAATTTTGCAACTGACTGAATGAAGAACATGGCTGACTGTATATTATACCCTTGTTGAAGCAACTACACAATATCCTACTAGAAGACCGTGACTCACTATCAGAATGGTCAAACAATTGGCAACTTCAAATCTCAACCAACAAATGTTCTGTCTTACATATTGGCAAAAAAAATCAAAACACTAAATACAAGCTGGGCGGATATCTTGTAGATGACCCTCACTCTTTTAAGGACCTTGGAGTACTCATTTCAAATGATCTAAGTGCCAGAGCTCACTGTAACAACATTGCCAAAAATGCATTAAAAGTTGTTAACCTAATCTTGCGTAGCTTCTTTTCCGGTATTATTGAACTGCAAACCAGGGCATACAAAACTTTTGCTAGACCAATTCTTGAATACAGCTCATCTGTCTGGAACCTGCACTGCATATCAGACATTAATAAATTGAATGAGTCCAGAGATATTTCACGAAAAGAGTCTTCCATTCCTCTGCTCGCAACAGAATACCTTATGCCACCAGACTTCAAATTTTGGGATTAGACAATTTAGAACCTTGCCATCTTCAGTCAGACTAAGCGTAGCACATAAAATTATCTGCTACAATGTCCTACCTGTCAATAACTACTTCAGCTTCAACCACAACAATACACGAAAACACAATAGATACAAACTTGTGGTAAAACATGCTAAACTTGATTATAGAAAATATGACTTCAGTAACAGAGTCATTAATGCCTGGAATGCACTACCTGACTCTCTGGTTTCTTCCCCTAACCCCCAAAACTTTAACCTTAGACTGTCTACTGTAGACCTCACCCCATTTCTAAGAGGTCTCTAAGGGCTCCGCGGACCTTATGGGCATCACGGAAACCTGGCTGGACACAGAAGGAGGGGTGCCCCTTGGGGAAATGTGCCCACCGGGTTTCTGAGCATTCCATTAACCGAGGGCTCAAGGTAGGGGTGGGGGGGTGGCGGTTGTTATAAAAGAGAGTCTTGAGCCGAGGGAGTCTACTGTTCCTCAGATTGCCGGTTGTGAATCCCTCCTTGTGAAGTGGGGCCATAGGGGTCAGTTGGGTTGTTGGTCACGTACCTGGCTCCTTGTTGCTTGACAATGGCCCTGTCCGAGTTGTTGGAGGTGCTTGCTGGAGTGGCGGTTGAGACCCCTAGACTTATAGTCATGGTGGACTTTAACCTGCCTTCTACCAGCATGTCATCAACATCGGCTCGGGAGTTCATGGCCTCCATGACGGCCATGGACCTGACGCAAGTAGTGGATGGCCCTACCCACATCGGGGGAGGCACACTGGACTTGATTTTCATCTCTGGACAGTGGATGAGTGATCTGGTTTTGGGAGATGTAGTCACTGAGCCGTTGTCATGGTCAGATCACTCTCGCCTTCGTCTGGACTTTCAGACCACCACCCAACACCGCAGGGAGACGGGACCAATATGGTGGTTCCGTCCCAGGCGCCTGATGAACCCAGAGAGGTTCCTGACGGAGCTTGGGCCATTCCCTGAAGATCTTGCCCATGGCACGGCTGAAGAACTAGTCACGGCTTGGGAACTGGCCGCGGCCGGGGCTTTAGACCATGTCGTGCCTTTGCGGCCTCTAACCCGGCGTAGGTCTCAACCAGCTCCTCGGTTCTCTGAGGAGCTGAGGGAGATGAAACGCCGGAGAAGACGCCTAGAGAGTGTCTGGAGATCCAGCCGTTCGGAAGCTGATTGGACACTAGTTAGGTCTTTTAATAGGACCTACCTAGTGGCAATGAGGGAAGCGAGGCGTTCTTATGTCTCCTCCCTCGTTGCGTCGGCAGATAACCGCCCGGCCGCCCTGTTTCGGGTGACCTGCTCCCTACTCCAACAGGGGGTGCGGGATGACCCGTTACAAGGGTGTGCCGAGGAGTTTAGTGGTTATCTATAAAATCGCTCAGCTTCGGGACGGTTTGGATCAAAATTGGGTGGATCCAGGTGAGATGTCAGAGACCCGTCTTGTCGAGACTGTTTGGGATGGATTTGATCCTGTAGCTCCTGAGGACATGGACAGGTTGCTGGGGAGGTTGAATGCCACCACATGTTTACTGGACCCGTGCCCCTCCTGGTTGGTGCTGGCCACACAGGAGGTGACACGAGGCTGGCTCCGGGGGATTATAAATGCTTCTTTGTTGGAGGGGGTCTTTCCTGCCGCCTTGAAAGAGGCGGTGGTGAGACCCCTCCTCAAGAAGCCTTCCCTGGATCCGGCTGTTTTAAGAAATTATCGTCCAGTCTCCAACCGTCGCTTTGTGGCGAAGGTTATAGAGAGTGTGGTGGCATGTCAATTACCCCGGTACCTGGATGAAACTGTCTATCTAGATCCGTTCCAGTCCGGCTTTCGACCCGGTTATAGCACGGAGACGGCTTTGGTCGCGTTGGTTGATGATCTCTGGAGGGCCAGGGATAGGGGTTATTCCTCTGCCCTGGTCCTATTAGACCTCTCAGCGGCTTTTGATACCATCGACCATGGTATCCTGCTGCACCGATTGGAGGGATTGGGAGTGGGAGGCACCATTTATCGGTGGTTCTCCTCCTATCTCTCTGATCAGTCGCAGACGGTGTTGACGGGGGGGGGCAGAGGTCGTCCCCGAGGCACCTCACTTGTGGGGTGCCGCAGGGGTCGATTCTCTCTCCCCTTCTGTTCAACATCTATATGAAGCCGCTGGGTGAGATCATCAGTGGCTTTGGGGTGAGGTACCATCTGATGATACTCAGCTGTACTTTTCCACCCCGGGCCACCCCAACGAAGCTATCAAAGTGCTGTCCTGGTGTCTGGAAGCCGTACGGGTCTGGATGGGGAGAAACAGGCTCAAACTCAATCCCTCCAAGATGGAGTGGCTGTGGATGCTGGTACCCCAGTACAGTCAGTTGCAGCCGCGGCTGACTGTTGGGGGTGAGTCACTGGCCCCGATGGAAAGCGTGCGCAACTTGGGCATTCTTCTGGATGGACGGCTGTCCTTTGAAGATCATTTGACGGCCATCTCTAGGAGAGCTTTTTACCAGGTTCGCCTGGTTCGCCAGTTGCGCCCCTTTCTAGACCGGGGTGCCCTATGCACGGTCACTCATGCGCTCGTCACATCTCGCTTGGATTACTGCAAAGCTCTCTACATGGGGCTCCCCTTGAAGAGCATCCGGAGGCTTCAGTTGGTTCAGAATGCAGCTGCGCGGGTGATAGAGGAGCCCCTTGTGGCTCCCTTGTGACACCACTCCTGCGCAGATTGCACTGGCTACCTGTGGCCTTTCGGGTGCACTTCAAGGTTTCGGTTACCATCTTTAAAGCGCTCCATGGCATTGGGCCGGGTTACTTACGGTACCGCCTACTGCCACCGACTGCCTCCCACCGACCCGTACGCTCTCACAGAGAGAGACTCCTTAGGGTGCCGTCTGCCAGGCAGTGCCGACTGGCGACACCCAGGAGAAGGGCTTTCTCTGTGGGGGCCTCCACCCTCTGGAACGAGCTTCCCCGAGGTCTTCGCCAACTTCCGGACCTTCGAACCTTCCGCCGTGAGCTTAAGACACATCTATTTATTTGTGCGGGGCTGGCATAGAGTTTAGTTTTAAAGTTAGTTTTAAATGGGGTTTTGTATTATTTTAATGATAGTTTTAAATTCGGCCTAATGTAATAAGTTTTTTAAATGTTGTTTTAACTTGTATTTATTCTTATGTTTTTATAAGGCTGTGAACCGCCCTGAGTCCTTTGGGAGATAGGGCGGTATAAAAATTCGAATAATAAATAAATAAATAAATAAAATAAAGTCTCTAAGGGGCGTTCATAAGCGCACCAGCGTGCCTACCATACCTGTCCTAATGTTCCCTTTTATATGCATCCATTTCATGTATTCATAATTATGTTTATACTTATATCTGTTACCTATTACATGCTTGATGAAATAAATAAATAAATAAATAAATAAAATAAACAAGCTGGCAATTACCTACTAAGCTATGTTTAAAGCTTTGTGTCTGACACAAAAGTTCCTAAACTTGAGACCTTAATACCTGAAAGACTGTCTTTATATTAAAAATCTGGTTCATCATTAAGACCAACAAAATAGGTTCTGTGGTATGTGTGACATGTCAATTTGTGATCACATGTTGTACTTTATGGAGTTGCCTACTTTCAGTACAGTCTTCCTCATGAAATCTGAGTAAAACTTACTATTCAATCTTTTAGGTACCTACGAAAAATCTATCTCTTTGCTCTGGCTTTCTAAAATACATAGTAATGATATGGAAGAACAGTTATTTCCTTTCATCTCTTCCTTTTAAATGAATATAATATGAATACAATTTTAGTTTATTGCATGCTACTTTATATTTTAATCATTTATTTTGATCTTATTGCAGACCATCTTAAAATATGTGTGTATGGAAATTGATATAGAAAAAAAGACTAAATAAATAAATAGCAGCAATCCATTGAAGCAAAATATCTAAATGAAGCATTATATTTGAATAGAAAGACATGTTTTAAATTAAAGATTCCAAAAGTATTTTTTTTCTTCATTAAGAAATTTCCTTAGTGGGATTTTGCCATTACTATAGGTAGCAAATGTGGTTTTATGATGGGTTACCATTACAGGTCTCTGAACAGTAAATCAAAATGGCCTGTTTCAAAATACCCATTTCTTGATTTTACATGCTATACGTGCATAAAATGTAATTGCTAGTTTAGCCTCAGACCAGGTAATCCTCCTTCAGTAAAAGAATGTCCTAAAATGCTAAACTGTTCCCTAGAAGCATATGTAATGAATTAAGATTCCCATCTGATTTATCAAAGCCATATGGAACAAAGAAGCATTGTAAGGCATCTATGACAAGCAGATGGACAGGAAAACTGAGCCCTTCCATTTTTTTAATGGAATATTTTCGATGTGTCATTTCTGCTAATGGGATTGCCAAATTTCTATGCAATCAGGAGTGGAAACCTTAAACCTCTTTTCCTCTGATCACTCCTAGTAAAGCAGGTTTAACGTTGCTGCACCATTAATGAATAAGATACAATGTGTACATGCTGCTGATCAGTTGATGGTTGGAAGGCCTTTGTTAGTACATAATAGGCTGATATCTTTTCTTGATATACTTGAGATTGCATGAAAGCTTCCTTTCCCAGGAGTCCTTCAGACAAATGATGGTCCTTCATATTTTGCAAGGGCAAAAATTACCTTCACACACATACCAAAAACAAAAAACAAAAAACCCCAAAATCAAAACGATTGTTTTTTTTTTTTTTTGGGAGGGAGGGGGGAAAAAGGGGGAAAAATGTTTTTTGTTTTTTTTAAAAAACTCTTTCAATAAAAAAAAAAAAAACCCCAAAATCAAATGAATTCACATAATTAAAACAAGCATTTTAAATTAATATACACAGTTCCCATGTTAAAGGTGCCTGCAAGCAGAAAATTTGCAAGAGCCTTTAACATAAACCTTTTTTTTTTAACACGCCATGCTCTGAATTTGGAGTTTGGTATTAAAAGTCCTCATTTTTAGACTTGACATCCCCCGTTCAAAACACCCACCTTGCCAATTTATTGTTCAAGAGTTACCTTATTATACGTATTGTTTTGCTCCTGTAGGGGACTTGAAATTCAAATTGCATTATTCTCAACTCAGCAACATCTGAGCTGATCTGATGCCTATAGCAATGACAAAAGAAGAACATGTCAAATGACTGCATTACATGGCAGGCTCCTGTGTATGTTTGTCTATCTGATCACGGTGTTAGAGAAGAAAACTCCTTCAGGTAAACAGTCGCCTCATCCCAATAAATTCTATACTTTGCATAAATACTGCTGAACAAATGGTAAGTGCCAATGATATGATTAAAATAATACATTTTTCTAGCTTCAGGGCATTTCCACATGAGACTGAGGGTTATTTTCAGCTGCTGAAACACAGAATAAATGACAACTCCATAATATAATAGAGGATCATTTCCAATATACTGCACTCCCCTTCCCTCCACCCCAAATTCTCTCTAGACATTGCATTCCTAATGGTGGTTAAACTTACATTCTCCCCAACTATATTCTCATTAATGGTAAGGGAATTTGTGGGAACTCAGTAGTCTGAGGATAGCAGCTTCAAGAAACTACATGTTTTAGGAAATTTAAATTTACTAGGGTTTTTTATTTGTGGTATTTAATATGTTATGTCATTATTTAATCTATATATTTTATTGTGGTCTTTTCACTTCTAGTATATTGACCAAGCCCCACAACAAAATAGAAGAATGTCTCCATTCCATTCCATTCCAGTTCTAAGTGATCTGTTTGGGTATGTATGTATGTATTTATTCAAATTTTTATAGTTGCCTATCTCACAAAATGATTCTTGTTTATATTATTAGCCTCAAAAAATCCAAAGAACAATACATTTGTGTCAAGTCCCATCTGCAAAGTCAAATGATGTTATACACTGAATGAGGAATAGCAAAGATATTTTGCTGGAATAAATCATCTATTGTCATCTTGGCCCCTATGATAACCATATGTGGGATCTCCCCTTTTCAATGCAAAGTATTACCAGTACTAGATGGAGATCTTCATGCTTATTCCTGCGTTAGGTTTTCTTAGATGCCTTCATTTTTATTATTATTGACTAGCTTTGTAAAAAGCCTTCTTTAATTTGGCAAACAGATCATGTGAAATGTTAGTAACACTTTATAATGCCTTAGTAAGATCATACTTGTAACCAGTTTTTGCTACCACTATATAAAAAAGTTTTTGAGACTCTAGAAAGAGTGCAGTGAAAAACAACAAAAATGACTAGGGGACTGGAGGCTAAAACATACACAAAATAATTGCAGGAATTGAGTATGTCTATTTTAATGAAAAGAATGACTGGGGTGATATGATGTGCAGTTCCCACAGGTCCCTCCTCTGCATATGCACACGGCCTTCTGCGCATGCACAATGCTCATGCATTACGTCCGGGCAGGTGGGTGGAACCTCCTGCAGTCGCTGCTACTGGTTCACTTGAACCGGAGAGAACCAGCTGAATCCCACCACTGTAGTCAACCTATTTTCCAAAGCACCTGAAGGCAGGACAAGATGCCATGGATAGAATGGCTAATCAAGGAGAGAACTAACCTAGAACTAAGGAAAAAATGTATTGACAGTTAGAACAATTAATCAGTGGAATGGCTTGCCTGTGGATGCTCTTTTTAGGAAGGGATTGGACAATTATTCATCTGAAATAGTATAGGGTCTCCTGCTTCAACATGGAGATGGACAAGAAGACCTCAAGGTCCCTCCCAACTTTGTTATTCTCTGTTATCAATAGAATAGGCAATGGCAATACCTTGTACTTTAGCAATTTAATAATATACTCTACATTTAAAAATTATATATTTTAGGAGACCTTTATTTTCTAGACTTATTTACTGCCTTTCCTTCAAGAGCTCAAGGCCATATACAATTGTACTTCTTCCTCCCATTTTTTCCCCATGACAACCCTGTGGCTTCTTCACGGGAAAGCAACTCACCCAAAGATACCCACTGAGTTTCCCTGGCTAAGGGTGGATTTAAATCAGGAACTCCCCAATTCTAGTTCAGCATCATAAGCATTTCAAACTTGCTCTTTGATTACAGGATGTCAATTCACAATTTATTGTTTTATCCAGGATGAAAATGCTCCATCCCCTTAAATGCAACAAAAGAGTCAGGATGTGTCAGGTACTCGGGGAATCGAAAGCAAATTCTCCCTAGTCCTAACACAGCAATAGTTATTATTTATGAACTCTGACATTTCTTTTAAAAATGGTGAAGCTTGACATGCATATCATTTCATCTCCACCAATGTCTTTCTTTCAAAGTAATGTGTAAAATAGACAGGAACAAGTTTTTACGCTGTTATTTTCATTAATGTGAAATTGCTATTTTACAGTTGATCACGTAAAGCAAAGGTGCTAAAGCATAATAATCTTTGCTTCTGGGTCTTTCCGCTTGGCGTTAGTCATTTGACAAGGGAGAGAATAATATAAAACATTTCTCCTGCTGAGTTGTAAATCTATTTTCTCCAACCCTGAGGTGAATATTCCCCCCTTCTCATTTCTAATCTCCAGATACTTGAGCTAGGAGCATATCAAAGCTGAGATTTCCAAATTAGTGCCAATTTAGAGCAATTTTAGGATAGGTAATCTTGTATACAAAATACCAGCTGAGACTGCTTTCATTTATCTTGTGACATTTAGTTTTCTTGGATTGGTGGGGGGCTATTATTGCTTCAGTACTTCCAACAGAATAAACATTTTGGGGACTTCTTGTTTCAGTTCTGCAATTTCATGCCATTTTGGGGCTCAATGGAAATAAGAGTCTTTGAAAATTACCTATAGTGTAATATTTTTTAGAATTGAAGAGCTAAAATGCTGCAGTAAGTTCATTTGTAAATATAAATTGATAAATTGTAAACATAACTTTATCATAATGAAAATAAATTGTTAGCATAATAAAATTTATCATAATGAAAATAGTTCCTTTCTGCAACAATTTCTTACATTACCTAAAAGATCTTATATACTTCAGCAATGATACCTGGAACATAATTATTCTTTAGTCACAACTTCATTTGATGCATGAAGACATGATTCTCAGAGGGCAGAGTGGAATACCTGTGAGAGGGGGATTAATATGTAAAACAGAATTAGAGATGACAATGAAATAAACCATGTGATAACCCAACTACAGATTTAATGTATAAGAAATAGCACCATTTTTCTAAAGCTGTAGGGCTTGCAGCAGAAATAGAAAAAGAATATTGGGATCCTTTTATAACGTTAATTAATTTATAATGGCATACCTTGTTTAAGCTGTTGATTATGGTTCAACCAACCAGTGAAGAAGACAGATGTTTGTTTACCATAAAAATAGCTGACAATGCTAGTAAAGTTATAAAGTTATAAAAAGATAAAGGTTTCCTCTGTCCAGTTGTTTCTCATTCTAGGGGGCATCTCTGTGAGATTTCTATGGTCATGTGGCCATCATGACCACAGGGGCCTCTGTGGCTCAGACTGCTAATGCAGTCTGTTATTAACAGCAGCTGCCTGCAATTACTGCAGGTTCTAGTCCCACCAGGCCCAAGGTTGACTCAGCCTTCCATCCTTTATAAGGTAGGTAAAATGAGGACCCAGATTGTTGGGGGCAATAAGTTGACTTTGTATATAAATATACAAATAGAATGAAGACTATTGCTAACATAGTGTAAGCCGCCCTGAGTCTTTGGAGAAGGGCGGGATATAAATGCAAATAATAATAATAATAATAATAATAATAATAATAATAATAATAATAATAATAATAATAATAATAATAATAATAATAATAACTCTATGCCGAGGCTCACAGAATGCTGTTACCTTCCCATTGAAATGGTACTTATTTATATGCTCACATTTGATGCTTTTGAACTTTTGGGGAAGGAGCTGGGGCAAGTAACAGGAGCACATCCCATTGTGTGGCACTTGGGTCTTGAACCCAGTCTGTCAGCTTTCCAGCTGACAAGTTCAGCGTCTTTATATAACTAAGTTATATAGGAAGAAGTAGGTCAAAGAGAAAATCATCTAATTTGTTTATACTGCCTAGGCAGCGAGGCAAAGTAGATGGTACTTTTCAAATATTTCTTGTAAAACTGTCAAATTCTGTGGCATCAGTTTGTTGGCCAGACTTTCAAGAAATTTATTTTTAAAAAAATCAGATATCTGGATGTGTATATGAAGTGGAGGGGAAGAATCAAGAGAAGAAAATGGATAAATAGATAGGAATTCATTCAGATTCTATGAAGTGTTTGAGATAGAATTATAGACTTGATTCTGTGGATTTTGATCAAAACATTGCATCTCACCATTCCCTTTAATGAAAATCTTTCAGCCCAGCATCTGGAAGGCAGTTCTGTTTCAATTTGTTTTGCCAGTACTGTTTCCCAAATGTTAGCAAGTGTGCAGTATTATTTTACATGTGGAATAAAACTGTCCATATAGAGCAGTGGTGTCAAACCCAAGGCCTGGGGGTCAGATCCAGCTCATGGGGTGCTTAGATTTGGCCCATGGGGCCACCCTGGAAACAGTGAAGGACTAGCTTGCAGTGCCTCTGCCAGTGAAAATGGAGCTCGAGAGGGCTGCATGCGGTCCTCCCAAGCTCTGTTTTCACTGGCAGAGTGTTGCAGGATGCCACTGCAGCCAAAAACTGAGCTCGGGAGTCCGTTTCTGCTGGCAGAATGCTTGGGCCTCTACAGACCCCCCCAACGCAAGTGATGTTGAGCTGGCTATGCCCATCCTGGCCACGCCCCCCCCAAGGACAAACACAACCTTGATGTGGCCCTCAATGAAATTGAGTTTGACACTCCTGATATAGAAAATTATCTATTTTATAAGAGTTGTTAAAAAGTTCAATACAGTAACTTCCACAAATGTGTAAGTTTCAGATTTTATGTGCTTGTTCTAATGATGCTATCAAAATTTTTCAAGAGATCTGTAAATGTTTGATTCAGCAATTATGCCCTTTCCCAACAACATATATTGTAGAAGCTAAATGAATAAATTTAGCTAAAACTTTATTTTAATTTTAAAAATATTTTATTTATTTATTTATTTTATTATAATAAAATTTAGCTAAAACCTAAAGCTAAAACTTTATATCCTAAAGCAGTGGTAGTCAACCTGGTCCCTACCGCCCACTAGTGGGCATTCCAGCTTTCATGGTGGGCGGTAGGGGTTTTGTCTGATATTGAAGCACTTTCCTTTTGTTTAATTTAATTGACTTTTTTAAAAAAAAATCATAGCATTATTTAAAAACATTTTCATTAGGTTTTCATAAAATTCTCCATGACAATTAAAATTTCTGAAAATATACTATTTGTATCGCCCGTGCATAAGTTTAGTTCATGTTACATAAGTGAACCTAAATGGTGCTATAGTGCGACTGCAAACAAAAGAGCCTCGTCCCAGAATAGCTCGCGCATCTCCCACCACACCACCCAGCTGTAACAGACAAGCAGAGCTGGTAGCCGGCGCTCCCCCCAAACCCAATCCACGATGCGCAAGAGGCATGCGCAGATGACATACATGGCACATTACTGTGGAACCGGTGGGCGGTTAGAAAATTTTACTACTAACAGAGATACAAAAGTGGGGGTAGGTATAAAAAGGTTGACTACCCCTGTCCTAAAGTAACATTTATTTACTGCTTAAGTTCTAAATAGAAAACTGTACAATTACCCTTGCCCTATTAAAAATACTAAAAAAAGTTTAAAATATTTTTTAATTAAAACTTACAAAACTTTTAAAACAAAACAAAAAAAGAAAAGAAAATCTTTATGTAAGAAAATTTATAAATTGTTCTTCGTATAATCTCTGCCTTTAATGTTTTTTTTCCCTTTGCAGATTCAGTTGTTATAACTGTTTTGTTATATTTGCAGTTTTTGACTAAGGCCTTTAAAAAAAATACTAAATCGTCCTTGGTGTTTCATTGAATTTTGTATCTTTGAAAAAGTTTTACTTTGGCCTTTAAGCAGGCGTGAGATAGTGTAAACAACAAAATAAAATAGACAGAAATGGATATAGCTCTGGGTTAAACATGCCAGCTTTGCATATTTTTCTATCATATTTTTATTTGGTTATATTGTTCCTGAAGTTGAGAAATGAGCTTGGAGAAATTGTATGAAAATAGATGTTATAGTATGTGCAAGTTATATATATTCATATATTTCCCCACATGGTTCTTTTTTATCTATGACGTTTATGTTTTGATGTAAAATTATTTTGTTTTCACTTAGAAATGTTTAAGTTCTAGGTTTGTTACTAATTGAGCTTTTATCTCACATAAATGCATCTTAGATCCAGTAGTGGAATCTGAAACAAATGATTATTTATTTATATATTTATGAGCCATAACAGTCAATAACAATAATTAAATATAGAAGGATCACACAAAATTAAAAAAAAATACTTTCACTATAATGAACCATAACTTAAATACTTCAATTTATCAGTACATCCAGTCTTAGTACAGCCAGAAACATATTGTTTCAGTACAGCCAGAAACATATTGTTCCATTTTTAAAAAAGATGGAATATAAGGTTATTTCAAAAAATAACAAACACACACCTTGAAGCCATTTGTTAATATTAGAAAAATTCTTCCCATTTATATAAAATTATCCACTTTGTCAACTCCAGGCTCAATAAGGTCAAAGTTCTTCATAAAATGCAGGATTTAGGGAATATAGTTTAACATCACATTAACTGTTATTTCTTTTTAGAATTGTAACAGCATTTGTTAAAATTTGACCCCGAATTGGAACTGTGCTTCCAAAGGATCAAGAACTTGTTTCTTACAAGTGTCCGACAAAATACCCATTCTTTTAAAAAACATTCTTTGCTGGATTTAAGAAACACAAAATAATATTTTATGATGAAATTACATATTAAATATTATTGTATCATAAAAATATCATATACATTTATTAAAACTTGGATCCATTTCAATTTTTCATTTTATATTTCAGGTATGTAACTGATGCTAGCTTTCATCTTGTCTTTTTAATCTACAGAATATATAATTGAACTCTTGGTTTTACATAAGACACTTTATCTCTTAAGGAACCTAGAACTGCAGATATCTCTGAAATGGAAAAGGCATCTGGGCCATACTGTATAGACAGCAGGTTTCAGTACATAATTTCAGCAGAAGCTATGGGTAAGTCGGAGCATATTCTCCTAGAATTTCAAAGACAATCATTCTCAATCAGCTAATTTATTTATCCTTTAATTGGTCCAAAATTTGATCCTTTAATTTCTTTCAATCAAACATCTTGCCACCTAAGAAGTAACCCTTGTGTTTCTCCTGATCATCCATTTCCAGTCTTATTTCACATGGCTTCCATTTTTTATCCCTAATCAAATTTCTGGTTTGCACATTCAGACATGATTACTGAATGTATTATTTTTTTTAGTGTTCCTTCTTAAATACATATCTACGTATTTTTATATGTTTCCAGTCTTTAGAGTCATCCCATCTTTTTTGCATGTGTGGGTTCCATCAAGTTGACTGAACAATGACCAACTTCTGAAGTAAAGTCAGACTGCACTAGATGAACCATGAGTACAGTATGTTTTGTGTTCGTTCTTCTATTTAGCTATTGAAATCCACAGTGCTTGTTTTTAGAATGGGGTATAAGTATAATACTGTTCGATATGCCTTAAAATGGTTCAAATTACTATCCTTCAGTAGAAATTTTCATGGAAAATCAGGGAAATCTCTAAAAAATTATGTCTTGAATGATAGTTTCGAACAGATTTAACTTTTATGCAACGTAGAGAATCTATTTTTTTTCCATTTGTATGCTAACATACAGTCTCTTTTATACTTTAATCTGAAGTTTTACCATTCAGATATATATAAACCACGTTAACACTAGACTCATCCACAGCATGATAATTGTTTCATGTAGCTTTCCTAAAGAAGTATGATAGGATCCAATGCCAGAAAAACACTTTTATTGTAAGTGGCATTGCACTATTTTTCTAATCTGCTCAAGAGTGTTGGAAATATCTGATTTGGAAGAGGATAATGTAGAATCAAATTCATATATTCTCCAGGGAAATAGCATTCAATTTTATAGGCTGAATGAAGTGCAGGAAAGATTTCTGTCAAGACAAGGACAATGAACTTGAGAGAAAGCAACATATACTCTTTTGTCTGGTATTATGTCAGTGATCTCAGAAACAGGGAGAACCATCAAAACTAAACTGTCAGAGTTGTTAATACAATCTGGTTTTGGGGATAACAGTTTTAAAGAAAGTGACAAAAAGTCATGAAAAAGGAATGCGAAAACATTGCTGGGAGATTTCAGGATGACTATAAATCAAGAAGATAGTGTTACATCAGGCTCTTTCTCTACAATTGTGTGTGTGTGTATGTGTGTGTGTGTGTATCTTCTAGATATATATATATATAAATGGCTGTGTGTGTGTGTGTGTGTGTGTGTGTATGTGTATGTTCCAGCATAACTCTGGAATGCCTCGAGCAATTTCAACCAAACTTGGTACACAGATGACTTACTCTCTAGAAAAAATACTGTGAGGGGTAAGACACACGTAACACGTATTCATTCCCTTGGAGTGAATATAGTAGCCATGCCTCCGAGCTGATCAGTCCTGGTGGCCTTCCACAATGGCCATGTGCCACCCACTGGGCCATTCCGGATGGTGAGGAGAATCATTGCCGCCAGATGAGTGTCGGTCCAGGTGGTGTCTGTGGCAGCCGGCCATGCACAGCCTCAATGCCACTGGGTGCCGGATGGTGGGCATGGGCAGCTGGATGGACAGGGGGTGGAGCCCAAAGACTTATAGTGATTTTGTGTATGATTTTACTTTATAACATGTATACTGTACTGTATACTTTTAAAAGCCTGTAAGGATTGGGATACATAAATTCTCAGGCAATGCCAGGTTATTAGCTAGTTTTGTGTGTGTGTATGCACATATTAACATAGTGTTAATGAATTGATGAAGTACATACTATATTATGATAACTTTGGAATTTTTTTGATGTTATTTTGACCTATTCTAACATGCAACAGGTTTGTGATTTTCTAAAATTATTATTTGTGTCTCTGAGTACACATGTCCAGGAAAGCTAGATGGAGTAGTGGTATGTTCAGTAATTAATCAGCTACAAGCTTAGAGGTGGCTAAAGTCACCATGCTATAAACTGGGAGACTGTGAGTTTTAATCCCACCTTTGATATAAAACCTGTTAGGTAATTTTGGAGCAGTCATTCTCTCTTAGTCCTAGGAAAAAGGTAAAGGCAAATCACTTCTAAAAATGCTGCCAAGAAAACTGCATGGGCTCATCAAGAATGATTCAAAGACGCACACATACAAAGGGTGGTTGTAATAGAAAGCAGGAAGGATACTAATACATTACCTCGCTGGGCAGGGGATAGGACTACATGATTTTATCAGCCATGTCCAACCTTTATATGTTATCGTTCTGTGAAGGAAATAAGAGTTTTGGAACATGACATTCCAAAAATATATATTGTTTTGTTAAAAGGATCATGTGAGGGCTAGATATGTCAAGATCAGAGGACAACAGCTTAAGACCAACCTGATACCTTATTATAATAAATCACAGGCAGCTACTGCTATTCCAGTTCTTTTGTTCCAAAAATTAGGTCCTTAGCCGAATATGGAAATTAGAGGTGTAGCTCCTTCCTTTGTTTCTACTGTATTATTTCAGACATTCCAAAACTGGCTTATCTCTTGATATTATCAAGAATGAACAAAAGGATGCTGTTGCATGATGATTACATCATAGGGTGAAATGAATCACCCTATGAGCTCTCTTTCGTTGCATGTTTCATCATGAAAGTCCAGAAAGTCCAGTTGCCTATTGAAAAAGCACCTTTGGGAGACCCATGATCTGGATGGCTGAGAATCTCTATAGACATTTAGCGATGCACTTTGGGATGAACACCCTTTGTGCATGCAGGAGTATGAACGGATTTCCAGAAAAATTGCAGACGATAGGAACTATTTGCGCACCAGAAAGTCCAGCTGCCTCTTGAAAAAGCACCTTTGGGATGTTTCAGCATCCTTAACATTTAATAGACCTAAAACAATATAAACAGACTGAGATTTGACTTCTATCTGATGAAGTATGGCATCATGAAAATACCTTGGAGAATTTTAGACTGCCTTTGGGGCTTGCAGTTAACTCTATTTTAGCCATTGCCAAAAGTTGGAAGAAACACTCAGAGTTGACAAAGGCATTGAAAACAGGCTGGCAGAGCAGAAATAAGGAAGAAGACAGAAATAGGAAGCAAGTTATTTAAACCATCCCAGTTTAATATTGCAATAGTTTTAAATTATAAAAAAAGAGCTGGAATTTTTTTACACTCGTTCAGACTGAAAAATGTTCCACAACACTTCATGTTCATTGTACCATCTGTTGATGTTTTTGAAAGTCAGAAATAAATGTTTTAGAATCCAGAAGGGTAATGGGAGAGAAATTTGATATAATATGGGCACAACAACATCTAAAAACCTAGGAACATGATGGATCTCACTTCTGATTAAATATACACAGGACTGTCTGTTACTAACTCTAGTTTTACACCATCAATGAATAACCCATTTTAATATTTTAGAAATCCATTATACTAGTATCTTAGACTTACAATGTTGTGTGAAACTAAAAACTACCATCTCCCTTTTATTTTATCTAAATTGAAAGCACCGATGAAAAATATTTTTACAGCTTGTCACATTGGTCTTTATGTTCCTTATGAAGGAACTGTCAGGGTAGAATAGCTAGTACTAACCAAATCTTTTCTTCCCTCAGAAAGTGATGTTGAAAAATATTCTGCTGATTATGCTTTCTGATTTGAGCCTAGGCATATGCTATACTTTGCAGGAATTCCTCTTAATTTGAAAGGCTAATTATTTCTTTTGATTTCAATTTTCTATATAAATAATGAAACCCAAAATTAATAGCTGGACACCCAAATGATTGGCAGTAATGAAAGGCTAAATTCATTACTAGGAAAAGAATTTCATTTTTGGAAGAAAGTATCATGTAAAAAATATTATTGCTTATCCTCACATATCATTAGTCTACTCATCTTTTCTTTGATTATTTCATTTTGTTTGATTTACTATGTGAACACATCCTTTTTGGAAAATAAAACAAAGTAAAAACTTCAGAGTACAGTGCTTTTTTGTTGATGCTTTTTTTGCAATCCATTAGCTTCAACAATCCTACAATTGGCTTTTATGGAACTTACTCTTTCCAGCATGATTTTTTTCAGACAACATCATTATAACATGAAGAGACACTATAACATATGACATTATAACATAATGACATTAACAAGTGATATTAACATGTGACACTATAACATGTGAAATGATAACATGAAGAGGTATCAAGGAATGATTCTTAATTATTTGTTAACAATATAGGTCAGCAGACGTTAGTACAGGATTGAGCTAAATGCATAACCCTATATTTTGATGTGGGAATAAGTCCCCCCCCCACCGTTGATTAACTACAGTATTAAATCAGCTTGGTTTTATTTATTTATAAATTATATTTATATAGTTTTTATACAGTGTATCCTTTTTTCCTTATGCACTAAAGTTATTGAGTTGTTGTTTGTTGCTGTCGTTAAATCAGTTTAAGACATGTTGCAGAGTTATAAGATTTAAAGCCTTCAGATTCTATCCCTAATGACTTGCTAAAAATTGTGCCTTGTTCATAGAAAATGGATTTAGACTTGCCCTAAATTACAGTTTCCACTGAAATCATTATGACATAGATCATGACAAATGTTATTACAATGGTTTAAATTAATTAGGTTAGTATATATAGAAAGCAGTCTTAGTGTAATTCCAATTCAGCATGTTTATCAGTGAAATTCATAACCTATTCTCATAGTGGTTGTAAATTGGAAAGGAGAACATGCCATTTTTGTTTAATACACACTTAATTTTAATGTAACTTCTCCACAGAATCCAATGGAATATTTAAATGTTCCTAGTTTTTCTATTACCTCTTTTAAAAGTCTACTACTTCTAGAGGAGATATATACAGGCTTGATGGATGTTTATGTGGGTTTTGATTCCTCTTGAAGCACTCATATCCACTCTGTGTTGTATGCCAGCTGAGTAAACTGTGAAAGTGATGTTAGACCTTGTATTATTACCTAGTTTTGGGTGGGGTTTTCTTTCTGGTTTTTTTTTTTTTTTGCTTTTAGTGAAAGTTGGTAGAATTCTTTATGGTATGGGCTGTCATTAGTTTGCTGAACATCTTTGAGCAACCAGGCAGGGTGTGAAGGACAATTATCAATGCTTCTCTGAGGAAGGATACTGGCAGCCATAAAGATGGTATTTGTGAGTCTTCTCTTAAAGAATCCCCCCCGCCCCGCCCTTCTTGGGGAAAGTTGTTGGGAAGATTATCATGCCTCAGCTATCAGAAGAGAAAATGGATTATTTGGATTCCTTATAATGATGATTCAGACCTGGCCATGGCATGAAAATGGCATGGGTTACTTGGTTAGTAACCAAGTCTTTGTCAGTTCCTTGATGGGAAGAGCAGTATATTTTCTCTTGGTCTCATTAGACTGCTCAGCAACCTTTAAAACCATCATCCACAGTATCTGGCTGGATTGCCTCAAGGTTTGGAAGTTAGGTGCTATGCTTCAGTGTTCCTAATTGAATGGGTGGTTCCAGTCAAGGGGGATGGCTGCATTTGAGGCCAGGGCAGTTCCAGTATGGGATAGGGCACAGTTCTCCATGCTAACATCTATAAGATCTTGCTGTGGGAAGTCGTCTTTGGTTTAAGTATGTTGACAATAGTCTGCTGTATTATTGTTTGTGAGAAGTCCAATAACAGTAAATTCCATAAAAAGGAAACGGAAACCATGAACAAGTGTAAAGCAGATTTATTTCAAAAAGATACTGTATATATCAAAAAGCTTTTGCAAAACGGTTCTCCGCAAGGGAGAGAAAGTCTGACAGCTCCAAATACATGGTTTAAATACATTTTCAGACAATCAACAGGGCAGTTACAACGCCCCTACCTGTCATTGTTTTTCACACATTACATAACATTTCTGGCTTATTCAGCACCATCTTTTTCCTCTGGAAAGTCCCCTCAGAGATCATACTTCCCCCTTATGTCATTTACAGAACAATTAAATGGAATATGATTTTGCTTAGGTCAGCCTGTCCTGCTCAACAGGTACAAACATCATTTTATGGCTTGTTTCCTCAGAACAGGCGTTACACAAACTTCCCAGTCTTACACTGCTAAAATAGCTCAGGTTAACTCGGGTTACAGTAAGAGTACAATATGGATTTACTTCGGCTATATTCTTTACAGGAATAAATCCATTTCTCACACTGTTCACCAAGTAAAACTGGAGAGACACTCAAAATCTTAAACTGGTGTCTGGGGGCTACCAGGGTCTGGGGCAAAATAAACAAAATAAATTCCCAGGACTAAATTCCTATAAGTTATTATATATCTTAGGTAGGCTTGCCCTCTCCCAAAAATAGTTGGCTTGTAAGTTGGGTGTCCACTTGGGCTGGGACGGGTGTGTATGTAGGTTTGTGTTGTTGATGTTTTTTTGGCTATTGTTCTTAGTTCAGTTTTTTGTAATTGTTATTTTTGACCCTTCTGGATGCTCCACCAAGTCTATCAATGCTGCAAAAATGGTGACATTAATTAAATATGCCAAATGTAGATGGGCACTGAGGTCCTCAATTTGGAATACTGTCATCATTTGGCGAGATATACAGTTCTCATTATAGCTAAAGGCTGTTTATAAACAAATTTGAGTTACTGCTTTAAATTGCCCACCATCCTACCTACCAGATACTCTTGACAGAAAAACAAAATACTGTCTGATATTTTGTAACTATTGAAATTCATGAGGGAAGTGACCTCCCAATCCATAAACCTTCTCTTTGCCCGGCAGAGTAGAAAAGGCTTACCTTGGAAATATGAAATGCTAATCCTGTTTTATATACAAGAGTGAGTCACTGTTTACAATGGGATTATCTACTGGTGTAGTGTACACCATCAGGTGCTAAGGTTTGGGATCAGCTTTCATGGATTATGGTGCTGTAGAAAGTTATAATACCAAAGACTTATGCAGAGCAACTCCCATATCCACAGAATATCCCATACTGTACCACTGATGTCAAACCAGTCAAATCTGTGCTAAGATCACAAAAAAGGAAGAGCTGCTTAGCTCCAGCTTTCATGAAGTATTTGCAAGCAAAGAACTAAATAGTGTTATTTTTTAACACTGATATCACTTTGATCAAGTTTAATAAACTATTATTTCATTTTATAAAGATTTGATAAAATCAGATTAAGACAGGTTTATCAATCAAGATTTACCATGTGTTTACCAAATTAATTTTTGATTTGTCTTCACTGAAAACCTTGGGATAGAATCAAATTTAGCCATGATTAGGTTAGACCGAGGGAAATAAGTGGGACAAGTTAATTGCAGTGACTAAGAGCCGCCTGACTTGAATGAATCTAATCTAGGTAAGGTTATGTCCGATTCAAATAATTTATGTGTGAAATGTTAATAAAATTATAACAGAATTCCTGGTCCATGTGCATTTTCTGATACTTATCATAATCTGATATAATCATGATGTTAACATAAAAAGCTTCATATTAAACAATTATAAAACCAGGACAGTTTCTTTATTAGAAACTATAAAATGGTGCAGTTCAGAAAACTAAGTATTTAGCAGCAACACTGTAATACTACAGCTTAAGGACAGGAAATTCTCCATACTAATGAATAAAGGATGGTATTATTTATTTATGAAATGATTTCTGAAGTGTCTTTCAAGCCAAAAAGTGCTGCCCAGTTACTTAAAATGTAAGAACTTAAAAAATAATTCAGAAACTAGTGCTAGAGATAGTTCTGAGTCACTATGGTATACTTTATCTTCCTGAAGGGACATGGCTATGTTTTTTCCCCCCAGCAATCTGTCCACTATATGTGGCAGCCCTGAAGATCCAAATAAAAAGCTGATAAGAAAAAATGATATGTATATACATATTGTATGTTTGTCTTGTGTTTTAATGTGTTCAAAATAAAAAACTTTTTATAAAAAAAAAAGATGGCCTCCAGGACTGACACAATCTTTCATACTCAGCAAAAACATACAGAATTCTGAGTCATGGTGTTCTCTACTTGTTTGTGAGACAAAACACTGAAGTGGTACCTATTTATTTACTTGCACTTGCATCAGTGTTGGGTTTCTACCCATTCACCCTGGTTCAGGTGAACCGGTAGTGGTGGCGGCGGTGGGAGGCTCCACCCACCCACCTGAACATCATCACAGATGCTCTGTGCATGTGCAGAAGGTTCTGTGCATGCACCGAAGCGCCATGGATGCGCTCACAATTCCAAACCGGCAGCGAAGGTAAGTGGAAATCACTACTGATTTGCATGCTTTTGGACTGCTAGGTTGGTTAGGAGCTGGAGTGAGGACGGAAACTCACCCCTTTGCATGGTGCTCGAGTCTCAAACCTGGGCTGGCAATTTTCTTTGATTTTTACTGAGCCAGCTAGCCAACCTGTGTGTGTTTGGGAGGAAGGTTTATCTTTGTTTTATGCTGTTCTTGATATCATCCAGAGACTGTGACCTAGGACTTGCATATATATTACATTCATTTTGTTCCAGAGAAAAATGGCTAAGACTGTTTTCCAGTGCACATTCATTCATTTTTAAATTAAGAGAAGTACCTGAAAACTTCTTTTGATTGAGTCAAAAGGATTTTTCTGCTAGATAGTAGAAATAAAAACCACTTATCTTGTAGAAATTAAAGTGCTAGTCAGAAAAAGTGATGTTATGAACTATTATTGTCCTTGTCCATGTTGCTGTAGTTTTGGGAAAATAAGAACCACTGTAAGGGTTTTAATTGCTTACTTTATTTCTCAGCATAACAGAGCTTCAGGGAAATCCTAGAGAACTGTATTGTTCAAAATTCTTTAGTCTTTTGAAACCTATAACTAACAATCTTTGATGTTCTTTCTCTGGATCAGGCAGGAGCTAATGAAATAGAATCAGCAATAGAATATAGAAATAGAATATTCTTGAAATAGAATCAGCAACTTGATTTCTTGATAAGGTGATTGAAATGTGTTGACCACTTCAGTAACTTTCTAACTAATAATTTTGTGAGACAGGTATGAAATCAGTGGTCAATGCTATTTAACACTTGAGCTAATTTTAATGTTCTGTTCTTTTAAAATTAATATTAACCAATAAAACCAAATAGTTTGGAGGCATACTTCATAAGTACCTAATAAAAGACATCTTATATAGAACAAGTAGTGTCCAACTTATGACCATTTTTCAAGTTACAACAGTGCTGAATGAATGGTGGTTATGACCAGCCCTCAGAAGTACAGCTATCTTAACATCCCTATGATCATGTGATTTAGGTGCTTGACTATCTTTTTGCACTTATGACTGGTTGCCAAGGTACCAATGATCACGTGGTTGCCATTTGTAGCCTTTGCTGCCAACTTCCTCTAAAGTCAATGGGGAACATGGTAGAGAAGGTTGCAAGTTACTTGGCTAAGTCTCCCTCACCAATGCACTCTTCCCAACCCTTTTGTGCTTGCACATCTCAGACATTCTTGTGCACACTCCTTGAGTCATGTCATGCTCTTGGCAACTGCTTCTGGTTGTAGGAAACTCGCAGGAAGTTGTATTGCCTAACAACTGTGAAATTCAGTTAGAGATAGCAACTAGCATTGCAGGAATTTTTGTCACTAAATAATTTGCTCCCATTTTATGATTATGTTGCTTAGTGATGGAGACTGCAGTCCCAATTGCCTTCGTAAGTCAATGACTACCTGTATCTAGTTTGATCCCTATCACAATATGGTCCAAGAAGATTTTTTTTTCCTTATTTTTTTTTCAAGACAGAAGTTTTATTGTTTTCTAAAACAGAAATTATAAAATAGCTTTGCTCTTCATTATCCACATTTGGCTCATATTCCCCATTTTCATCACTTACTAAACTACCCTTAACTCCAAAAAGATGTGCAAGCCACAACATGCTCCTATAGCCCTTTCCTTGCTATACTTCATAAATACCTTGTCCTTCTTTTGATCTGTGCAACCTTGGATTGCTTGAATATTAATAGTTACCTAGCATTATTGAACTTTGCAATAATACTTATCGAACATTATGCCCACTTGACCATTAGACTCAAAGTAATGAGCTCCACCCATTATGGACACTGGCTTTGATTGGATTAAAAACAGAAGAGTTATTATTGGTGTCCTCCTTCCATACCTCAAAAACTGTAAGACATGGCTTGTAATTGCATTTAAAATCTGGAATACCTAAATACGTTTGCTTAAAGAGTTTTTCGTCAGTACTTCTAAACTGCAGTACTCCAAATCACTACGTCAAATATAAATCAGTTTTATGCATGTAAATATCTTATTTAAGATTTAAATTTAGTTGGAAGGAAACATTTGATCCTGTTAAATGTTTTTGGATACCTTCATGTTGTTCAGCTATGTAAGGCTATTTCATTCCTCTAATTCATATTCATTGCATTCAAATATTTTTAGATATAAAATATACCAACTGTTCACTTTTTTTTAAAAAAATTAAGAAATATTAGTCTTGTGCGAAGAGTTACTACAGCACTCAGTAATTAGCTTTTGTGATATTTTATTAACTTTTCCTGTTACAAACTGATGGAATGAAATACAGTTTTTCTATTGATGCAACAATATTGATATGGTCACAATTCAGTTTTCAGACTTCAGTCAGTTTCAGCAAGAAACTGAATCAAGACTCGAATCAAACAAGCGAGAAAAATGAGAGCATATCTCTACTACTACTACTACTACTACTACTACTACTACTACTACTACTAATAATAATAATAATAATAACAACAACAACAACAACAACAACAACAACAACAATAACAACAACAACAACAACAACAGCAACAAAAACAGAGTTGGAAGGGACCTTGGAGGTCTTCTAGTCCAACTCCCTGCCCAGGCAGGAAACCCTACACCATTTCAGACAAATGGTTATTCAACATTTTCTTAAAAATTTCCAGTGTTGGAGCATTTACAACTTCTGCAGGCAAGTTGTTCCACTCATTAATTGTTCTAATTGTCAGGAAATTTCTCTTTAGTTCTAAGTTGCTTCTCTCCTTGATTAGTTTCCACCCATTGCTTCTTGTTCTACCCTCAGGTGCTTTGGAGAATAGTTTGACTCCCTCTTCTTTGTGACAACCCCTGAGATATTGGAACACTGCTATCATGTCTCCCCTAGTCCTTCTTTTCATTATTTATTATTTATTTATTTATTTATTCAAATTTGTATACCGCCCTATCTCCCGAAGGACTCAGGGCGGTTCACAGGCACATAAAACATTTATATACAATTAAAATAACTATTAAAAGACTTATTCTAATGCCAAATATTAAAAATGTAATCTTAAAACCAAATTTAAAAATCTATAAATTTAAAATCTAAATTTAAAAATCTAAGCCAGTCCTGCGCAGATGAATAAATGCGTCTTAAGCTCGCGACGGAAGGTTCGGAGGTCCGGAAGTTGACGGAGTCCTGGGGGGAGTTCGTTCAAGAGGGTGGGAGCCACCACAGAGAAGGCCCTTCCCCTGGGCGTCGCCAGACGACACTGTCTAGCTGACGGCACCCTGAGGAGTCCCTCTCTGTGAGAGCGCACAGGTCGGTGAGAGGTATTCGGTAGCAGTAGGCGGTCCCGTAGGTAACCCGGCCCTATGCCATGGAGCGCTTTAAAGGTGGTTACTAACACCTTGAAGCGCACCCGGAAGGCCACAGGTAGCCAGTGCAGTCTGCGCAGGATAGATGTCATACGGGAGCCACGAGGGGCTCCCTCTATAACCCGCGCAGCCGCATTCTGAACTAACTGCAGCCTCCGGATGCCCTTCAAGGGGAGCCCCATGTAGAGAGCATTGCAGTAATCCAGGCGAGACGTCACGAGGGCGTGAGTGACCGTGCATAGGGCATCCTGGTCAGAAAGGCGCAACTGGCGCACCAGGCGAACCTGGTAAAAGCTCTCCTGGAGACGGCCGTCAAATGATCTTCAAAGACAGCCGTTCATCCAGGAGGACGCCCAAGTTGCGCACCCTTCCATCGGGCCAATGACTGCCCCAACAGTCAGCCGAGGACTCAGCTGACTGTACCGAGGTGCCGGCATCCACAGCCACTCTGTCTTGGAGGGATTGAGCTTGAGCCTGTTTCTCCCCATCCAGACCCGTACGGCCTCCAAGCACCGGGACAACACCTCGATAGCTTCGTTGGGGTGGCCCGGTGTGGAAAAGTACAGCTGGGTGTCATCAGCGTACAGCTGGTACCTCACACCGAAGCCACTGATGATCTCACCCAGCGGCTTCATATAGATGTTGAACAAAAGGGGCGAGAGGATTGACCCCTGCGGCACCCCACAAGTGAGGTGCCGCGGAGCCGACCTCTGCCCCCCCGTCAACACCGTCTGCGACCGATCGGAGAGATAGGAGGAGAACCACCGATAAACGGTGCCTCCCACTCCCACTCCCCCCAATCGGCGCAGCAGGATACCATGGTCGATGGTATCAAAAGACGCTGAGAGGTCTAACAGGACCAGAGCAGAGGAACATCCCCTATCCCTGGCCCTCCAGAGATCATCCACCAACGCGACCAAAGCCGTCTCAGTGCTGTAACCGGGCCGGAAGCCGGACTGGAACGGGTCTAGATAGACAGTTTCATCCAGGTGTAGGGGAAACTGATATGCCACCATACTCTCTACAACCTTCGCGAGCGGGTTGGAGACCGGACGATAATTACCTAAAACAGCCGGGTCCAGGGAAGGCTTCTTGAGGAGGGGTCTCACCACCGCCTCTTTCAAGGCGGCCGGGAAGACTCCCTCCACCAAGGAAGCGCTTGTAATTGCCTGGAGCCAGCCTCGTGTCACCTCCTGAGTGGCCAGCACCAACCAGGAGGGGTACGGGTCCAGTAAACACGTGGTGGCATTCAACCTACCCAACAACCTGTCCATGTCCTCGGGAGCCACAGGGTCAAACTCATCCCATAAAATGTCACCAAGACCGCCCTCAGCCGTCTCACCCGCGTCACTACAATTCTGGTCCAGACCATCCCGAAGCTGAACGATTTTATCGTTAAACCGTTAAACTCCTCAGCACGTCCCTGCAACGGGTCATCCCGCTCCCCCTGATGTAAAAGGGAGCGAGTCACCCGAAAGAGGGCGGCTGGGCGGTTATCTGCCGATGCAATGAGGGAGGAGGCGTAGCTACGCCTCGCTTCCCTCAATGCCACTAGGTAAGTCCTAGTATAGGACTTCACTAGTGTCCGATCAGCCTCCGAACGGCTAGACCTCCAAGAACTCTCTAGGCGTCTTCTCCGGCGCTTCATCCCTCGCAGCTCCTCGGAGAACCAAGGAGCTGGTTGGGACCTGCGCCGGGTCAGAGGCCGCAAAGGCACGACTCGGTCTAAGGCCCCCGCCGCGGCCCGTTCCCAGGCCGCAACAAGTTCCTCAGCCGAGCCGTGGGCCAGACCCTCAGGGAATGGCCCAAGCTCCGTCCGGAACCCCTCCGGGTCCATCAGGCGCCTGGGACGGAACCAACACATCGGCTCCGTCTCCCTGCGGTGGGGAGTAGCGGTCAGAAAGTCCAGGCGAAGAAGAGAGTGATCTGACCATGACAAAGGTTCAATGACTATTTCCTTCAAGTCCAGATCTCTCAACCACTGACCAGAGACAAAAATCAAGTCCAGAGTGCCACCCCCAATGTGAGTAGGGCCATCAACTACTTGGGTCAGGTCCAAGGCCGTCATGGAAGCCATGAACTCCCGAGCTGCTGTCGATGACGAGCCGGAAGATGGCATACCGAGTTCCTGCAACCATTCTTCATATGTTTTAGCCTCCAGTCCCCTAATCATCTTTGTTGCTCTTCTCTGCACTCTTTCTAGCGTCTCAACATCTTTTTTACATCGTGGTGACCAAAACTGAACGCAATATTCCAAGTGTGACCTTACCAAGGCATTATAAAGTGGTATTAACACTTCACGCGATCTTGATTCTATCCCTCTGTTTATGCAGCCCAGAACTGTGTTGGCTTTTTTGGCAGCTGCTGCACACTGCTGCATGTATAAGTATGGGAAGAAAATTATTCCATTTATTTAAAATTAAATTCCTATATCAATTTGTGGAAGAAAAATTCCTGTGGTGAATGCTTAGCAGGAATATTTTCCTACTACCTTTTATTAGGAGACCTTAGGAAACATAAAAGTTCCATACTATTGCTTTGATTCCTTTTGTCCTTTTAAAAAAAAGGTAGACACATTCAAAATGTCTTTGAAACATAGCATAAGATATTATATTGAGGATCAGTAGACATCTTGTTCTCTACGTTTTGTTATTTCTGTGACATCCTTATTTTACATCTAATGTACCTTAGAGAATTTGTTTTTTAAAAAATAATTCCGGGGTTAATATTTGTATTTACCATTCTTCTTTAAATAAAAGAAAAGGAGTTCTGTTTGGATGTTTTTTTTAAAAAAGAATAATATAATTGTTTTAAATTGCTATGTTTTTTATCTGGAAATACCTTAGTATTTCTTTTAGTGTCAAAATGCTACAGTTTTTTTTTAAAAAGTTAAATAGTTTTATTTTTTAATACTGAAATAGGCTCTTCAAAATCTATGCTGGATCAGAATCAGCAAAGATGCTGTAACCTAGCATTTTTCATGTCTAGTGAGGCAGTCTAGGAGGGAGATTTTGTTAAATTTAGGCACAAACTTCTCCACTGAGCATAAATAGCCTGGAAGGAATTTACTAGTTTACCAGATTTGTTTCTTTCTTTTTTCCTGAAGCAATATAGCTGTTGAAAGAAAAATAGAGCACACTTCAGGATGAAAGGAAAATCCAATGCACCCACATTTCTCTATGCAGTAAGTAGAGAGAATATATCGGTTTATATTATTTTATTATGGATGTTCTGAGACCTCATGTCACTTTCAAATTTGTTCATGTTAAAATTCTGGTTTTCAGTTAATCTGGTTAGAGCAAAGATAAAATTATACATGATCCCTTCAGGAAATGTCTGATTTGTCTTGCTTATAACTTTCTTGCTTATAATTTGCTTATAACTTATAGAGTGTGGAGAAACACATTAGAGGACCAGTTATCCTTGACTTGATACTAAACATTAGAGAAGCCTGGATCAACAGAAACTTTGGGGGAAAGTGACTGTATTACACTGAAGTTAATTATTTTTATGGGAAGTGACATTAAACATGCTTTGCTGTTCAGAAGCATGATTGTAATCAGAGCAATAATAAGCAGGATTCTACTGGAGAAGCAGCTAATGGAGAAAGGAGATCAAGATAGCTGGCAGTTCTTTAGGAAGGACATTTTAAAATGAACACATTTGCAAGCAATTCCAATGAGATGACAATCAAGGACAAAAGCCAATGTAGCTACTAGAAAAAAAGATCTGGGGAGAAAAAAAATGCTACACAGAAAGTGAAAAGAGAAATAGATTAACAAGGAAGGACACAAACAAATTGAATGAATTTAAATCTCTAAGACAGGGTTTCTCAACCTTAGCAGGATAATTCTGGGAGTTGAAGTTCACAATGTTTAAAGTGGCCACTTCTCTAGCACAAGGGTGTCAAACTGGCAGCCCGTGGGCTGCAAGCGTCACACGCAGGCCACATCCACCCCGGCTCTGCAAAGGAAAAAATGTCATGATGCATCATGGGATGGCAGTATGACACAGCGAGTTTCAAACCCATGCTCTGGCACAGGGGTCTCCAATCTTTATTTATTTATTTTTTATTTTATTTATTTATTTGTCATAACAATATATACAAGCGTTGCATAAAGTGTTATAAATATATGAACGTATATATGAGGAGAAATGAGGTACTAAAAACGTATATATACATAGGGAAAGAAACAGTAGGACAGGAACGGTAGGCACGTTTGTGCTCTTATGCACGCCCCTTTAGAGTCCTCTTAGGAAAGTGGTGAGGTCAACCGTGGACAGTTTTTGAGTGAAACCTTTGGGGTTATGAGAAGAAACCACAGAGTCAGGTAATGCATTCCAAGTATATACAATTCTGTTACAGAAATCGTGTTTTCTGCAATCTAAACTGGAACGGTTGACATTGAGTTTGAATCTGTTTGTAGCTCTTGTGATATTGTTATTGAAACTAAAAAAGTCATTGACAGGAAGGACATTACAACGGATGATTTTATATGCTAAACCCAAATCCAGTCGAAGGCGACGAAGTTCCAAGTTTTCTAGACCCAAGATATCAAGTCTGGTGGAATAAGGTATTTTATTAGTTTCAGAGGAATGGAGAATTCTTCTCGTAAAATATCTTTGGACACGCTCAACTGTGTTGATGTCAGATATATGGTAAGGGTTCCAGACAGGAGAGCAGTAATCAAGAATTGGCCTAACAAATGTTAGTTGGCCTAAATCTTGGCAACTTTAAGCCTGGAGGCTTTGCTGGCTGGGGAATTCTAGGAGTTGGAGTCCTCCAAGCTTAAAGTTGCCAAGGTTGGAGATCCCTGCTCTAGCAGGATAAATTGTATCCTAGGCAACTGAAAAAGAAATGATGGTGTACTGGCTGTGATGATAAATGATGATGATGTTATCCATTCAGTACTGTCTGATTCTTGGCAATTCTTTTTTTTTTTAAATATACTTTATTGAACTTTTTTACATTAAAAGCATAAAAAAAGGAAAAAGAAAAGCTTATATCATTTAACAGCTATTTGTGGTGTTTTTCATCTGACAATAATCCGTGCAATAATGACAAACATTAAAATCTACATATTTGTATTCTTATTTTATCTATTGATTATGCTTAGTAACTAAATATTCCTATCTCCTTTCCATCATCCATACCACCGTTCCCATATACCATAAAATACTGATGTCTCTTTACCCTTCAGACTCAGAGTTAGTTTGTCCATTTCAGCGCAATTCATAATCTTTTGTATAATAAGTCTCTCTGAGGGCACACATGGCTGTTTCCAACATTGAGCAAAGGCCATCCTAGCAGCAGTTAATATATGTAGTATTAAATATTTTATACTCTTCAAGTATTTTTTTTTAAAAAATCCCCAATAAAAAAAGTTCAGGTTCTAGATCCAATTGTTCATTCGTAATTTCTTGTAGCCACTTTTTAATTTTTAACCAATATTTACGTGATTCGGGGCAGGACCACCACATATGGTAATATGTTCCATCTTTATTTTTACATTTCCAGCATATGGGAGACATTTTGGGATACATTTTCGCTAGTCTCGAAGGGGGCAGGTGCCACCTGTAGAACATTTTATATGCATTTTGTCTAATTCGTTCTAGTAATACCTCTAATGAAAGTATAAAGAGAAGAGGGGATAGGGGGCAGCCTTGTCGAACTCCTTTTTCTATATTTAAAGTTTGGGTATTTTCTCCATTGATTATAATTTTTGCTTTTTGTATCGAATAAATTGCTGTTATAATATTCTCAAATTTGGTGCCAAAGTTCATATCGTATACTTGTTGAATCATAAATTGCCAATTGAGATTGTCAAATGCTTTTTGGGCATCCAAGAAAACAAGGGCTACCTGTTTCTCTGGGTGAGCTTCATAGTATTCTAAACTATCCATTATTATTCTTAAATTGTTTCTAATTTGTCTGTCTGGAAGGAATCCATTTTGGTCTGAGTGCATATAATCATTCAAAATTTTCTTTAGTCTGTTGGCGATAATAGTAGCAAATATTTTATAATCTACATTTAACAGAGAGATTGGTCTATAATTTTGTATCAGCCTAGGATCCGTATCCTCCTTCGGAATTAGCAAATTTAGTGTTTCCCTCCATGTATCCGGCATTTTAGCTGATGTTAATACCTCATTAAATAAATCAACCATTATTGGTCCTATTTGTTCTTCTATTATCTTATAGAATTCTGCTGGAAAACCATCAGGGCCTGGTGTTTTACTACTTTTCTGGGATCTAATTGCTTGATTTAATTCCATCATAGTTATATCCTTAGTCAGCATTTCTTTCAGTTCATCTTTTATTTCTCGAGTTCTTTTTTCCCTTAGATAGTTCCTAATCTGCCCCTCGTCTATTTTTTCTTTCTTATAGAGATCTTCAAAATATTTATGTGCAATCTCTTTTTTCTTTTCTATTGTATATTGGTTTTCTCCATTTTCATCTTGTAATTGGTAAATTATTCTTTTCTCTCTCTCTTTTTTGAGTTTATAAGAGAGCCATCTTCCTGGTTTATTTGCTTGTTCAAAATGTATTTGTTTGGTTGCTTTCAGATTTCTGACCAGTTCTTCTTGCTCAACTAAATTGAGTTTGTGTTTATAGAGAATCAGTTGTTCTTGTAGTTGAGAGTTTAATGGGTTATTCTGTAGATTAGTCTCTAATTTTTTGATTGTTTGAAATAGATTATTTTGTTGAGCATATTTTTCTTTATTCTTTTTTGCAGTAAAGGATATTATAACTCCCCGAATCACAGCTTTTATAGTATCCCATAAGTTTTGGGTCGATGTATATTGATTATTGTTTTCTTTAAAGTAAAAATTTAGTTCTTCCTTAATTTTCTTAGTAAATTCCTCATCTTTCAATAATTGAGTATTTAGTGTCCATCTTCTCCTTAGTTTTTTTTCCCCCTTCCAGCTAATTTTAAGCGGGTTGTGGTCTGCCCATGAATTCAATAAGATTTCTACTTCTGCCACTTCTTCTACTAGGTCTCCACTCATCCATGTCATATCAATGCGTGACCAAGATTTATGAGGGTTCGAATAAAAGGTAAATTGTCTTTTTTCTGAGTTTAGTATTCTCCATATATCTATTAAATTTAGTTCTTTAGTTATTTCTACAAATATTTTTGGCAGTTCTCTTTTTTTCCCCGCTTTCTTATTCTCCCCATTATAATCTTTTTGATAATTTGATATCGCATTAAAATCGCCTATGATACAAATGTTTTCCTTTTCTAATTCAATAATTTTGTCATATAGGCAATTCTATGGGCCAGCTATCTCTACAGCATCTGATCTTGTACACTTCTTTGGTATTGGATGTCAATTAAAATATTATCGTTAGGAAATCCTGTAGATTTGGCAAAGTACCAGACAGATAAGGAGGGAAAATATCCATATCTTCAAAAAGGGGAACAAAGAATTAAAAACATTACCATACAAAAACCACATCTATGAAAAACAATTTCTGACGACAATTAACTCCGAAGTGTTTCCCTAAGCAGGTACATGTGACAGCCTTGCCTGGGTGGGGGAATTAAAAAAATATTTTTCTATAGTTGGCTAAGATCAAATGTAAAAAAAAAACCCATTTTCAAGGCCTACAAAAGGTCAACATCACTGTGTTTCCACTTTCTGTAACCTCCTCCACCCTCAAACATCCCTTCAGACAATTTGTAACTACAAACTGCAAAGAAATTCAGAAGAGAAGTGACCTTTTCTGAGGGCACATTTCTGTTTTCAATATAGCTAGGCAAACTAATCCCACTTATTTTTTTTTAGTATCTGAGACTTTTCCTTCTGTTTAGATCTAACTCAACTGAATAGCTTTTGCAGCTGCTGTCAAAAAGAGGAATGTAAGCCTCCTTTTCCACTCTATTCTGCAATTTGTTGATATTTTCCCTGACTATTTTATTTTCAACAGGGAACTCACTATCAGAATGATTCACATACAGTTTCCCTTGGATTCATCAAAGGACTAACTACTCCAGAATTCAAGAGAGTTGTTATTTTTTCAGTGTGCTATAAGCTTCTGAGTCATTCTCGGCTGGGTCTTCCCTCTTGCCCTTTTCCCTCCTTCATAAGACACAAAATAAGTTTTTTCAAGTAAACATTTCAAAAGCTATCATCTCAGCTCTTCTTTTTTCATTTTACTCAAGGAGACACATTGTATCTCATTGTTAAGATGATTATCTTCAAAATGCAGAACTCGGCTTCAGGGTGTTAGATAAAATAGCAAAAAGGAAATGGAAGACTATAGTTGCACAACTCCTCATATCTTATCTATGGGCCATGCAAAACTAATCTTTTGAGAGGAACCCAACAGTTACTTCCATGGAGGCCAATGTTTTATAGTCAGCAGAGATAATAGTGTTCTTTTATGAAGGCCCAGGGAATTGAATGACATGCTTCTTTCAAGATAAATATATGCAGAACAGCTCTTCAGCAGCAGCATGCAAGATCAAAACTACAACATTCCCTTCCCAGCAAAATAAAATTGCTAAAGAAAAGACTCAGCAGTCTGAGAAGGAATGGCTTTTACCCCCTTCCTGTTACTATTCCAAGTATCTAATTCCAATTTTCAGCCAGAAGGATTCAATAAGTGCAATAGGAATGTTAGATAAGATCTATGTTTTGAAGATAGCCCTTGGCAAAATATGACTAAGATAGCACAGGGCAGCAGTCAATCTGTTTAGGCTGATGGGCACATTTGAAGTTCTAAAAGGATATATATATTTGCATTTATATGCCGCCCTTCTCCGAAGACTCAGGGCGGCTTACACTATGTCAAGCAATAGTCTTCATCCATTTGTATATTATATACAAAGTCAACTTATTGCCCCCAACAATCTGGGTCCTCAGTTTACCTACCTTATAAAGGATGGAAGGCTGAGTCAACCTTGGGCCTGGTGGGACTTGAACCTGCAGTAATTGCAAGCAGCTGCTGTTAATAACAGACTGTCTTACCAGCCTGAGCCACCAGAGGATATTGCTTCCTAATACTCCTTTTAGCTTCCCTTGACCTTCCCTGCCAATCCCAACAAATATTTACCGTCCTCCTCAATGAAAGATTAGTGAAATTCTACTGGAGTATAGACTCTCTACATTTTATTTTATTTTTTTAAATGCCTATGTGCTTGTAAGGGCCCAGGAAGTAAGCTTAATCATTGATAATGATCTTCTCTTGTGATATTTGGATTCATTTGTCTGATTTATTTAAGGCATAACATTGCTTTTCTGCTAAACATTGGAATTCCCAGAAAGAACAACTGCTTATCTATAGAATAGAATAGAATAGAATAGAATAGAATAGAATAGAATAGAATAGAATTTTATTGGCCAAGTGTGATTGGACACACAAGGAATTTGTCTTGGTGCATATGGTCTCAGCATACATAAAAGAAAAGATACGTTTATCAAGGTACAGCACTTACAACACTTAATGATAATCATAGAGTACAAATTTAACACTTAATGATACAACACTTAATGATAGCCATAGGTTACAAATAAGCAATCAGGAAACAATAAATATCAGTATAAATCGTAAGGATACAAGCAACAAAGTTACAGTCATAAGTGGAAGAAGATGGGTGATGGGAACGATGAGAAGATTAATAGTAAGTAGTGCAGATTTAGTAAATAGTTTGACAGTGTTGAGGAAATTATTTGTTTAGTGTTCGGGGTAAAACTGTTCTTGTGTCTAGTTATTCTGGTGTGCAGAAAATATATATATAAGCTATAAATTGCAAGTAATAGCACAGACCTAGAGTTCTGCTGTACATTACCTGACACTTTCTTCTTTGAGGTTGAGCCATTGATGTATAGTTATTGGGAATGAAGGAATGAAAAAAGGCCAAGCAAATCTCCAAACTATTATAAGATTTTCAAATTCAGTCGTCTCTAGGTGTTTCTCCTTGTTTTAAAGGTTTTTTTTTTTAAAAAAATACTATACTGCGTATTTGAAGATACTGAACTTGGAAGCTAGTATATAGTGACCAGACGTCCCGCTTCTGACGGGACAGTCCCGCTTTTTAATAATTTGTCCCTCGTCCCGTGGCAATTCCAAAAAGTCCCGATTTTTTTTTGTTTCACTCCCATTCTGAAAATGGGAGGCGGCAACGCAAGAGGAGGAGGCGGAGAAGGGGGAGTGGCGGAGAAGGGGGCCGAGAGGGAGGAGAGACGCCGCTTGACTTCACCCGAGAGGAAGAGAAGAGTGGAGAGGAGAGCCGAGGAGAGCCGAGCCTGCCTGGAAGAGCCGAGAGGAGAGCCGAGCCTGCCTGGAAGAGCGGAGAAGCAGCAGCCGCTCCTCCTCCTTCAGGCAGGTGGCAAGACTCAGCGCGCATGTGCAGCCCCCCCGGTCAATGGTGTCCCGTTTTGCCATCGCTGAAATCTGGTCACTTTAAGCTAGTAAGTCCACAGAGAGCCATAGGGAATAGAAAAGATCAATTCTCCTAAGATGGCCATCTTCTTCATATTCTAGTCTGAACCACCAGAACACCATTGATGTCAAGTCAAATAGTAAAAGGCAGAAATAAGCAGAAGCATAATATTTACAGGAAGAGCTCCTTATTCTTATTTTTGGGTCACTTGTCATTATGATAAAATGTAATATATATTAGTTGAGCTGGAGAGGGAGATGATGGGAGGGAGGGAAACTCAGTGATGGGTTGCCCCCGGTTAGGACTGGTTCGCAAGAAAACCGGTGGGAGGCTCTGCCCACCAACCCTGACGTCATCAGAAAGCTTCTGTGCATGCACGGCCCCATTACTAACTGGTAGTAAAGGTAAGTACAACCCACCCATGGAGAAACTCTAATAGATATAGTCTTTGTTGAAAAAGTTTATTGTACCCTTGTCTTCCTATGATTTTAATGCGTTTAATGTATGTAAATGATTCCATGACTGAATTTCTGGACTTAATGGTAGGACTTTTGTTACTCTGAAAACTGGCCAATATTTTGACTGTTTACTCTCTTCCATTGCTACAAGTATCCCATGGCTCCTTGATTGTTTCACTATCCTTAGGTGCTACCAGACATGACAAAAATAGTTATGTAACACAGAATGGCTGCTGGGATAACAAGGAAAGAAGCTAAAGCCTTCTCCACAATTCAATATAAGAAAGCTATCTAAATGGGTTTTTTAAAAACATTCCCCATTGTTTATGACTGGCTAGCTTGTCATCCCCTTCAGATGTTCTTTGCCAAACCAGCAATGAAAGCAAGACCATACCTCCCCCCACCTACCTATATTATGCTTCAAAATCATTTCATATAATACCAAATAAATCCTCCTGGAGAAGAGCTCCCCTCTTTCTAAGTCTTTCTCCTTACACAAACAAATTTCATTACAGATTTCAAGGGTGACACAATAAGCCTGTTGTGGAAAAAAAAATGCAAACAGACCATCAATTTTCGTTCCTTGTTCTCAGTTCTTTTTTTTTTCTGAGTAAAAGGAATCCACACAGGAATTTTTCCAGTTTGCTGTCTGATTTTCTCACTTCATTGTTGCAGCTTCCGTTCATGCTGCTTACATTATCACCTTTTTCTTTTAAAATATGCTTCTTACCCTTTTGATCTGCTAATTGCTATTTCATTGTCTGATTCTTTTTGAGTGCTCTTTCGTATATTATCTGACTTGCCTTTTAAATACTCATATTCCTTCTGGTCTTTATAGTCCTTCCCTCCATGTGACTATCTTCCTAGGTGTCTTAGATTCACTTTTCTTCAGCTGACCTTGTCTTTTGTTTTTTTGAAAAAAAAATTCCAGTCTTTGCATAAAAATATCCTGATGGTCAAAAACATCATATCTTAATTTTATTTTCCATTTTATTAACTCCCTTTTTCTCCTTTTACAGCTGGCACACTTATCCTGCCTCTTTTTTTTCTGAGTTTTAACTCAGTCAATTCCAAGTGGTATTTGTTACATAAGCTAAAATAAAATCAAACAGAATACAAATTATAGGAAATCAAGTGCACTTTCTGGATGAGGGACTTCAGTAATTGAATTGTTACATAGCCACTAGGTGAAGGCAAAGAATATAAAGTACCTTTAAAAAATAAAAGAAGAGGAATCCAAGGAGAATTTTACCTAGTAAAATCAGGTCGGAATATTTAGCTTCCATCTGGAAAAAAAAAACCCTACCAAGGGGCATTCTGTTTTATATAAATATTAACCAATTTATGTAATGTATCAGTTTCCCATGTTCAAACATTTGTAATTTAAAAAACTACAAAACTGCATTATTATTTCATTCTTTCTTTCATCCCTTTTTTTCCTGTATCTGTGAAATACACCATCTCAATTAAAAGGCCTCTGTGGCTCAGACTGCTAATGCAGTCTATTAACAGCAGCTGCCTGCAATTACTGCAGGTTCTAGTCCCACCAGGCCCAAGGTTGACTCAGCCTTCCATCCTTTATAAGGTAGGTAAAATGAGGACCCAGATTGTTGGGGGCAATAAGTTGACTTTGTATATAAATATACAAATAGAATGAAGACTATTGCTAACATAGTGTAAGCCGCCCTGAGTCTTCGGAGAAGGGCGGGATATAAATGCAAAAAAAAAAAAAGGGCATTTATGTTTCCATTTTTATAGTCCGAGCATCACATTATAACATTCACAACTTATTCAAAGACACTGTATTTAAGAAAATTCCTCCAATTTGTTGTGATGACCCAGAACATGGCACAGAGGCAACACAGTCAGCTGACAGTTCAAACCTCCCCTTTATTGCTTCTAAAGTTCCCACAAATGCTCTCATGTTTCTGGCAAGTCCCAGAGCAAAGTGATCTCTCCCTCCCTCCCTCCCTCCCTCCCTCCATCTCTCTCTCTCTCTCTCTCTCTCTCTCTCTCTCTCTCTCTCTCTCTCTCTCACACACACACACACACACACACACACACACACACACACACACACACACACACACACACTCGCAGCACAATGCTGTGAGCACAATGGCTGCAAAACAAGAAATCCAGCAGGGCAAGGGAATAAGTCAGTTAGTCAGTTAGTCCAGGAAGCAAAGGAACAAGGCAATTAATATAGGAAGCAAAGAAACAAAGCAAATAATCCAGGAAATGTCCAACATCAGCAACAGCACACTCCATGAATTCAGCATTTGTTCCCGACAAATGCCCCACCCCACAGTGTCTCCTTAAGTCTCAGTCCCCAGGTGTGCCTGTGGAGAGGGGTAGGGTGCTCTCCTCCTGAGGAGTCAGGTCAGCCTGTGCTGTTCCTGCCTTCTGTCCACTCTCTGTGCTCAATGATCAGGAAGGGGTGGTCCTTGCTCATCACCTGAGCTTTGTCTGTCATGTTCACTGCTTAGTCTCTCTTGGTCATCCTGCCCCTCTTACTCCCTGCCTACAAGCTGTCCCACTCTTGAAAGGCCCTGTCCTGACTCAGCCTGCTCCTCCCCATATTCCTCGAAAGCCAATGAAGCCACCGTTCAATCTCTGTTGGCTCCAGTTCCGGCTCATCTTCCTCCACAGATTCAGGCTCTGACAGGGGCATGGCATTTGTTTTTGTCCTGAAAAGAATAACATGGTAATGCTGACCTGTTTCTTTAACTCAAGCAGTGATAATAGTTTAGTGCCGGTGTTTCTCATTTGTATAGTAGCTGCATAGGAACAAGGCAGTTCTCTTGGTCCCACCCTTGAGATAAGATTTGCATACAAGCTTTATCCTTAGACATGGACATCTGAATATGAAGTTCTGGTCATGAATAGCTGATTGATCTCAACATTTTCAGCAATATTGTATGCCCTAATATTACAAGTATGAATTGAATTCCAATGTCCACTTCTATTCTCAAAATTCAGATGGATACAAATATAGGCCATCATTGCAATGTCAGTGACCATGCTCAAAGATTGGAATGGTTCTTATGACTACGTATTATTGCTGTTTAAATGAAAAAAATATGCATTGTCTAATGATGATGTGATAATATTCAATACATCTGCATCAGAATTAGAGCTGTTGATCCTTAAATTGCAGAACAGCCTATTGAAATAATAGTAGGCACTGTAATTTTCCTTTACAATCCTGTTCATTTCAGTAAAATGTATGTGTAAAGCTTTGTACTTTAAATTATATATTACTTCATTTTGTAAATAGGGAATAAATTGTTTGCAGATAACATTTTTGCTAACAATATTCAATATATATGTGCTTTTTTGTCATCGCTATTTTTTGTAGATACAGTTTTCTATAACAACAATTTATGTAGTTAGAGACAATGCCAAAAAAGAGACATGTATGATGTAACCATATATGTTATACGCAGTAGTGGGTTGCAAATTGTGTCGCTACCGGTTCGCTCGTGGGTGTGCATGCACTGACGCGCAATGTTTCTGTGCATACGCAGAAGTGTCCGGGCAGGTGGGTGGAGCCTCCCACCACCGCTACCAGTTCACCTGATCAGGGAGAACCAGTAGTAACCCACCACTGGTTATGGGCTGCGAAATGATGTTCAGAATATGACACAAATACAATATACAAGTATACAAATAACCCATACAAACGAAATGTATGATACATTGAAGTACAGATAATTGACAAATTTGTGTATAAAATAAAATGCAATGTCCATGGATATCAATAAATATACTGTTAAATTATTATTTATTTAGTTTTTAATGGGCCAGGATTTAAGCACCAAAATTGACACTGCTATAAGAAAAGGCTATGCAGTTGCAGTTTATTAAAGTCTTTGCTTCTTTTGCAATTCTAGTTAATTACTGAAAGATATGACTATTTTAAATGAACCGAGATATGAGGAAAATGATTTGGTGAATCAGGAGACAACTCTAAAATGGCTTTGAAAGCCTTTTATTATATATCATTGCAAAATGACTCAAGATATTATAGTAACATCAGAATGAAAATGCCTATTGAAATTTCTCTGTCATCTCCTAATAAGGGACTTAATATTTTCTTTAATTTCAACAAATAGAAATGGAATTGACATCTCTTTTCCACTGTTGATATAATGCAAGAAATATAAAAGACTAATACCCCTGAGGATATGAATTAATGTATAGTGATGACTATCCTGAAAATAGCTATAGTATCTGTCTGTCTGTCTGTCTATCTATCTATCTCAGTATATTATAGTTTGGGTAAGTTTGTTCAGTAGCAACTGATTCTCCTATCTCTTCATATTAACCCATTTTAATATTATTTAAGAATTTATCTAAAGTGTTTTTAAGGTATTCAAATTGGTGGCCATTTGGTGGCCATTCACTGTGGCAGTGAAATCCATCAATCATTCTCACTCTCACTCTCACTCTTTCTCTCTCACACAATACTAGATAATATAAGAGGATGGTGAAAATGTAACCCTTTTTTTGTGAAGCCTTTTTTCACTGTCTTGGTATACTTCTTCCGCCCAGATGGTATGTTCAAAAAATCCAATTTGGGGGAAAAATTACTATCTGCCTGTTTGAGGGAATAGAAAGAAGACTCTTTTTCCATAAGGAGGGGGGACAGGTAATAACTGCTTCCAACATTCTCCCAGGAAACTGGTGCTCAGGCAGTCATGGATGGGAAATAATTGATTCCTGATGTGATCATGATTCTCAGTACTAGAGAGAGAAAAAGAATGTGCCTTCCTTCTGCAGCAGATTAAACATTAGAATATAATGCTTGATGATGAAACCAATTGTCTAATTGAGTAGCTGTTTTTCTTTGCCAGAGATATTCAAACAGAACTAGTAGCTTCTTGGGGATGTTGTAGCATGTCTCTCTTGCCTAGATGATCTTCATGACCACTCCAAATATGCTTATCTCGACTGGAGGAAAAAGTGCTCGGCTGAAAGAAAATTAAAGCAGAATAAGGTTTCATTTGATCTATTGGAAATATGAAAATTCCTGAATTAAATAATTGGCTTGGTTGAAACTGAGGCAGAATGTGCCAAGTAATTTTGAAGGTCATGGTCTGATGGGTAGAAGGTGGGCTCTGGCTGTTCCAAAACAGGTTTTGAGACTGTACAAGAATCTGGAACTCCACTTTTTCTACCCCTGCTGTAGCCCCAAAGTATCACCTTAAGGAAAACATCATATTAATGAGTCTAAACATCTCTTAAACTTGCTGGCACCTTTACAAGAACAGATTTAGCTTCATTAATCAGATAATAAAACTGTGTTGTTGTTTTTACTGGTTTATTTTCATTGGTTTTCAGAATAAGAACATTCAGTTGCTAAAAGTAAGCATCAATATTTCTACAGAAAAATGGAAAAGCCAAACATTTACATATGTTCTATATCTGAATGAAGCCTTGTTGGTTAGGGAGCATGTTTCTATTAGTTGCAGCCACAACAAAATGCTCAGGATTAATAAAACAAATTAGAAACGTAGTTCCTACGTTTCCACCCTCATTGCATCGGCAGATAACCGCCCGGCCGCCCTGTTTCGGGTGACTCGCTCCCTCCTTCAACAGGGGGGGCGGGATGACCCCCTACAGGGACGTGCCGAGGAGTTTAACGGTTATCTATACGATAAAATCGTTCAGCTTCGGGATAGTTTAGACCAAAATTGCGATGATCCAAGTGGGATGGCAGAGGCACGTCTTGTTGAGGTTATTTGGGATGAGTTTGAGACTGTGGCTCCCGAGGACGTGGACAGGTTACTGGGGAGGCTACATGCGACCACGTGTTTACTGGACCCGTGTCCTTCCTGGCTGGTGCTGGCTACTCAGGATGTGACACGAGGCTGGCTCCAGGGAATTATAAATGCTTCATTGTTGGAAGGGGTTTTCCCCGCTGCCTTGAAAGAGGCGGTGGTGAGACCCCTCCTCAAGAAGCCTTCCCTGGACCCAGCTTGTTATGTATCTTTAAATATTTTGGCGGGAAACAAGCACGTTGCTGATTGGTTGAAGCCGCCGGTGAAACAGTATATAAGGAGAGGTTTTTCCCCAGCCAGGTTGCTGGGTTCACCCTATATTAAAGAGCTGTTGTCACTACCCTGGTCTCCAGCCTCGTTACTTCCCGAACTTAACACTGGCGATGAGGATGGGATCTCGAGGCTAAGGAGAACCAGAACCGAGCTGAAGCACGGAAGAACCGAACCCAGCAAACACAGGGCAGAAACGCGGAGATGGCCAGTTACACTCCGCCCGCGCCGTTTGACCCAGCCAGAGAGAAATGGGGAACGTACATGACCCGTTTCGAAAGCTTTCTAGAAGCAAACGAACTGCAAGGAGTTCCAGACAACCGCAAAAGGGCATACTTCTTGAGCCACTGCGGTCCCGAGGTCATCGACATCGCGGAAGCCCTGGCAGAGCCAACGCCGGTACAATCGGTATCGTGGCAAACTCTGCAAACCCTGCTAAAAAACCATTTCGCGCCAACGCCGTCCAAATACGTGCGGCGTTTTGAATTTGGAGAGCGCCGACAGAGAGAGGGCGAAACCATCGGCGACTACATGGCCGCCCTGCGGAAAGCCTCCAAAGACTGTGGGTACCGAGACCTAGACGAGGCGCTGCTGGAGCAACTCATCCGTGGGGTCAGAGACATGCGTTTGCGGAGGCAACTGCTATCGAAAAGCAATCTAACGCTGGCAAACGCCCTGGACGAAGCCAGAGCGCATGAAATGTCCACCCAAGCGGCGGAGACCCTGCACCAGCCACTCACACCGAAGGCTAGCACAAAATCAACCCCGGTGCACCAAGAAGAGATCCAGACCGAATCCGACGGTGAGGATGAGGAAGGGGTTTGCCGAACCGAGAAACGCGGCAAAGAAGACGGGGACGAATGCGGAAGTTGCGGAGGTCCACACCAGCGCCAACACTGCAAGTTCAAGGACGCTACATGTCGGCGGTGCGAGAAGAAGGGGCACCTAGCTCAAGTCTGTCGAGCTCCCCAACCTTCCCGCCGAAAATTCAAATCGGCCAATCAGAGCGCGGGATCGGCAAGGCGACCCATGATTGGCTCAAACAAAAAGGGCGCGAACTCGAATCAAACGACGGTGATCATAGGCCGCGCCACAACCCGGGTGGAGAAGAAGATCTTCACCAAGCCAAAAATAGAAGGAGTGCCGTGCCGACTAGAAGTGGACACCGGGTCAGCGATCACCATCATGTCCTGGGACACTTTGGCGAAAGCATTGCCGTCAGTCGCAAAGCGCCACCTGCAAACACAACGGCTACGAGTCCACGACTACCAAGGGAATCGCATCCCTGTTCGAGGGACCACCTCTGTCCGAGTCGAGTACGGACCACACAAGAAGACCCTGCCCATCACGATCGTCGAAGGGACCCTGCCTAGTTTGTTGGGACTAGACTGGTTCCGTGCATTGGGCATGGGAGTGACTGGCATCTACAGAAGTGACTGTAACCTAAAAGACATACTCATGAACGAGTTCGAAGATGTCTTCAAAGACTGCCTGGGCAAGTACAAGGGGACCCCTATTTCCTTCAACTTAGACCCCCAGGTAGCCCCCATTAGGTTAAAGGCAAGGAGAGTCCCTTTTGCCCTTAAACCTAAGATTGACAAGGAGCTAGATAAGCTCATAAATCAGGGGATTCTGGTGCCAGTCGATCACGCAAAGTGGGAGACACCAATCGTCACCCCAGTAAAACCAGATGGGTCAGTTAGAATCTGCGCTGACTACAAGGCGACGTTAAACAAAGCCTTACAGAAAAGCGCTTACCCGGTTCCCGTGGTGCAACACTTGCTGCACTCGTTGGGGCAAGGGCAAGTCTTTGCAAAGTTAGACTTGGCTCAAGCCTATCAACAACTGCCCGTAGACGCCAACACAGCCGAAGCCCAAACGATTGTAACTCACAGAGGTGCGTTCAAGTGTACCCGATTACAATTTGGGGTGAGTGTGGCACGGGCTGTTCAAAATTTAATGGAACGACTTCTGCAAGGGCTCCCAGGGTAGTCCCTACTTTGATGATGTATTGATATCAGCCGAAAATTTAGAGGAATTGGGGGAGCGTTTGAGAAAAGTTCTGGGCATTTTCCGGTCAGCCGGACTAAAGGTTAAAGTGAACAAATGCCAGATAGGGGTAGAATCCGTCGAGTTCTTGGGCTACCGAATAGACAAGAAAGGAATTCACCCCACTGAGAGCAAGGTCAAGGCAATCAGAAAGGCTCCAGCGCCCAAAAACAAAACAGAGCTACAGGCATTCCTGGGGCTAGTGAATTTTTACGCGGTCTTTTTAAAAAACAAAGCGACCGTTGCTGAGCCGCTGCATAAGCTTCTGGGAAAGAATACTGTTTGGTCTTGGGGAAAGTCGGAAGCTAGGGCTTTCGAAGCAGTAAAAAACCTACTCTCCAGCGATAGCCTACTGATTCAGTATCATAGCTCATTGCCATTAGTACTGGTTTGCGATGCCTCCCCTTACGGGGTGGGGGCTGTGCTCAGCCACAGACTTCCAAACGGCACAGAAGCCCCTATAGCATTCTACTCCAGAACGATGTCCTCCACGGAGAGGAACTACAGCCAGTTGGATAAGGAAGCGCTAGCAATTGTGTCAGGGGTAAAAAAGTTTCACGAATACGTCTTTGGTAGAGACTTTGAAATTGTTACTGACCATAGACCGTTGTTAGGGATACTGGCTGGCGACCAACGCCTGTGGCACTTTCGCCACGATTGACCCGATGGACTATCTTTTAGCCGCTTATTCCTACAAGCTGCAGCATCGACCGGGAAAAGAAGTGGGGCATGCGGACGTTTAAGCAGATGCCCACTACCAGGGGCGATCAAGACCCCACTCCGGGACGCCCATCCTGCTAATTGACTCTTTGGACTCTGGCCCAGTCACATCTAAGGAGGTGGCTCGGGCATCATACCGACATTACTTTGAGGACTGTACTCGGTTGGGTACAAGAGGGTGGCCCGCTGCGCCGGGCGGCGTTTAAGGAATTTATAAAAACGTGGGGAACTCTCGGCTCAAGGGGTGCCTGCTATGGGGCGATCAGTGGTGATCCCGGAGAAATTGAGGAAAGGGTATTGGACCTCCTCCACGAGGTCACCCAGGGATCGTAAGGATGAAGGGGCTAGCAAGAAGTTATGTTTGGTGGCCACTCATGGACTCAGAAATTGCTGAGAGGGTAGGAAATGCCAGGCTTGCCAAGAGTCCAGACCTCTACCCCAACGGCCCCAGTCAGGAATGGGAAAAACCCCAAGGACCCTGGTCGAGAATCCACATTGATTTTGCTGGCCCTTTCCACGGCCAAACCTTCCTAGTGGTAGTCGACGCTTTCTCTAAATGGTTGGAAATCATTCTCATGAGATCCATGACAGCCGAGGCAGTAATCGCAGCCCTGCGGCACCTATTCGCAACCCACGGGTTGCCTGACACGCTAGTATCCGACAACGGCCCGCAATTCACGGCAACCCAGTTTGAGGAATACTTGGCAGAGGAGGGCATCCGACATGCCTCTCTGCGCCTTTCCACCCTCGTCGAATGGCCTTGCAGAGCGTTCCGTCCGGAGCGCTAAGGAGGCATTGTCCAGACTCAAGCCAGGCGACTGGCAAACAAAGATAGACTTCTTTCTGGCTATTCAGCACAGAACCCCCAGCACTGCTACAGGCAGAAGCCCAGCCGAATTATTGATGGGACGGAAGCTCCGGTGCCCACTGGACCGTTTAAATCCCCATTACACACCAGAGGGTTACAAGGGGGAACTGGAAAAAACTAGAGAAATGGGCATAGGCGACCGAATGTGGGCCCGCAACTATGGGGACGGCCCAAGTTGGCTAGCAGGGCAAATCATAAAAGCAACCGGTCCAAAATCATACTTAGTTGAGTTAAAAGACAACCGAGTATGGAGGCGCCACATAGATCAGATAAGAAAACGAATAGCCGAACAACCCGAGCTAAATGAGACAGATAATGACCAATCATTATTTGAACCCACAGCTGACCCTAACCCGGGGGAGGCGCAAGACTTAGCTGAGTTCCCGGAGGTCCAGCGACGCCATCAGGTTCCCGTTGGAAACAGCAGGGACGACTCTGCAAGTAATCCGAGGCCAGATGGCCTAGCAAAAGAGTCTGCAAGTAATCCAGGGCCGGATGGCCTAGAGAAAGAGCTGGGAGGAGCAAACGGCCCCTCCGACCAGCTCAACCCACTCCCAAGGACTGAACCGCGCAGGTCCGAAAGAATCAGGAGACGCCCAGGTTATTTGCGTGACTACGTCGAAAAATAACATGTAAAATAATATGTAAATATAAGTAAAGTGTTTTCTGGGAGGGGAGGAGTGTTATGTATCTTTAAATATTTTGGCGGGAAACAAGCACGTTGCTGATTGGTTGAAGCCGCCGGTGAAACAGTATATAAGGAGAGGTTTTTCCCCAGCCAGGTTGCTGGGTTCACCCTATATTAAAGAGCTGTTGTCACTACCCTGGTCTCCAGCCTCGTTACTTCCCGAACTTAACACAGCTGTTTTGGGTAATTATTGTCCAGTCTCCAACCTTCGCTTTGTGGCGAAGGTTGTAGAGAGTGTGGTTGCATGGCAGCTTCCCCGGTACCTGGATGAAGCTGTCTATCTAGACCCGTTCCAATCCGGCTTCCGGACCGGTCACAGTACGGAGACAGCTTTGGTCGCGTTGGTGGATGACCTCTGGAGGGCCAGGGATAGGGGTTGTTCCTCTGCCCTGGTCCTATTAGATCTCTCAGCGGCTTTTGATACCATCGACCATGGTATCTTGCTGCACTGGTTGGAGGGGTTGGGAGTGGGAGGCACTGTTTATCGGTGGTTCTCCTCCTATCTCTCCGACCGGTCGAAGACGGTGTTGACAGGGGGGCAGAGGTCGACTGCGAGGCACCTTACTTGTGGGGTGCCTCAGGGGTCGATTCTCTCGCCCCTCCTGTTCAACATCTACATGAAGCCGCTGGGTGAGGTCATCAGTGGTTTCGGGGTGAGTTATCATCTGTACGCTGATGACACTCAGCTGTACTTTTCCACCCCGGACCACCCCAATGAAGCTGTCGAAGTGCTGTCCCGGTGTCTGGAAGCCGTACGGGTCTGGATGGGGAGAAACAGACTCAAGCTCAATCCCTCCAAGACGGAGTGGCTGTGGATGCCGGCACCCCGGTACAGTCAGCTGCAGCCGCAGCTGGCTGTGGGGGGTGAGTTATTGGCCCCAACGGAGAGGGTGTGCAACTTGGGTGTCCTCTTGGATGGGCGGCTGTCGTTTGACGATCATTTGGCGGCCGTCTCCAGGAGGGCCTTCCACCAAGTACACTTGGTGTGCCAGTTGCGCCCCTTTCTTGACCGGGATGCCTTATGCACGGTCACTCATGCCCTTGTCACTTCCCGCTTGGACTATTGCAATGCTCTCTACATGGGGCTGCCCTTGAAGTGTACCCGGAGGCTGCAGCTAGTTCAGAATGCAGCTGCACGGGTAATAGTGGGAGCGACTCGTTGCTCCCATGTAACACCAATCCTGCGCAGCTTGCACTGGCTTCCTGTGGTCTTTCGGGTCCGCTTCAAGATTTTGGTTACCACCTTTAAAGCTCTCCATGGCTTAGGACCCGGGTACTTACGGGACCGCCTGCTGTTACCTTTTGCCTCCCACCGACCCGTACGCTCACACAGAGAGGACCTTCTCAGGGTGCCGTCCGCCAAGCAATGCCGGCTGGCGGCCCCCAGGGGAAGGGCCTTCTCTGTTGGAGCTCCTACGCTCTGGAATGAACTTCCCCCTGGTTAACGTCAAGTGCCTGATCTTCGGACCTTTCGCCGTGAGCTGAAAACGCACCTATTTATTCAAGCGGGACTGGATTGATATTTTATTGGGGTATTTATGTCTTATGATTTTAAATGGTTTTAAAAATTTTGGCCACGTTATAATATTTCTTTTTAACTTCTTTTTAATGTTTATACATTGTATTTTTACTAGGCTGTACACCGCCCTGAGTCCTTCGGGAGAAGGGCGGTATAAAAATTGAAATAAATAAATAAATAAATAAATAAGAAAGTGATAATTAATACTGTATAAATATCCAGTTCCTGATTTTCTTATTCAATATTGTAGACTATCCAAGTCATTGACCAATGCTGCTGACAAATATCTTTTTACAAGACTTCTAATAACTACTATCACTTTACTGGCTTTCCTGATCTAAACCAATTATCTAAATATGTAAGTGCTTTCAGAATATTATAGAAAATGTCCCAAAATAGCACACAGTGGAGGGAGTCATGTGACATATTTAAAATTATTTATTTATTTATTTATTAGTACAATGAAACAAGTAACAGTATAAACATAGACATGGACACATGAAAAAAAATGGCACAAAAAAAGGATATAAATAGGCAAAACATAGCCATAAACACATAGAATAATTACATATAATTGGGAACAGTACGACACGGACAGTAGGCATGCTGGTGCGCTTATATACGCCCCCTTAGGGACCTCTTAAGAAGCATGAAAGGTCCATGGTAGACAGTTTAAGGTAAAAGATATGGGGATTAGTGAGACTAACAACAGGATCAGGTAGAGTGTTCCAGACTCTATTGCAGAAGTCATATTTCCTACAATTAAGATTAGAGCCAATTACATTGAGCTTAAATCTATTAATAGCCTTTGTGTTATTATGGTTGAAATTAAAGTGCTCATTTACAGGTAGAACATTTTGATAAATAATCTTATGAACTAAGCATAGATCAGAACGTAGACGACATAGTTCGAGGCTATCTAGACCTAAAATTTCAATTACTCAATAATCATCTAATTGTTAGTAACAGATTGTCCCAATATGCATATAATATGTGTAATCCAGTTTGTAATTCTGCATTATCATTAAATGGAGATATTGGCTTCTATGAATCATTGGCTGAAAAATATTCACTAGATTGTGATGAATGGGTGCAATATTTGCTACTGAAATGACATAATTAAAACTCCCTTGATTTGATGTAAGAAAACAGCCAGGAGCTTCTGGTTTGTAATGCCATGATGAGATAATGCCATAAATTCACATTGATGGACATTTTAAGATAATTCATGTTTATTTCTCCTCCCCAACTTTAATTGCATATAATAAAAATGCAGGCACATATGCTTAACTTTAAAACTACCTAATGATCACAATTACCTTAAAGAATTGTAAACCATCTAATTTCTCAGCTGAAGGATGGGAGTTATTCACAATATTTTGGAGAAAGTAGGAAACACAGAAATCTCTTTCCCCAAGACACCATATTTATAGAGGATCTCTGATTATTACAGACGGTTGATTTCTATTGTGCTATTTCATTATGAATAATATGGCCCATGAACTTTGAAACCAAGCTGAACCGAGCAAAATATATTTCAAGTAAATTCCAAAGCCTAGCAATAGAATCTGTTATCTGTGGCCATTTGAGGTTTATAAGTGAGATTGTAAAAGTCTAAGTGAGTTTATAAGTGAGTTAATTTTTATTTATTTATTATAAGTTTATTTATTTATTATTTATTATTTTATTTTAATTTATTTATTATAAGTGAGTTTATTTTTATAGTGAGTTTATAAGTGAGATTGTAAAAGATTGAGGGCAAAAGAAAAAGGGGACGACAGAGAACAAGGTGGCTGGATGGAGTCACTGAAGCAGTAGGCATGAGTTTAAATGGACTCCAGAGGATGGTAGAGGACAGGAAGGCCTGGAGGAATGTTGTCCATGAGGTCGCGATGGGTCGGACACGACTTCGCAACTAACAACAACAAATTTGCTGGACTTGGCAGTCTTGGGAAGTTCTGGGAAGCACGAAGCTGAAGCCTGAAGATGACAAATGAGACTTTGTCGAAACGTCGCCAAAATACTTCCAATTTTACGCGGGAGAAAACCCGAATAACCAAAGACCTACATACAAACACCCACGAAAACCTCAGAAAACAAATATATATATATATATATATATATATATATATATATATATATATATATATATATTTATATATATATATATATATATATATATATATATATATATATATATTAAATATATATATATATATTTATATATATTATATATATTAAATTTATATATTTATATATATATATTTCAAACCCTCCAATCCATACATGCAGCAGGCTGACACCCACTGTGAAGAGGTGGCACGACCCATGAACACGAAGCCGGACAACAGCTGTGCAGCTCACCAGCTCAAATCCCCTGCAGCTCAGACTAATCTGAGCACAACCAAGCCCCACCCAAAGAGGACACACCCCATCCAATCAGAGCACCAAAAACCCCCATCCAATCAGAGCACAGCCAAGCTCCCACCCAATCAGTTCAAACCCCACTAGCAGTTAAAAGGAAGAAACAGCTGCAGTCACACATTGCTCCCAGAAGCACGAAGCTGAAGCCTGAAGATGACGAATGAGACTTCGTCGAAACGTCGCCAAGACACTTCCAATTTTACGCAGGAGAAAACCCGAATAACCAAAGACCTACATACAAACACCCACGAAAACCTCAGAAAACAAATATATATATATATATATATATATATATATATATATATATATATATATATATATATATATATATATATATATATATATATATATATATATATATGTTTATATATTGATTATATATTTATATATATTATATATATTAAATATATATATTTATATATATATATTTCAAACCCTCCAATCCATACATGCAGCAGGCTGACACCCACTGTGAAGAGGTGGCACGACCCATGAACACGAAGCCGGACAACAGCTGTGCAGCTCACCAGCTCAAATCCCCTGCAGCTCAGACTAATCTGAGCACAACCAAGCCCCACCCAAAGAGGACACACCCCATCCAATCAGAGCACCAAAAACCCCCATCCAATCAGAGCACAGCCAAGCTCCCACCCAATCAGTTCAAACCCCACTAGCAGTTAAAAGGAAGAAACAGCTGCAGTCACACATTGCTCCCAGAAGCACGGCTGAAGCCTGAAGATGACGAATGAGACTTTGTCGAAACGTCGCCAAGACACTTCCAATTTTACGCGGAGAAAACCCGAATAACCAAAGATCTACATACAAACACCATGAAAACCTCAGAAAACATATATATATATATATATATATATATATATATATATATATATATATATATATATATATATATATATATATATATATATATATATATATATGCTTATACCTTTATATACTATATAACCTTTCTGTATGATAGTTACATATATTGTTGTGACAAAATAAATAAATAAATAAAAAGTCAATATTGGTATCTTAATGACCACACAGATAGAGTTTCTCCAGGAATATCTGTCCTGAGCTGGTTCTTCAACTCTTCCAATTGTGCACCCATCACTGGTTTAACTGAGTTCATCCATCTTGCTGCTGGTCCTTCTTTTTTTTTCTTTAAAAATAAATCCCAATGTTATGGACCTCTCTAAAGAGTGGGTCTTTGTATAATGTGTCTGAAGTATAATCTGAGCAGTTTATTTCTGCCTCAGGAGAAATAAGTTTATTTATTTGATAACCTATTTGCTTTCTTGGCTATTCATTGTATTCTCTAACCCCAAATATAAAAAGCATCAATACTCTTTCTATCCTGTTTCTTTTCCTATGACACTTCCAAAAAATCTGATCCTTTGTAGTTATAGATATATCTTGGCACCTGAAAATTATTTCCAAACACTTCAAGTCCTAACCTGCAGCCTACTTTTTGTTTGCTGGTTCACTTATGATTGATGATCCTAAAAGGCAGAATATCTGCCACTTCAATATTTTCATTGTTGAAATGAAAATCTTGTAGCTGTCATCATTAGTTTGGTCTTCTTTATATTTAATTTTCATCCAATTTTTTCCATTATGCTCCTTTGACTTTTATTAGCAGATCACTTCCATTTTTAGTTACCAAAGAACATTATTAACAAGATGGGCAGCCACACAGGTATTTTAAACAAGTAATCAAATAAAAACCTTTTAAAGTATCTAGGATAGTGATATCTCTACTGTGAATATCCAAATTAACATCCAACATCCAATATATATTCCTATCTCTGCTTGTAATATCGGTCCTTGTCTTTTCTAACAGCTACATGCAATTTTTTAAGTTCCTAAAATCTTTGTCTTTCTTGTCTTTGACTTTTCTTTTTGGCACTTTCTATTAAATTTTAGGGATATTGTCAAGATTATATTATGAAAAGTGTTTGATTTGCCTTAGCTTGCATAGGAATTGGGGTGACCTTCATGCCTTGGATGACTATCTACTTTTGGCATACATTCCTGGTACAACAGGACTCAGGGCTGTTGCTGAAACTGTTGCAGTTATTTTCATGTCATGTAATAAGTATGAGGGAGCTTGCTTGTAGCTCAGGGACTCTTTTATTTTAGTCTTTGATTTATTCACCCTTAAACATAATTGCACCTTTGTTTTTCAGTATTCCAAATGCACCTTTAACTTTTTAGCCTTCTTGGGCTGCCTGGGCAGTTTATGTTTTTAACTTACATAAAAGAGAAATGACAGCATTTTCTTTTCCATGAAGTCCTTTTTATTTACACGTAGGCACGGTTGTTCTCATGTTCAGGCTCTGTAATTGATATGTGTTTTCCTCCCCTGTGTAAACTTTACAGTTGTGACAGCGATTAAAGTTTACCAACTGCCTTCAGTGACTTGAACTGTCAGAAAGAGACAGGAGTGACTGATGCATTTGTGAGCTTTACCTTTGGGAGGAAAGAAAATGCTTCCCAAATTTCTCTGCAAACATAACACCTTCAAAGTTATTGAAGGCCTGCTTGGCAAACAAATCAAAGCAATGAAAAGAAAAAAATGTGAGCAGGCATGCACCTGTCCAGATACAGATTTTGATATATGTACATTCATACACTTTAGATGCTGAAAATACCACCTTTGTGCATTGGTGGGCACGTTTCAATAGATGCAAATCTTCCCATCCATTATTTGTTATGGAAGTAATTAAGGAATTACACACCACTAATTCCAAGAGTTGCCCACAGGGAATGGTTTTTAAAAAAATCAAGTAGCTATAATTAGGGTGGCCATAATGATGCAATAAAAACTCTTCTAACTTCAAAATGTTTGCTTTATGCCATTTTGAGGCAGGAAACCCACAGATACACAAACTACAGAGTTTTTAATCTACCAATTCAAAAGATTCAGACCCCTCCCCCCAGAAAATCATATACCTTCCCATATGCTTGTGAAGCTTCTAGTATTGTCCTAGCTCAGGATTGTCAAACTCACGGCCCGCGGACCAGATGCATCACATGTTGGGTATCCCCACCCTCAGTATAGCGAAGGAGAAAAAAGTCACGATACATCACGTGATGACGTGATGTTTGGAGTTTTACACCCATGTGAAACCCACCAGTTTGGTTTTTACTCCCTCCTGCGAGGTTCCTCATTATCAAATGTTTTGCCTCTACACATGCAATTTTAAAGATGCTACATTTGTTTGGATAAGAGTCTACATTTATAGGTAATAATGAACACTTTGAAATGTATTCAGAAGTGAATGGCAGCTGCAAAACTAATGCAACGAAAAGGTCACATCATCCCAGTGGGAATTGTAGCCACAAAATTCTGCTTTAATTGAAATTTCCAATTGGTTTTTAAGGCAGTGTGATGTGGAGTGAATTACAGTCATCTAATCAAGGTGTAATTAATGAACATAAAACTATGTCCAGGTCAAGCAATTCAAGCAAATACTGCAGTTTAAATAGAAGCTACAGTAATGCCAATTGCAGATCCTATAATGATGACTTGTGGGACAAAATGCCTGTCCCCAGATTTCAGTGGTATTAATCTGAATTAGCATGAGGTCTTGCTTCTTCATACGAAATCTTATATCTAATCACCCTGAACATAAATGCTTTAATGACCTAGATATCACAGCAGAGCTATTGCCACTAATATAAGTGTTTTGTCCCAGATATGTTTTTCTTTCCATTGCTAGTTAATCAGAGACACCTTGAACAGTAACAACAGGGCATCATTTTGCTCGTAGCATTTAAAGTCCAAAGTAGATTTTGGTTTTCCACTACGCGGAATACTTACATTTTATTTTAGCCTTTATTCATTTCCTTTTCTACTCCAAGCCATTATATTTTGCACCTATATAAAGAATTCTTCCTGCTAGATTGCTGTAGCTAGGCCAAGTGCAGCCTGAATCTTGCATAAAAGCTCCACAGGGAAATCAGCTAAAGCCTGTAAAACTTTTTTTCAAGCTTTAAGACTGTCCTAAAGAATAGTTGTACCAGAAAGCTCTCAAATCATGAAGGACTCCAGGCTTTGCTTTAGAACAGTAATTCATGCTGCTGAGGGAAACTATGGCAATATTTGTCCTTTGTAAGAAAATAGGAAAGTGGAAAAAAATCCTTCAGGAAAATGCACTTTCAAGTATTCTTACACAACAGAATTCTTATAAAATGTTGTCAGAATATTAAACAAATGCCAATGCCTATTGCTGGGAGAGTAACTGTTCTATAGCCCTTCCCACCTGGGGGAAAATCTTCAGAAGTCCTACCCAATTATTAGTCATAATATAACACTTAACATACCTTATAAGTGGGTTTTGTCCTGTTCCAATGGTTTAAAATAGAATAGAATAACAGAGTTGGAAGGGAGCTTGGAGGTCTTCTAGTCCAACCCCCTGCTTAGACAGAAAACCCTACACCACTTCAGACAAATGGTTATCCAAAATCTTCTTAAAAACGTCCAGTGTTGGAGCATTCACAACTTCTGCAGGCAAGTTGTTCCATTGATTAATTGTTCTGACTGTCAGGAAATTTCTCTTTAGTTCTAAGTTGCTTCTCTCCTTGATTAGTTTCCACTCATTGCTTCTTGTCCTATCCTCAGGTGCTTTGGAGAATAGCTTGACTCCCTCTTCTTTGGGCAGCTTCTGAGATATTGGAACACTGCTATCATGTCTCCCCTAGTCCTTCTTTTCATTAATCTAGACATACCAAGTTCCTGCAACTGTTCTTCATATGTTTTAGCCTCCAGTCCCCTAATCATCTTTGTTGCTCTTCTCTGTACTCTTTCTATAGTCTCCAAATCTTTTTTACACCATGGCGACCAAAACTGAATGCAGTATTCCAAGTGTGGCTTACCAAGGCATTATAAAGTGGTATTAATACTTCGCATGATCTTGATTCTATCCCTCTGTTTATGCAGCTGTGTTGGCTTTTTTGGCAGCTGCTGCACACTGCTGGCTCATATTTAAATGGTTGTCCACTAGGACTCTAAGATCCCTCTCACAGTTACTACTATTGAGCAAGGTAACAAATAAACTACCTGTGCATTTTTTTTCTTGTATAAATGTAGAACCTTACTTACTGTATATACTCGAATATAAGCCGATCCGAGTATAAGCCGAGGTCCCCAATTTTACCCCAAAAACTGGGGTAAACTGGGGACTCGAGTATAAGCCGAGGGTGGGAAATGAGGCACCTACCGGTTGGGGAAACCCTCCCTCCCTCAGCTGAGAAGGCTGGCGGCTCCCCCGCCCCGCCCTCTCACTGCACCGGCAGGGCTTCCCCGCGCCGTCCGGTAAAATGTGAAAAAAAGAAAAAAAAAAAAACTCGAGTATAAGCCGTATATACTCGAGTATAAGCCGAGGGGCTTAAAAAAAACAAAACTCGAGTATAAGCCGTATAGACCCGAGTATAAGCCGAGGGGACGTTTTTCAGCACAAAAAACGTGCTGAAAAACTCGGCTTATACTCGAGTATATACGGTATGTTTGTCTTGAGCTTGCCTAATATTGCAAATGGAGCACTAGACATGCTGCCTAAAGTTTAAAGAAGTACCCTTCTGTTTTCTTTAGTGGATAAAGGCAGGTACTTTACATAGTTGGGTTTAAATAGATCTAAGTTTTCTTAATTGTAAAATATTTCAAACGAAATGAGCCAAACATAGGTTGGTAATGAGGAAAATTTTGTAGGCTCACATGGAAAATATTTGCACAATGCAATTCCTAGCGAGCATGATCCAGCTGTAAATCCATTCAGATGTTGTCTTCTGAGTGATACAAGCCTCAAACCATCATTTACTTTCTTGGACATGTTTTGCAAATTGGAGAGGTGATTATTCATGATTGGAATATATCAGAGATAAATACAGAATTATATGTTTATTCATGGCATAACTGGTTTAAAGAACAATGTACAAAATGCAGGAAAGGGAGAAATAAAAGAAATTGACTGCTAGACACATCTGAAAGGAAATACAACTAAATCTAAACTAATATTTCTAATGAAATACTAATCTAGATAAATCCTGGCATGAAGTGGGAATTCATTTTCTGCAGACAATATCTTTTGTTAAAGACAAGGAAGCCTTTAAAAACGTAATAACAGTTTAGTAAGCCATTACGAGTTATAACTTTTTCAGTTGATTTTCGTCTACTTTAGCTTTGGATATTATTTTTTTACCCCCCCCAAAAAGGAGCATGTAAACTGGTTCATTCTACTGCTAGTAGGTCAAGGGGAAAAAAGTCAAACAATGAATGCAGTTGTAATTTAATGGTAACTCTAGTATATGTTAAAACCTTATTCATTTTTGAAATGTTTCACTCTTTGTTCACTGATTTTCAGGTGAAACGTTTCATTGCTGCTTCTTTCTAATTCTCTCTTTCCATTAAAATTATTGTGCTGGAAAAAAAAATATGCTGAAATTTTCTCATCTTAAATATTTGGATTTGGGAATCTGAAGAGTTATTGCTGAGCATCACAAACATATGGTGAAAACCATCAGTAGTTATTTTAGGTGAGTATTTTTAGTCTGAAATGAATACAAGCTGTGTGTGTTCAGCTGTGAGTATTGTGAAGAATCAGGTGGATAAATCTCCAGACAGACCAAAGCACGTGGCTTGGCTAAACACATCAGACAGGACTTTCTTTCAGACTAAAATCCCATCTCAAGTGATGGCTGGTGCCAGATGCTTCACAGGAAAGTGTAAATCTTCCATAATTGACAATGGTATAATAACATATTGAGGAAGGAAACCCATATGAACTCTTTACACAAGCCTGGAGTGTAAAGGTTGTTAATCTGTTATGCATTTATATATTTGGATATGTATAAAAGTGAAAGATTGTTCTGTGTCATTAATTTGAAGACTTCCTTGCGTATCAATATTTAGTGGACAGTGGAATGCAGGAATATATTATCTGGGGATAGTTAAGTTAATGTGCCATTATGAGATAGAAAAATCAGACATAGTTATGCACTTCTGTTCTTTTACTTAGCAAGCAATTACATATATTTGTTTATTTATTAAAAGGCATCTTGCTCTTCATCTGAGATATGTAACTTAAATGTAAGCCAGCCTGTGGACTGCATTTTACCTTCTTGTTGTTGTTGTGCCATATCTGTCATTGGATATTGTCAATCATGTTAGCGATCCTATTTTTATCAACAGCTGCATGAAAAAGTGCTGCTGAGTTTTGTCCATTCTGCCTATATTCTACCAGTATTTACCTATATTCTAAAAACCAATATTGTTATCTTGTACTTTGGCTATACGATAGGTTCAGTATGGAAAGCCAGACAATAAAATCATTAAATCAGTATTCTCAGATGCTGCTATTACTTTATAAAGTTGCCATTTAGATCAAGGTTAGACACTGTTAAATGGCCATGGTCTCTTTTTAACATTTATAAGGGTAGGACTATGATAGAAAATGACCATTATACATGGCTGAGATTTTAATTTTGGGTAAAATTTAGTGTATTTTTTTTTTTAAAAAAAATTTCAGCACTTATATTTTTTTGTGGATTTCTTGCTTCACAACAGCAGGGAATTGCCATCAGTTTTTATCTTTCATGGTCAGAAGAGATTCTGGGGGCTATGGGAAAGGGATATGGGATAATTGATTGCTGACTCTAATTTAGACAGCCCTGGATGCTAAAGATGTACAAGGTTAATGATAAAATATGAATAAATATTTTCTCAATATAAAACAGAGTCTAAAATCAACACTTGATATGTACTGTAGAGGAAGAGATAAGATCCATAAATTACTAATGGCCCATTGGGACTGATTTTTTAAAGATATATTTTAAAAACCCCTCCCTTGAAATAGTTGGTATTATCCTGCTGGCCATCAAACTGATAATTATTACCATGTCTGTCTTCAGTTGTTGAGCACTGCTTGGCTTGACTGACTTGAAAAAAAAAAGGCAATTGGCAAGCAGGGAAGATGAGCATCAACATTTAATAGAATAATACCTTAAAAAGCACCTGCTACCACCACAGATGGTACAGGAAGAAAGTTAGAGGGTAGTTTACCAAAGACTTCTTCTGACCAAAGCTGACTCCAACATAATCCCGATTAATAGCACTTATATCTTGACCAAATGAAGCTTCTAGATGAATGTCAGAAAAGCTTCATTCTCCAAACAGCTGTAAAATCCTGATTTTCTTCTTCAAGTGTAACAGAAAAAATATTTCATGATTGTCCAGCAAAATTTAGAAAACATTTTGGATTCCAAACTGACTTCTTAGTTCAAATTACAGTTTTTCTTCAATTTTTGTTAAAAAATTTGCAATAAATGGTAAAAGTGAATTAATAAATTTGGAGGAACATGTTATACAGTCTGTACCTGCAGAAAAAATCTGACCTGTCAAAGTAGCTAAATAATTAACTAAATAAGTAACTAAATAATTTTGCAGAATCAAAATAGATGAGAAAGTGAATGTGACAGAACATCAGATATGGCATCATGGGAAGGACAGCCAAAGATGGTAAAATGTTTTCTATTCTTTGAGTTACTACAGATAATTATGTATCATCTCACAAGGATTCATGCTGACGAATCTGCAGACCCACAGATGCTGCTACGTCTCAAATGCTGGTGGATGGTCCTATGGATAAGGACAGCTCCTCCAATCTTTTTAGTAACATAATTTTTTTTCTTCAAATCAAAAGCATTTTGAAAAGTCAGTTATTGCTACAATGTCAAAAAAGCATTTGCCAGCACAAGAGTTTGCGTTCTCTAGGCAAAATGTGTGCAGAGAGAACTCTCATTTTCATGGTGCTTTGTAGTGGATTGTCATAGAAATAAAGCTATGTGTTCAATTTAGCTTTCCCTTTTTTCTGCTCTCCAATTTATCTTAACTTTTACTTTTCTGCTATTTTGAATTTTGCCTTTGGATCACTGACATCACCTACATTCAAATATTTATGTAGTTCTTCCAACAGGTCCTAATATAAACAATTAAGATTTGCAGAAGAGTTTCCCAGATCAAGAGTATATAGATCACCCATTCTTAAAGCTGTAATATCCATATATTTAGTAGGAATTTGAACTGACATTTAGTATAAATAAAGTTCGTCAACTGAAAGCTAAGATTTGGACCCTTAAATGCAACCTTACTTTAACCTGAAGTTAACCCCACCAAACCAAAACAGATTGTATCAACTTAATACAAAGGAACTCAAATACAGTGACCACTTAATGAGAAGGAAGGGCTCACTGGAAAAGAGCCTAATGCTGGGAAAGATTGAGGGCAAAAGAAAAATGGGATGACGGAGAATGAGGTGGCCGGATGGAGTCACTGAAGCAGTAGGTATGAGCTTAAATGGACTCCAAAGGATGGTAGAGGATAGGAAAGCCTGGAGGAACATTGTCCATGGGATTGTGATGGGTTGGACACAACTTCACAACTAACAACAACAACAAAATACATAGGATCAAAAGAGCACAGAAAAGGAATTTAAAATTTTCTTCTATATTAATAAACCAACACAGACAAAAATAAAATCTTTCCCAAGCAGTAGAAAATTTAGAAGAGGAAATTGTGCAATATTTCCTTGAACTACAGTGTAAGGAAAGAATTAAAACCCATTGTCTTTGCTATTCTGACCCTATTATTCATCTCTTTCTGCTATCTGGGTCAAATGTGAAGGCCTTTAAAATCGTATCTACTTTGGCCCTGATTTCTAAGCCATCACTATATAACAATAGTTTAAGTATAATTTTTTTTCTAAAGGTGGAGGGTGTTGAAAGGAATGTCCTCTAACTTTAAAGTCTGTTCAGTGACTGTCACATTAGTCACTTTCCTTTTGTGTAGATGGAAAAGCTGCTCATCCATTGCAGCTTGCCTCCTTACCAAATACTGTATCCCAATGCCTGGGTCAGCAGAGTTATCCAATATGCAGGTCATTCATTTAGCAGCTCCCAGATGGCCCATTAGCTCTTAACCAAAGGAAAAACTGTAAAGTTTCTCTGCATGAAGAATTAGGTTGACTCATTAACCTTCCTCATGTACAATACAATAAGACTAGCAAGCAGTAAAGGGAAAGCTAGTCTGTTTGCAAATGCCCTGCCAAATTCTTATTGCTTCTACTATATTTTTTTGCTCATGGCTATTTTCTTTTGGAAATTTCCAATATGTACTGTTAGATTTGGGGTTGCATGCATTATTCTTCTATTCCTGTTAGCTGTTTGAGTTATTTATTTGCCAGGTGCATCTCCCACTGAAATAGTTAAAATTACAACTTGGAAGTGTAAGGCTATTAACAATTAAATAAGACAAATATTTTCTTTGTCCTGAAACCATTCCAACAGTGAGATAAATTGGCTCTAAAAGTGAATATCACCATTTTTTCCCTAATCCCAAATGACTAGACAATGTGACGTGACTTGGCAAGTAGAAATAAAATGCAAGAGTTTCCTAATAGGTTCAACTGATAAGTAAAGGAAATGTATTTCTAATTTAGGTACAAGTCTTGCTTACTTTTTTTCTATATACGTTTTTTTTATTAATCTGTTTGATCAGCACAAATCGAGGCAAATATTTGTGTCCCAGGATAATGTTGCAGGATTCAATCTGGGTGGATCACTGGAACCAGAGGTTTAATCTTCTCTCTATGTGTGCGCAGTGACCATCTTTAATTAGCCTTCAGAAAGGCATAAGAGCTGCGATAGCACAGTGGTTAGAGTGCAGTATTGCAGGCTATTTCTGCCGACTGCCTGCAATTTGGTAGATCAATTCTCACCAGGCTCAAGGTTGACTCAGCCTTCCATCCTTCCAAGGTGGTAAAACGAGGACCCAGATTGTTGAGGACAATATGCTGACTCTGTAAACCATTTTGAGAGGGCTGTAAAAAACACTGTGAAGCAGTATATAAGTCTACATGCTATTGCTATTGCTATTCTTCTTCTAAGAATATTATGATGTTGAAATAATGCTGAATTTGTCAATGGACAAATGTAACTCAATTTAGTTCTGATATTGCAGCTTATATCTAGCTAATTTATAGCTTGACACATTTTTTTAATGGCAAACTCTTTTATCTGAAGAATGCAATTGCATAAAGTTTTAGATTCTATAAACAAATAACACCTGGAATATTTATGAATATTCACAGCACTGGTTCTTATTTTATATCTGAGCATTATTTGGAACATTATTTGGGGAGGCTATGACAGGAATTTTTTTGTATTCAGTTTTGTTAAATCTGCCACCAGATCAAAAACTGTTTGAGACAGCACAGCAAGGAGGATGAAACAATCAAGAATCTAAAATTTTGCAAAGATTTTATCTTAGAAAGGATAAGAAAGGTCACCTGGGGGGCGGGGAGAGAATTGGAATGGAGATTGTGAAAGCAAATGAAGTGTAATTGTCTCTATAAATGATACTCTTTAACAGTTGAGGAGAAAATTAGGGTGTGAGAGATCTGTGATAAGCAGTTGGAAATTTTATTGCCATGCTAGTGACTATGGGACTAGGAGGAATGGTTGCAAACTCTAGGATGACAAAAAGGAAGGGGGACAGACCCAAGAATTTCCACTGAATTCAACTACCATGTTATCTTATGGTTTCTGACTACAGTGATCCGAATGAATTACAGTATCTGTCTTAATTTTTCCCCATCAGAATTATATGAGCAACAACAAACAGAGCACTGTGTTGAAAGATAAAGATGAGAAACAATACTTACCCTCTCCAAGTCCTTAGTTTTAAACTACAACGTAGTTCAAAGCCATGGAAACTCTGTCTGTGAAAGAACCTCATAAATCAGCATTTACCAGAATTGTGGAAATTGTAATCTCAGAACACCAGAGGTGAGCACCAGGTGGAGCACCTCTCTTAAGCTTATATGATTTTAGGTTATTGAATTTGAACAATCCTCCAATTTTTCATGGTCCGCCCCCCGCCATAGATGTTCTCATTGCTATGGCTCAAGAGTAAGCAGATTTTTAGTTAATTATGAGTTTATTCTGATAATTTGGGGATCTGAATTTTGAATGGTCAAATGAGGTTTAAAATATACTGTATGTGTTCACTTGTAAGGCATCCTTTAAAATTGAGCTAAGAAACTGCAGTCCTGTAATCTCTTCAAAGCATTTTCTTCTTTTGCAAGGTAGGAAAACATAAAAAGAATTAAATCTCATTTTAGATTATAGAAGGTGGATCCCACTGAAATGTTATTAAAAATACCTTTGAATGAACAATTTCAAATTGAAACCAAATAAGAAAATACTTTATTTGGTCTTGAACAAAAGACACATGATTAAAGCATCCATAAAACATAAGTTTTAATGGCTAATATAACTTCAGTTACCATGTACTTGATCCACATTAAGCTTCTGCCTTAAGGAATAACATACTGCTGTGAACTCTTGTTGCTAGGTTACAAAATAGGTCACCTGTTGAGTTTTTCTCAATCAGTAGATAAAGTATATAAAATCCACCTTTTCAGCCTGTAATAGCTTTTATTGTTCAAAGGCCTGTATAACTCTTAAAAGTTAAGATAGCATGTTCAATTGATTCTTCTTTTATTTGTTTCTTCTCTTCAAGATGGAAGCTGGCATGCAAAGTAGCATGGCACTATTTCTTTCCTTCCCCATTTGCATGGAGTGAGCACAAAAGGATTTTTGATAATTCTGGATCAACAGGTGGGCCAGAGATTCCCCCATCTGTTTTCTTTGTCCTTTTCATTTTAAGTCAGTCACAATAATTTATCATCATGGATTCCTGATCAACTGTTTCTGAGCATTTGGGGAGTGAAAATGATGGCACTGTGAAAGTTCCCTGAGACCAAAATATAAATGGCGATATTTTGAATAAAATGCTGACTGTCTCCCTTGTACTCTGTGGCCTACTGAATATTATGGATTACAGACAGAGAAGCAGCACATTCTCTTCCAGACGCAAATACACAAATGTTAAAGAGATGGCAGCGAAAGGCTAAACGTGAAGAGGGAGGGAGGGAGGGAGTGCAACATATCAAAAGATGATGACAGATTTATTGAGCCATGGAAGTGCATCATCAGCCTGACAACAGGCATTTTGTCCTGGCCAATGTTCTACCGAATGTACTGAATGAATAAAGAAGCTTTTAAAACTCTTTGCCTCAAGTAAACAACAGATGCAAAGTTATGCCTTCGAGGAATAGCACAATAGAGCTGAAAGAAAATACTACTAATCTTTAGAGCATTCTGTCTTTCAGTTTAAAATGTGTGGAAAACATCAAGAAGATAGAAAGATCTTCAGGTGTCAATTAATTAAAGGGCAACCGTTCTCAAATGAATGAAAATATATATCAACATTTCCTTCTGAAGAGTTAAGATTCTTAACAAAGCCTTTAAGCACTGTGACCAGTGGTGGGATTCAGCCGGTTTGGGCTGGTTTGGGAACGCCGGTTGTTAACATTCTGCGCTGGCCCCGCCCACCCCGCCCCACCAGTGGTGGGATTCAGCCAGTTCGCCATACTTCGGGAGAACCGGTTGTTAACTTTCTGAGCAGTTTGGTGAACTGGTTGTTGGAAGAAATCATTAAGGCAGAGAACCGGTTGTTAAATTACTTGAATCACACCACTGTGCCCCACCCTGCCCTGTCACTCCTCATCTTGCCTGCTTTCCTGACATATCTGCTGCTGCTCTCTGTCTGGCTCCCTCACTTGCCTCAACCACACAATCTCTGCAGGCCAGCCAGCTTGCTGCCTTTACCGCTGCAGCTGCATCCCATCCAGCACTCTCCCTGTAGCCCAACTGAAGAGCCCTGATTTGCCTAGGTGAGCCTTCAAGCAAGCCCTGAATCCTGGCCTACTGCCTCCCACATGGCCCAGCCAACTTACCTGCCTTCTGCTGTGGCCTACCATGTGGCCCATCTCTCTGCCTCTGCCTTCCTTCACCAATCTCTGCTCCTCCTTGCTCACCTAGATCTTGCTCACCTAGATTCACCCAGCTTCCTTGGCCTGCTCCCACTCACTCCAGCAGCAGAAGCCCTAAGGCAGAGCTAAGCATGGCCGGGCACCCCCTCATGGAAATGAGGCTGGAAAGGGTGCTCATCTCCAAATCCTCCCATTTCTCTCAACCTCCATCTCCTACTGCTTTGGGGGAACATGGTAAGGCTTGCTCACCTTTTGGGCCTGGCGCGCTTGATTTCCATAGGGCCTCTGGGTGACTGCCACCCACTTGCCTTCTCTTCTGCCTTGGGTCGCTCATCCAGCCTGTGATGAAGGATGCACCACTTCTGGGCCATCCTGGCCAGTAGGTGGGTGGCCAGCCCTTGGGGGAGATGCTGTGCTGTGGCTGAGACTGCTGCTCTGCTGCGGTGTGCATGTGCTGCCCAAGGACATCCGCCCAACCTCCTGGAGCTCCCCTTCCGCCGCCACCTTCTGCTGTTGCCATCGCTATACTGTTCACCTTCTGCCTTCCGCCACTTCTGCCACCACTCTGGAGCTGGCTTTCTTCCTTCTGTTGCTGCCGTTGCTACTCTAGAGCTCATCTTTGGGATGGATCAGTTTGTCCAAGCCATGCTTTGCTCCCTGGGAAGGTATTGTGTCTGTGCCCCCCGAGCCGGGCCCCCTGCCAGAAAGTGACTCAGAAAGTGAGGGGGAAAGGCCATCAGGACTTACCTCTGGAGCACCAGCTTTCCTGGCTCAGCTCCAGGAGCCAGAGGCAGGCCAGGTGGAGGAGATAATGAGGTTTCCTCCCCTGACTCTTCCCCCCACCAGGCCATGCCTTCAGACCCGGCTGATGGCAATCAGGCCTGGCTGGACCCTAGGTTTTGTAGGCAGAAGAGGCAGGAACAACAGAAGCGGGGGTGGGGTAGGCCTAGAAAGTGCTGAGTCATGGACCCACACCCCACAGGATATAAAAGCAGCAAAGGCTGCTATACCACTTCGTGGCGAGCAAATCAACTGCTTAGAGGGAGAGAACTAGACCTGAAGTCCTGTTTGTTCCTGGTTTCCTGGCTGACTCATCGGCATCAAGAGAGATAACACACTTGGCAGACGCTTGTTAGTTTGCTGCCAGAGCTGATAGTTGCTGGCTAATTAAGTCATCGTTCGTGTCTCCTGGACTGAGGCGAGGGGGACAGAACAGAAGGGCTCCATAGTGAAAGGCTATGTGCCCAGACCAGGCACTTTCTCTTGGGTCTCCTGCCTTGCATGATGAGGAGTGTGTGGCCGGGAAGGCTGCCTTCAGTTCTTGCAGCCAAAGCCGGGAGCCTGCGAACCCAGAAGTATATATGAGGTCTTCTTCCTTGAGCAGAAGGTTGAACTATAACACCTCCAAGTATGTTCTTCTAGCCTAAGTCTCCAAGACAAGAGAATGTAGTTAAATTGTGTGTGTGTGTGTGTGTGAGAGAGAGAGAGAGAGAGAGAGAGAGAGAAAGAGAGAGAGAGAGAGGGAGGGAGGGAGGGAGAGGGAGAGGGAGAGAGAGAGGGAGCGGGAGAGGGAGAGAGATGGCTTCTTGGGGGCGTATTTTGGAGAAGTATCAAGAGAAATGTCAATCAGTTGGGGATTAAATTCCAGATGAAATTGGGTCTTCATGGTAAGGAGACATGAAGAACTTTTAACTGCAGGTTTCTAAAAATCTTATTAAAATGAATATCTAGAGGCAGCTCTTTAACCCATTAGTCCAGTGGGAGCAAAAGGGATAGGGTCCCAATCTGAGATAGGGTCTTAGCTATTTAGCTCAGGAAGGGACTCACAGACTTGAAAGGAACTTTGTAGGTCTTCTAGTCCAACCCCCTGCTCAGGCAGGAAAACTGAGAATCCCAAAATCTGAGTAGAAGGCCTGGGAAAGGTGTCAGAATAACAGAATAACACTTAAAAGGGACCTGGGGTGGGGAACCTATACCATTTCAGAGAAATGGCTGTCCAGCCATTTTTTCTTAAAAAACTTCCAGTGATTGAGTACCCAGAACCTCTGGAAATAAGCAGTTCCACTGTCAGGAAGTTTCTCCTTAGTTTTAGGTTGCTTCTCTCTTTGTTCAGTTTCCATCCATTGCTTCATATTTTGCCTTCTGCTTCTCTGGCAAATACATTGCCCCCCCCTTCTTTCTGGCAGCCTCTTAAAAGCCTGCTGACTATCACACTCTTGGGCAAAGCATGTGAGCCATTTCCTCCTTTCAGTGGTCCATGAACGTACATTTATAGTATGTAGATGCAGATAATAAAGTCGAAAAAAAGTGAAAAGTCGAAAAAAAAAACATATTTACAGAACTATAAATATGTTGAGGCTGGGTGTGACAAGGAATGGTTGGGAGGTGAAGGGCCAGGCAAGGCACCCCTTAACATGAGTGACATTGAGTTGGCCATGCCCACCCAGTCACACGCCCACCCAGCCACGCCCACCCAGTCACATGCCCATCTAGCCATGACTGTCCAATCACATGCCCACCTAGCCACACCCACCTAGCCACGCCCAGAGAACCTGTTGTTAAATTATTTGAATCCCACCACTGACTGTGACCGAGGGAGAAGGCTTAAAGTTCATAGAATTTCTCAGCTCAATTTTTTTTTTGTTGCCATACCAGACTTTTCTGTGAGCACTTCTTGTTGAATGAAATCCTTGGATGGATATACATTCAATGTACTTTTGCACAAAAAGAAGCAATCTACCCACATTGAATTGTTTTTAATAAAATATGGATTCAAACTTTTTTTACACGTTGTTGGCAGATCTAGTTTTATATGAAAATGCTCTTTAGGTACAAGACCTGGATTAGGTTGCACTGTAAATACTTGCTGAAATATGCTTCACAGTTCCTTGTAATCCATGGTGAAATGTTCCAATATTTGTTTATTATATCCTAGCGACATGTGATATATATTTTTTTAAATGGGGAGGACCAGCTTTCAGGTAATTTTTTTTAATGAGGTGCAGTTGTTTCAGTCAGACCCAATATATCATCAGCGATTCTAACAATCAAAGCATTATTTCAATCCATTTCATCTCGGATTCTATTTCAAAATGTTCCGTCCTTGAAAAGTATGCAAGAAAGACATCACCAATGAAACAGCAGAATAGAAGACCTCAGATGTTAAAACAAAAAGTACAGGTACACATTTAAATGTATTTTAATTTTTTTCATAAAATGGTTAAGAAACAGATTTTACTCTTTATTGCTTATATAAGTGCATGCACATTCAGAATGCCCAACTGGTATGCTAATACAAATAACAAGAAACAAACAGAAATGGTAAATACGTTTCCAGTTTATTAATACACATCTCTTTTCTCACATGTTATGCTGTTCCTAATGTATGGTAGATTACTTATTTGAATGCAGAACAAAACAGATTCAAGGTCTTCCTTGGAATTCAATAAAAGATAAAAGCTCATTAAAGATAGTATAATAAAAAATGTTTTTTCAGAAGACTTCTTTACTTGTGTACCAAAATAAGTCAAGCTATTTAGGTCTTGGTTATTTCAAAAAGGGATTAACTTTAGATGCACAAGAAATGTACAATTATATTTTTACTAAAGATGAAAGAGGATTTCACTTTCATTTCTCTATGAAAGTGTCCATATAATTTTTTTTCTTTGCAATGAATATACTTTGGTACAGATAGCTCTGTTGATTACAAAATTGGTAGTAAAAATTCGGAGAACTGGCAAATACCACCTCTGGCTGGCCCCAGAGTGGGGTGGGAATGGAGATTTTGCAATATCCTTTCCCCAGGAGTGGGGAGGGAATGGGGATTTTGCAGTATCCTTTCCCTGGAGTGGGGTGGGAATGGAGATTTTGCAGTATCCTTCTCCTGCCACACCCACCAAGCCATACCCACCAAGCCACACCACACCCACCAAGCCACGCCCACAGAACCGGTAGGAAAAAAAATTGAATTCCACCACTGATTTTAAGTCATTTTGATGTGTCCTTGCCTCTGATACATTTTAATGGTACATTAATCAGATACATTTTCACTTCAGCTATGCATTTTTCAATGACTTTGTCAAAAATTCTTTAAGAAGTTGTTGATATTGGCCTACCCTTACATTTGGAGTTCTTCATATATTCATTGGATGTAAAGCCAACGTAGTCACTGAAATATTCAAACTGACTGAATTTTTCTCATCTATCTCAATGAAGTCACATCAGGGTTTGGAATTGTTATTAAAGGTCAGACAGAACTTGCTTTTGTGACTATTCTTCATGAGGTGGCATCTCTTTTTGGAATAATAGTATTGGTATTCCTAAGATTTCTACGGCCATTTTGGTACTCAGTGCCATATCTGAGGAAGGATCTCCTTCCCAGAATATGGCTTTGGAAAACAAAATCACTCTGGATCTGCTTGACTGTTACTATATAAAGCTGTTGTGCCTCGTCCTCCCTCCTCTCCTCAGCCGGGCCCCTCCCGTCTACACCCGGGCCTGTTATCAGACTCCGAGTCTGATAATGAAGATGAACGGCCTGTCGTGTCTCCAGCCCCCGGCCCTGGCCCCATGCCCGGAGAGGATTCCAGGAATGAACAAACAAACCTGATAAACCTCACTCCTACAGCGTGTGATCCAGCTGAAGAGAATCCAAAGAGAATTCAAAGTGGGAGGATCCTCGCTTCCGGAGATCTGAGAGGCGATGCCAGCAGAAGGAAGGGAGGAGCAGGCCTGGATAAATGCTGAGTCATGGAGCCACACCCCACAACCTATATAAAGGACCTGCTTGTGGCATTCCAACCTTGAGTCAAGCAAAGTCTCATCTAGTTTGCTGCTATCGGACTCTATCGCTGAAGTCACAACTTGGACTCCTGCCTGCCCTGATAAACCTCGAAGGACTTTGACAAGCTGCAGAGGCTTTGTTGCCACGTTAGACCCGGTCGTCGGAGGGGGAGGGGGACACGACAAAAGCAAAGGTTCCCCTAGCACATATATGCTAGTCGTTTCCGACTTTAGGGGGTGGTGCTCATCTCTGTTTCAAAGCCAAAGAGCCAGCACTGTCCGAAGATGTTTCCATGGTCATGTGGCTGGCATGACTAAACACCAAAGGCACACAGAACACTGTTACCAGTGGTGGGATTCAGACAGTTTGCACCACTTCTGGAGAACCGGTTGTTAACTTTCTGAGCAGTTTGGCAAACTGGTTGTTGGAAAAAATCATTAGGGCAGAGAACTGGTTGTTAAATTACTTGAATCCCACCACTGGCTGTTACCTTCCCAGCAATGATGGTCCCTATTTTTCTACTTGCATTTTTTACATGCTTTTGAACTGCTAGGTTGGCAGAAGCTGGGACAAGTAACGAGAGCTCACCTCACAGCACTCGCAGAAGGTAGGGATTCGAACCGCTGAACTGCTGACCTTTCTGATCGACAAGCTTAGCATCTTAGCCACTGAGCCACCACATCCGTTACTACTATATATTCAGCAGGAAAAGGGGGAAATGGCAATCTGCAGGAAAAGAGAAGAGAGAAGGCCAGCTCTTTTATCATTAGCAACATAATTCCTTTTTCCAGCCCAGCAAATGATGACACTTAATAATTCTGAGTACTGGAACTGGTAACTTTAAAAGACTTTCCCTCCCTTTCCTCCTTTGGAGAGTACATCATAATGCATTAGGATTTTTTTTAAAAAAAAGAGACCTCATTTTGTTTAACAGCCACTTTGAACTGACATTTTTGCTAGAATCTGATTATTAGAACATTTAGACTAAAGTATGAAATAAAGGGCAATTATAATGAACATTATACAGCTCTCTCTGTCTCAAGGACCGAGATAAAGCAATCCAACTCCTGGCATTTGAAAATGGTGACACAATCAATGCACTAGCAGCTTCAGGCACCCAAATGGGAATAAACAAATAATATAAAGAGGTTTGTTATTATTTTAAAGACAGTTGTGCTACAGTATTTTGGAGATAGTACAGAACAGCCGAATAGCACACAGCTTCATGTGAAAAGAAACTGTATATTTCCAAGATGAAATCTTGCTAAATATCAAAGTATATAAGCTTGGTGATAATATAAAAATGCAGGCAGCATTGCTTTTAAAAAAGGCAACCTTTTACTAGATACATATAGTAATTATTTACTTATGTTTATATCTGTTCATCGAGAAACTGGTTTGATAATATCATGCTGCAATCCAATTTTCCTAAAGCTTCTTTGCCTGTATGAAACAAACTTTTATTTAAAATTATTTCCGAGATGCTCTGTCATTTCTTTGCATCTTTCTAAATGTTGGTTTTTATTATCTATTGATACTGTAATATAATGGAAGGAGCTTCCATTTCTTTTCCTATTATCACTTCATAGCAGTGGTGGGTTGCAGAACGGGCGAACCGGTAGTGGGGGGTGGGTGGCTCCTCTGCCCACCCACCCAAACACTTCTGTGCATGTGCAGAAGTGTTGTCCGCGCATGCATGAGCGCCCACATGCCCACGAGCGAACTGGTAGCGATGGGTTTTGAAATTCATCCCTGCTTCATAGGTGTCGTGTCCCACTCCTCCGCTGACGGCTGGGTCCGGGAAATCCGAATCAGGCGTGCCTCTGCAGCTCTGTCCAAAGTCCTAGCAAAGTCCTCAGAGCAGGCAGGAGACCAGTAAGTGACTTCAGCAAGATAAGTTTGACTTTTTGCCTGACTCAGAGACTGCCAGAAAGTAGCTCCTTTATATAGGCCATGGGGTGTGGCACCATGACTCAGCACTCATTAAGGCCTGCCCCTCCCTTCCCTCTGTAGCCTCCGCCTCTCCAATCTTCTGATGCGAGGGTCACACCAATCAGCTGTTCTTGGGAGTAAACCCTCCTCAGGCTCACCTGCTGTGGAGGAGGGGGAGGGGTCTAGCTGCTCCGTTTGCCTGGGCATGGAGTCAGGGCTGGGGCAGGGAGATTCTCCTTCTGCAGTTTGTGTGGGCATGGAGCCAGGACTGGGACCGGGAGGCATACATTCCTCAGTGTGCGGGAGCAGGTAAGAAGGCCCCGGCTGCTCTGAGGGCGGGCAAGACACAACAATAGGTTCTTTTCCTACCATGACTTCTTACACTGTGAAAATCCTATGACTTTCCATAATGATAGCTTTCTTTATAATTCTATTCAAAGGGATGAAACCAGAGAAACTCAAGCTTATGCAACTAAAGAGATAACAGGTTTGTTTTGTATTTTTTTAAAAACTTGAAATGCATGCAATTCAACATTAAATACCTTTCCCTGATTTTTCTTCAGAATTATTGATTCTATTCCCAAACAAACAAAAAACAAATACATGAGGTAAATGTTTCTGGGAAGCTAAGAAGTGTGTTTAAACCTCCTATCCTACCTGGGAACATGTTAAATCTTTTACTTATTTGTTTATTTATTTCTCCCCACTATCTGTTGAAGAAAAAGAGAAAAGTTAATGAAGTGTGAATAGTTCCTTGAACAACATAATTATATAAATGATTAAACCTACAGAAACTATAATATATTGGAGTTATAAACAGATTCCACACTCAACTAAATATTCACATGAATTATTTCTAGCAGTAGAATTTCTTGGGCACACATTTTCTACCCTCAGTCATTGCCACTTGAATTTAAATGTTCCAAGGTACAAGTAAAATAACTTTAAGGAGTTATTAGAGGAAAGGAGAAAAGACTAGCTGTAGATCTGTGATTATTACAGCTATGTCTAAGGCAATCATAAAAAGAGAGACGAAAATCATCTAAGTGGATATGATTTCTGACAAGAGTATAAAATGCTCTTTTGAACTGCAGTATATTGATGAAGATATATTCACTCTTGGAAATTTCTCTCGTTAAAATGACTTCTACAAAATGGAACATTCTTCAGCTATCTAAAATTCATATTTTGGCTTTCTACAGTCAATTGGTAATAATTGTAAATTTATAGCAGAAAAAAAATCTATATTAAGGAAGCAAGCACATTGCATTTTTAGAATATCCTTTATTACACTAAGTTTACATTTTATCTGTAGGTAGCAGAACTGAAACTCTTCAGTTTTACACTATTTTTTAAAAAAAATTACTTCTGAAAAATATCTGAACTGGTTACAAAAAATGTTTTTTAAGGGATTTGGCTTAATGTCAGAACAAATGGGAATAAATCACATTTAGAACAAAATAGTTCTATTCCATAGATCTTCAGATATGCCATAATACATGAAGTATGAAGCAGATGCTTGCTCTGGCAGAACTAACTCAAACTGATTACTAGCATGGTCAGTGAAGATATTTCATTGATAATCTCTTTGGCATTTTGGGCATGGTTGCAATCCAGAAATGGAAGCAGGAAATATATTTTTAACTGATGAATGCAGGTATTCATTTGGAATATCTTTTCATCTGAAAGATTTCATCACCCTCTTTTTATTGTCTGATATAATAAAAATAAAGTGGAGTAATGAACTGATAGTACCAAATTTTCAAGTCTTATGAAATTATCCTCACAGTGCTATGAAAAATAATGGAAACTTGTGAGACTCCACAGAACTACTTCCAAAGAGTTGATCAGCACTCTCTTTCTGTCATATAGTGATGTATGACAGCACCAAGAGATAAACCAGACTAAGAAATGGACACTATGCAGATCTAAAAATGTACCTTTGGGACAACCATGACCTGGATGACTGAGACTCTCCATAGACATGCAGATCTAAAGTTACTTTTATTAGAATAGCTATAGTAACAGAATCTTGCAATAGAATGTGCTACCTTTTCATCTTTTAACGTAGTGAGAATTAATAGGTGCCATCACTAAGGTGCTTTCTTAAATGACTTTCTTGGCTGTTCTCAAGTTTCATTTATCAGACTATAATCTTGATAGAAGGTTTTCCCTTCTGTCCTTCAAGGCCATTCTTTTTATCCACCTCAGATAGATTCATTGGTATAACAGGTTAAGTCATATTAAAATTAGACTTGAGATGAGGTCTGAAGTTCTTATAGACCCAAATTTCTGATCATAATGGAAAGTCTTAATCAGAATACATTGTGTAATCAGGTTATCTGAGCTAAATCTCTGTGCTGCTCTAATATAGATAGGAGTTGAAAATTAACTCTACTTTTTAGTTTCCTAAAATAAAACTAAGAGCCACAAGAAACTGTTGCCATGTCTGGGTCAGATTTATCATGCTCCCATGCATGCAAGGATTTAAAAAAATGGATCATTTCATTACACAAACTAGATAACATCATCAGGACTGATGATATTACCTAGTTTGGGAAATGAAATTTCTTCAAGAAAACAACCAAGCTCAGATAGCACCAAGATCCCTCAGGTTTAGCTTTTCTAACCTTACCATATTAGTGCTACATCAGATCAAACTATGATTTGTTGATTTGGGATTTATCAGTTGGAGCAAGGGGAGTAGACCAGAAACCATCTCTTTTTCAGGTAATTTGATTATTTATCTTTGAAGTAACTTGGGATGTCTAATCCCAAGTGTTTAGACTAAGTGTTTCATGCAAATGTACCCATTGCCAATAATTCCAAACCCAGATAGACTTGTAGCTGCAAAATTTTTCGAAAGGACATTGTTGTTTTAACACTTTAAAGAAAAAGTTTTGCTTATATTAACATAATTTGCAAAAAGCCTTTTCTGAATACTTTGCACAGTGCCAAGTTCTGTTTTAAAAGTTGCTCATATGATGTAAATAATCCAATTAATTATAAAATTATGGAATTAAGGATATTTCTTATAAGAATACAAGGGATGTGGTGGCTCAGTGGCTAAGACACTGATCTTGTTGATCGAAAGGTCGGCAGTTCAGTGGTTCAAATCCCTTGTGCCATGTAATGGGGTGAGCTCCCATTACTTGTCCCAGCTTCTGCCAACCTAGCAGTTCAAAAGCACATAAAAATGCAAGTAGAAAAAATAGGGACCACCTTTGGTGGAAGGTAACAGCGTTCCATGTGCCTTTGGCATTTAGTCATGCCAGCCACATGACCACGGAGACGTCTTTGGACAGCACTGGCTCTTCGGCTTTGAAACAGAGATGAGCACCGCCCCCGAGAGTCAGGAACGACTAGCACATATGTGTGAGGGGAACCTTTACCTTTACCTTATAAGAATATTCAAATGTAAATTCAAGAAGTTAGCACACTTGCCATATATTTATCTACAACATTGCCAAGATTTCAGCATTTTAAACCTTTGATATTCTGATGCTCCAAAATCAGAACTAACAGTATCTCCAATATAAGGTAGTATCCAGTATAAGATAGTTTGTTTTGGTTTTCACAATCACCAGAGGCTGATTGTTGAACAGCTCATAAACTTCTCATGTACAGATTCTGAATTAAAGCTGAAGAAGAAAGTCAACTAGTTTCCATAATATAATCTTGCCAATACAGTATATCTAATATTTTCAAGAAGGACATCAGGAATCACCTTAAAGTCCTGAACCTCACAGATAGAGAAATGGACAGTGGAATGAAATAAAAGAAATTGGTAGGGGACTTCTGGTGGCTCCGCTCTCTCCGAAGGACGTCCTAAGGGCGCCCGCGCTGGGATTCTGTAAAAAGCCGGCGAAAACAGCGGCTGAAAGTACCTTCCCCAGTAAAGGGGAAGGGAAAGAGCAAGAAGAAGGAAAGGTAGAGCTCTCTCTAGAGGCCCCGTTTGGGGAACTCGAAAGGGAAAGTTCCCTGGAAATCCTTCTGCAGCAGCTCCAGCCCCAGCGTGTCTCTGCTTCATGCAGACAGAGAAGAGAGCGACCACTTCTGCTTCAAGTGATTGTTATGGATATTTATAAGCAGACGGAATAAACACAGGAGATCAGTCATTTAAATTGCAAGTATTAAATCTGACTTCTATTTTTTTTTTAAAATTTTTTCTCTCATCTACAATCAACACAATGAAATAAAATGGCGTTTACTTGCTGAGAAAGTGAAACTGAATGGAGATTTTATCTTATTGTACTGGACTGTGGATTGTTGGATTATTTTAGTTTGTTTAAGTATTTTATAAGGGGATTTTCAGCAAGAACTTTGCCATGAAGGTTTTTTCAGAAGAATGGATTCGTGACTTTATACAGGATTATACAGAAAGAATGTATTTAATTATTCAAAAATACGAATTGGAAAAAAATGGAGGCGTTTTGGATGAGAGTTTGGAGGAAATTAACCAATGTAATCAGGACTTGGAATATGGAATGGAGGAGATACAAACAAAAGTGGATAAATATGAAGATAGGATCCTGAATAAACAAGTTGATGTAAAGAAGCCTTTTTTAAAAAGTTTGGATGAAATGCCTGAATTTGTGCTACAGGAGGCTGTCTCCCGAAATGGAAAAAGTCACAGGGTTAATGCTTTCCAAGAGTTCTCTTTTCGGATTGAGGGAATATACGGCAGTAACTTGTGGATTCTTGGACATAAGGAACTATTAGGAAATATTGCGACTGACTTTTCAAAAGGAGTAATGAAGGAAAGAAAGAGACTAATGCATCAAAAAAAATGGCAAGAGACAAAAGTATCATCCTTGAAAGAATTTCTTTTTTTTTAAATATTAACAGAAAAAGATATTAGCATCCCTGAAAGACAATACGTGAGGAAGATCTGGAAGAAATGGGTTATTATATGTTTTATAACTATCATAAAAGACTAGATATTTGGATTTATACTGGATTTTGACGAGGAAGGACTAAAGTTGAATAGATATTGTAATTTCCCTGTATTGAAATTTTATAATCTGTTGTATTGAATTTTAAATAGAATATTCTCGAAAGATTTTATGTAAGAAAGACTTGGGGGGAAAATTATATGGTTATAGAAGCTATAAGGGAGATATTCTCTGAATTGGATTGGATTTTTATGCTTTAGCTGGTTTTAAATACTTTAGGATTAATTTGTTCTATTGATTTATATATTTTATTACCGTTTATTGTTAATTTTTTGAAGGATTTTGGTTATGTAAGGAGGAAGTCAGAGCTAGAGAGGAAAAATTGGTATAATAGTTTTGGGGAAAAATTATTTTTTAGTATATGTTTGTTTTATTTTTAACTATACCTTGTGCTTGTTCCGGGAAGTCGGGGGGGGGGGAGGGGGGAGGGGGTTTGTGAAGGGAGAGGGGTTGGGGGGAAAGGGAAAAAAAAATTTTTTGTAAAACTTTTTGAATAAGAAAAAAAGAAAAGAAATTGGTAGGGATATATGTGGCAAAAGACTGCCAAAGACCAACAGAAGAAAGAAAACTGGATGTTAGAGCAGCAGTGGAAATTGCCTTAAAGAGAAGACAAGCCAATTCCAAAAAAACCCAAAGATTTTAGTAAAGAATTTCAATTTGCTGTTAGAAGAGACAAGAGATAGTATTACTTCATCCGTAAATTTGGATGGAAGAAGATATGGAAAAACAAGTTTCTTAAAAATCTCTGAATTCTGAAGGATATTCCAATTCTGAACTGATAAGCTACAGTTGTCAATGAACAGCTACAAACTAATTAAAAATATCAAATGAAGATGGAAGAAGAATTCTGTGTAGTATAGATGTCAACATCCAAAATACCTTACAGGATATTCTGTACTCCTAGGAACATCTAATACTAGAGGATAAAATTAGACCAACTATCTTCTCTTAAGAAGTATATAATGCTGGGAAAGGTGGAAGGAAGGAAGAAGAGGCAACAAGATGGATGGATTGCAAAAAATAGGTGGTGGGTGCACCATGGGAAGAATCGGACTGGGAACAGATTGTCCTGAAGAATATTCATCTATGTGGTCACTGAGAGGCATGATGGCCATAATCACTTTAGAATCATTCTGATTTTTGCTGAGTCAGACGTGTCTAGTTTAAAGGAAAGCCTATAGTTCGGTGACAGGGCACATACTTCTTCATGCAGGAAATCCAGCTTCTTCAGGTTTGAGTGGGTGCCTAGTTGGAAACACAGGGCATAAATCAAACAATAATCAAACAAACTTCCATTACAAAATAGGATCAAGTAGCAGCTGATTAGAAAGATTTTTTTTAAAAAACATACATACGTACATACATCCATACATCCATACAAAAAAACCCACTAAGACAGTAACCAAATTTGGTTTAGATGAACAAGCAATCTAAGTTGTTCATCTTCTACTTACACTGTATTCAAAGTACTTCTGCTCCTTAATTGTCTTATGGTTTCCTCTTGCATGAAAAGTTATCTGCCTGAGGATAACTTGGAATGGTTTTAGGGTAATCAAATGTCCAGGGCATTTAATTTCAATTGCCTTGGGCCAAAGCAAATTCACTATATCAGCTAGTCTGCAAGTTTTATCAGAGTTTTGCCTTAGATTTCAGTTCTATATCAAGATATAAGACTAGCAAAAAATCAAATATTAATCTCATTTAGATTAAAGTTAGTTTATCTTTAGTAGTGGGAAAAGGTTGTTTTATGGCACCCCTGAAAAGTAAGAAATTTTATTCTTGAGATTTTGCTTGCAACTGCAGTGTTTTGTCATATTTATTTATTTATTTATTTATTTAATTTGATTTTTATACCGCCCTTCTGCCGAAGGACTCAGGGCAGTGTACAGGCATAATAAAACCGACAATACAATATATAAGTTTAAAATACGATTTAAAAAACTTATTTTAAATTAGCCCAATGATTAAAATTTCCCATACTAAAAACCCCGATTAAAATTAATAAATTTAAACATTAAAATCCCAATTTAAGCCAGCCCCGCGCGGATAAAAAGATGAGTCTTGAGTTCGCGACGAAATGTCCGAAGGTCGGGTATTTGGCGTAAACCCGGGGGAAGCTCGTTCCAGAATGTGGGAGCCCCCACAGAGAAGGCCCTTCCCCTGGGGGCCGCCAGCCGACATTGTTTGGCGGACGGCACCCTGAGAAGTCCCTCTCTATGGGAGCGTACGGGTCGGTGGGAGGCGTGTGGTAACAGCAGGCGGTCCCGTAAGTACCCAGGTCCTAAGCCATGGAGCGATTTAAAGGTCATAACCAACACCTTAAAGTGCACCCGGAAGGCCACAGGCAGCCAGTGCAGTCTGCGCAGGAGCGGTGTTACATGGGAGCTACGCGTAGCTCCCTCTATAACCCGCGCAGCTGCATTCTGGACTAACTGAAGCCTCCGAGCGCACTTCAAGGGGAGCCCCATGTAGAGAGCATTACAGTAATCCAAGCGAGAGGTAACGAGCGCATGAGTGACTGTGCATAAGGCATCCCGATCAAGGAAGGGGCGCAACTGCTGAACCAGGCGAACCTGGTGGAAGGCCCTCCTGGAGACAGCCGTCAAATGGTCTTCAAACGACAGCCGATCATCCAGGAGGACACCCAAGTTGCGCACCCTATCCTTTGGGGCCAGTAACTCGCCTCCAACAGCCAGCCGCGGCTGCAGCTGACTGAATCGGGGTGCCGGCATCCACAGCCACTCCGTCTTGGAGGGATTAAGCTTGAGCCTGTTTCTCCCCATCCAGACCCGTACAGCTTCCAAACACCGGGACAGCACTTCGACAACTTCATTGGGGTGGTCTGGGGTGGAAAAGTACAGCTGGGTGTCGTCAGCGTACTGCTGGTATCTCACCCCGAAACCACTGATGATCTCACCCAACGGCTTCATGTAGATGTTGAACAGCAGGGGCGAGAGAATCGACCCCTGTGGGACCCCACAAGTGAGGCCCCTCGCGGTCGACCTCTGCCCCCCTGTCAACACTGTCTGCGACCGGTCAGAGAGATAGGAGGAGAACCACCGATATACGGTGCCTCCCACTCCCAATCCCCCCAACCGGCGCAGCAGGATACCATGATCGATGGTATCGAACGCCGCTGAGAGGTCTAATAGGACCAGGGCAGAGGAATATCCCCTGTCCCTGGCCCTCCAGAGATCATCCACCAATGCGACCAAAGCTGTCTCCGTGCTGTATCCGGGTCGGAAGCCGGACTGGAACGGGTCTAGATAGACATCTTCATCCAGGTGTTGGGGCAGCTGTCGCGCCACGGCACTCTCTACAACCTTCGCAACAAAGCGAAGGTTGGAGACTGGACGATAATTACCCAAAATAGCTGGGTCCAAAGAGGGCTTCTTAAGGAGGGTCTCACCACCGCCTCTTTCAAGGCGGCAGGAAAACCCGTCCAACAAAGAAGCGTTGATAATCCTCTGAGCCAGCCTCGTGTCACCGCCTGAGTGGCCAGTACCAGCCAGGAGGGACATGGGTCCAGTAAACATGTCGTGCCGTGAAGCCTCCCCAACAACCTGTCCACGTCCTCGGGTGCCACAGGGTCAAACTCATCCCAAAAGTGCTCAACAAGAGGTGCCTCCTCTCCCTCGCTTGGATCATCCCAAATTCGGTCCAGACCGTCCCTCAGCTGAGCGATTTTATCGTATAGATAACCACTAAACTCCTCGGCTCGTCCCTGCAAAGGGTCATCCCGCACCTCCTGATGTAGGAGAGAGCGGGTCACCCGAAACAGGGCGGCCGGGCGGTTATCTGCCGACGCAATGAGGGTGGAGGCGTAGGAGCGCCTCGCTTCCCTCATTGCCACTAGGTAGGTCCTAGAATAGGTCCTAACTAGTGTCCGATCAGCTTCGGAGCGACTGGACCTCCAGGTGCTCTCTAGGCGTCTTCTCTGGCGTTTCATCTCCCTCAGCCCCTCGGAGAACCAAGGGGCCGGACGAGATCTATGCCGGGTCAGAGGCCGCAAAGGCGCGACACGGTCCAGTTTTGTGTGTTTTGTGATTAAGTGCATATTTAATTGATTCAATAATTAATAATTAACAATCAATTAATCAAACATACAATACTTAATAAAGTCTGATCTGAGTAGCATATTTACATGCAAATGAACATTATTAGACATTAAAGCTGTTCAGAATGTTAATTCGATTACAATTAAAATAGAATTGCAATCCTATGACATTTTATTATATTAAAAAGCAGAAAAGATAGGCTCAATAGCAATTGTGGTCTGGAAAGTCTTGATATCTTTCAAGCAACTCTAATACATCTATCTTTGTATAATACCATTGTACTTTAGAACTAATATATATATGTACTGAAAACAAATGGGAATATCCAGAATTAAATCAATTTGTTCAATTAGCTGGATAACTAATCATAAATGTTAATGATTGAGAGACCAATAAAGCACAAAAGGGACAAGAACTCTACAGTATTTATTTTCCTCGAGACCTCTATTCATGAAATTTTTGCCTCTGTCCGTTTTTAGCGTGTATAGCTATTTTTAATCTTGTAATTCAAACATGTATTTGAAGTGATGGATATTTTCCTCTATAGATAGATAGATAGATAGATATAATTTTTTATTGGCTAAGCGTGATTGGACACACAAGGAATTTGACTTGGTGCATATGCTCTCAGTGTACATAAAAGAAAGGATACCTTCATCAAGGTACAATACTTACAACACTTAATGATAGTCATAGGGTACAAGAATTCTTGCGACCTTGTACCTTCTACTAGGCTAATGGGTTACTGTGACAATAAGAGAAAAAGGAAGTTGCACAACTATTGCAAGCCTACCATTGTTATTTCTACATATCAGTTGAGCATCATTGCCATATCTTATCTTTCCCATTTTAGTATCGCCTCTAGTTCAGGCATTAAATAAATTTGAGGGGGACTATAATATGCATGCTGCCCTATCTCTCCCAGTCCAGTTCTTCCTTGAATCAAGATGATCTTGATGTATATCTCTTCATAGGATTATGTTAATAAGTATGATATCCTATCTACGCCTTTGGGCTTGTAGAATGCAGTTCGTTACTTTTGTTAATAGCAATTGACTGTTTCATCTGCGATATTTTTCCTTTTAGGACATGTAACTTTTATCTATTTAAAAAATTATACCTTTCCTTCTTAAACCTATTTGTGCTTATGTTTTCCTAATATTTTCACAATTCACTTCATGTGACTGTTACGCTTGGATGTTTGTCCATAAGACTCATGATACAATGCATTAAAAAATCTTTAAAGTGCCACTGCCTTGTTTTGATTGCTTGTTTGTTTTAGTAAATTAGATTTTTAATTCTTGGTGTAGGAAAAAGGAACATTTTCTTAGCACAGAAATGTCAATAGGCACTAATGCTAATTTAATGATGTGAAAAGAGGATGTAAAAAATGTCCTGTCTAATAGTAGATCATTACTTCTGAAGATATATGTAGCTGTATGCGGTGGAGCATTTTTCTAAGAACCTCTATTTCCAGTTTCTTTCCAGAAGAATCCTGAATAGACAATATAGCAGGTTAAAAGCCTTTGAAGTCACCTTTGAATTTAATAATACACAAAGGAAAGACATAATAAATAATGTTCTGAATGTGACTTTCAGACTGTAAGTCTGATCAGCATAAAATGAAAGTGATGGAGAGATTATATTCCCAGGTGACCTATTGGTTGCATATTTCAAAGTTCCCATGTCCTTGTGCATGATGTTCAATGGTGCTGATCAGAGGTAAGCTAAATATATATTCACTAATATCCTGAGGGAAAAGGGAAAGTGACGAACAGATAAAAAGAACTGTTAAAAATGCAAATATACATGTAGTTAGCGTGGAACTGTACTACATCTGGATCAGTGGTGGGTTTCAAATTTTTTTACTACTGGTTCTGTGTGGCTTGGTGGGCGTGGCTTGATGGGCATGGCAGGGGAAGGGTACTGTAAAAACTCCATTTCCTCTCCACTCCAGCGGAAGGTTACTGCAAAATCCCCATTTCTCCCAATCAGCTGGGATTTGGAAGGCATAGAATAGATGGGGGCGGAGCCAGTCAGAATTTTTACTAACGGTTCTCCAGAACTGGTCAGAACCTTCTGAAACCCACCTCTGATCTTGATATGCGTATGAGAATAAATTTGAGGTAAAAAGCATTTTGGATAATATGTTGTACTATATTAACAGAATCTTTATATGATGTTTTTCAAATCAATTTGGACAACACATGTTAGACTAGTTTTGAAAGGAAAAAGCAAACAAGGTAGCACTTCAATCTCACATTTGGTTTGAAAATGAAAAGATCCTTCCTTCCTTCCTTCCTTCCTTCCTTCCTTCCTTCCTTCCTTCCTTCCTTCCTTCCTTCCTTCCTTCCTACCTACCTACCTTCCTACCTTCCTACCTACCTACCTACCTTCCTTTTTAAAAATATCTGGACAATTCAGCACTTGGAATGGAATGAGAAGGCAATACTATTTAAGTCTCAACCTTAGCCAGTGTTATTTGTGCTCAAAAGCTGAGCTATTTCTGATCTAGTTAATGCTTAGATGGGAAGCTAATCTGGGATGCAAACTAATTCTAACTTCTAGGAAAGCTACATGGACATTTACTTGACAATTTCTCCCACTCATATCTTGTTTTAGAAAGCATTACATATTTTTATCATCTTAATTGCATTAATTATTTTATGTACTCTGAACTATTCTAAAGGCCCACTTTATAAACATGGAAAAAAACTAGTATTTTATGCAGCATCATCAATGTTTATTAAAACCTGAAAACTATGAAAATACTTTCCATTTACTAATGGTTTCATTACATTATTTATCTGTTGTATATGGCCAGCGGCCATGTGACAAGCACTCCCAGCTGATTGGTCCGCCGGCATGGCAACCGACTGGCGGGACTTAGAAGAGTGCTTGATTGGCAGAGCCACTGACAGCTCCAATATAAAAGAGCTTTCAGGGCTGAGGAAGCCGGTCCGCTCTCCCGATGTTTGAAATTGGGTACTACTGTTAAAGTTAATGTTAAATAAAGTTGTGTGAATGGTTAACCCGCCTTGCCTCCGTTATTATGTTCTAAGAACAGAACAGTATCACATATTGTTTCTTTTGTCAATCAAATTAATAGATGTATTAATATATAAATGAATACAAAGTCAGCAGGACTGGGAACAGCAATACCTAGAATTTCCAGAATTTCTTAAAACAGATGTTATTTGAAAGAGAAGTGAAGTCTAAAGAAAATTAGTTAAGCTTAAATAATAAAATAAATCTTATAACCCCCTCAGAAAGGACCCAGATTGTTGGGGGGGCAATAAGTTGACTTTGTAAAAAAATATACAAATAGAATGAGACTGTTGCCTTATACACTGTAAGCCGCCCTGAGTCTTCGGAGAAGGGCGGGATATAAATGTAAATAATAAAAATAAAATAATAAAAAATAAAAGAAAGCAGTAAAACTATGTGCGAGTACCGCCATATGGCAGAAGTCATTATGTTTCAGGGTTGTTTTTTTCCAGAGACTATGTTGACCCAATTTTTAAACATATAGTTCAGAATTAGACAATTCTGTTCAGTTTTGTCTGACTTTTCTAGAGTTAATGTTTGTATTAGTGGAAATATTTCCCCTCTAAATGCTGTATGTTTCCTCTAAGATTTCTCACTAAGTACTCTCTAGTCCCTCTTAAATCCTTTTAAGTCCCTCTAAGATTTTCCTTTTAGTACTGTAAAAATCAGCTGACACATGTTAGTGTGATGAATGCAAATGTTAATTATCATTATATAGATTATGCTAAGGCACAATGCACCATTGGTACATATTCTTATATGTAGTTTCTGTTGTTGGAAAATATATGATTTTCAGCCAGTAGGGATTTATCCAAAGAAACTTAAACTATATGTTCCTGGACTTCTAATAGCTATGAACTGAAATTAAAATTTGTGCCATCATCATCTGAGAAATGAAAGTTTAGCACGCTAAAGCGTATCTCTAATGCCACATGTTGTGAATGAGAGGAACACAGTGCACATCAATGCCCAGAAGATATCTCCATTTCCACAAAAGATAAGAAATAAGGATGTGGTGCACTTCTGTGCAATAGTAGCAGTTCATGCAGTTACATCTCTTCTAAAGATAAAATCCAAAAGAAAATAATCAGAGGTAACTATCAGAAGAAAGGATACCATTCCATTGTGACTGTATATGAAATTTGTTTTATTCAATGTTTTTATTGAAGAGCTATCAACTCTCTGTGTGTTCCTTTGAAGCTTCTGTGTGTTCCTTTGAAGCTTCATGGTTGTAATGCTATATGACCGTGATGGCGAATCTATGGCACGCGTGCCACAGGTGGCACACATAGCCATATTGGTCGGCATGTAAGCTCAGCTCTGGTGTGCATGTGCGCATTGGCCAGCTGATTTTCAGACCTTGTGGTCTGTTTCCTGCCTCCAGAGAGCCTCGGGGTGGGTGGGGTGGGGAAGGCCCATTTTTTGCTCTCCCCAGCCTCCAGAGTCTTTCTAGGAGTCTGGGTAGGGCAAAACGGACCTATCATGCCATTGCATGCCAGGAGCACTGAACCATGGCGAGGGGGCTCATGCGTGCAAGCGTGAGGTTGGGGCACATAAAATTATGGGTGTGGGTATGACGTGTGCGACCCCCTCCACTTATGGCACATGATGGCAAAAAGGTTAGCCATCACTGCTATATCACATTGTCCCTCTTTAATTTTTTACCTGCAGTAAAAATATTTTGGAATGAATGTTGATGCATATATAGACAGAGGTGGTCTCACAATCAAAGGACAGCTAAATCAATACAGGTAGTCTTCGACTTATGACTTCCATTGAGCCTAAAATTTCTCTTGTTAAGTGAGACATTTGTTAAGTGAGTTTTGCCCCATTTTATGACCTTTCTTACTACAGTTGTTAAGTGAATCACTGTAGCTGTTCAGTTAGGAACATTTTCCCTTAGAAATATGCAATGCAAAAATCACTTAGTAAGCCTCTGCAAAGTGCTATAGATTCGCATTAGTGAAGTGATTCTGGCTGTGGAAGTAAAACAATATTTGCTAAAGCAAAAAATCCACCTGACTCATCTTGACAAAGCAATTCAGGTAGCATTATACCACCTCAGGACTGCACTGTATGAAAGGAAACATTTATTTTTCACAAGTAGACCCAAAATTTCCAGGATGAATGGCTTCCGGACTGTCCACAGTCTTTATCCAATTCACATAGTTTGGACAACACTTAACTGTAATGCAGCTGCAAAAAGGAGGCCGAGAGGAATTCTGATAGGTTGAAGCAAAATGCCAATCAAAAGTAGGAGAACCACAGTGAGACCTGAAGCAGTTTTGAAAGTAGTCTTTTGGAGCTGTATGAAAATGAAAATTTTGCACCACTGTTGTACTACATTTATAATCACTATTATAAGCATATCGACACAACACAAGCACCTTATACTAGCCCTAATGTGTGTAGAAACAATAATATTGATTGTATTCACAATACTAGTAATATTCACCTCGACCTCACTAACGCTGTCACAAATTTTGCACCACTGTTGTACTTTTGCATTCAAAATAGTCGCCCTCCCCCCACAAAAAACCCAAATAGGGAAAACATTTTTTAATCTGGCCATAGTGACATCATTTGCAGTCATTAAGGACTGAAATAATATTATTTTAGAAACTGTTTTGACTAACAAGAAGTCGCCTGTCCCTGATGGCTATTAAAATATTTTCAATTTCCTCAACTATTAGGACGAGATGGTCTCTTGTGAGATTTTAATAGCAAAACAGTTATCTTATTAACAAGAGCCCCTCTTACCATCTTGTTTTAAATTTACAAGTTGGAAGAAGAGAGCAGAACAAATGTTTTAAAAGTAGAGTCCATTTTGGTTTTGTCCACTGGACTTTAAAGGAAACTCAAAAAACACAAACTTGTGCTAAATCTTTTCATAATGAATCAAATACAAATCATTAAAGGACTGCTGAAGCCAACCTTGAGAGGAGATCAGAAGGGAAAATAAGAACATTTTTACTAGTCAGTTTTCTCCCAACAGAAAGCCATATTTCTTTATATTTTTGTTCTAGGTATAAAGAGAAATAACTCACAGAGTCATTATTAACCATGCTTCGACAGGTTTTACAACTCAGGGAACTGAACAATTACTTTTGTCATGTGGTTTTGCTCATAATTTGCAACCATTCCATTTCTTTCCATTCTTTACTTTCTTGATACCCAGGAGAAGAATGTTCCAACTTTGAAACCAAAGTAAGTAGGAACAGGGGTAATTCAGATATAAATAAAGAGATATTATTGTAAGAATAAATTTTGTGAAATTGATACTATGCTCAATGGTAAGGAAATGCAAAATTCTTTCACAGTTAAAGGAATGTGCAATATTGTGATTTCTTTGTATTCATATGATAGCTATTTATTTCACCATAGTGAGGAACAAAGAACTGGAAGTTAACTTGTGATCTGTGGGTTCTTGAGCTTTTATATGTGGTTACAAGCATTTTACAGTATTTTCACCAATGGAGTAAATTTGGTAAATTCATAATGTGATACATTAGGGACATTCATGTCAGACCCAACCCCAGAGACAACAGTACTAGATAGATCTGAGGAAGATTTAATTTTATTAAATAAAGGCTGGTCAGCGACTTTAACAAAAATGTTGATGTATTAAATGTACATTAAAAAGCTGAGAGAACAGAAGAGCGAGTGATCTAGAAAACCTCTAAATTTAGTTGGGCCTGATTTTTCAGTTGGATTAATTATGAATTATGCCAAATTCAGAGAGCCCCAAGGTCTCCATGGTTCAAGACTAAGTTACATACATTCTATCCATCAATTATATTAAACATAATTGTGTGCATGCCTTCAAGTCAGTGATTAAACTTCTGGTGACTAAACTAGTACCTGCAGGGGTTTTTTCCCCGCAAAATCCTTTTTGGCAAGGTTTTTCAGAAGTAATAACATTATGCATTGTATATATAAAAAATATTTTCTCACCCTTATGGGGATATGTATCTTCCTCAATCTTGGGTCCTCTACCAAGAGGAATAAAATAAGGAGGAAAAAGGAACATATAAAGGAATAAAAATTATTTGGAAAAAATCAGTTTAGAAAGAGTATTTCTAATTCATATTATTTATCCTGCCTTTATTATCTATGTGAATAACTCAACACATCTACACACCTTCCTACTCCTATTATCCCACAACAACAACCCTGTGAGGTAAGTTGGGTTGAGAGAGAGAGTGACTGGCCCAAAGTCCCACAACAGGCTTTGATGGCTACAATTATATTTGAACTTATGGTTTCCTGCTTTTTAGCCTAGAGCCTTAAACAAGCACAAACTCAAGACTGAAATACTAGTCACTAGGAAAATTTGTGTCATAACATGTTACAGTGGTATCCAAGTAGTGACACAATTATTATGATGTCATTGATGAGAGGGTCGAACTATTTTCCAAAGTACCAAAAGCCAAGATAAGAAACAATGGTTAGAAACTAACCCAGGAGAGAAGCAACCTAGAACTAAGGATAAATTTCCTAATGGTGAGAGCAATTAACCAATGGAATAGCTTGCCTTCAGAAGTTGTGGGTGCTCCATCACTGAATTCTTTCAAAAAGAGGCCAGATAACCATTTGTCTGAAATGATATAGGGTCTCCTGCTTGAGGATGGGGTTGGATTAGGAGACCTCTGAGGTCCCTTCAAACTCTATTATTTTATATTCCATGTTCTTAACTTAAAAATGTCTGTGTTCTATATTCATTGTGCAAATGATATGATTATGTAATCATAACTTCTGATGCAAATACAATGCTACATTATTCAAAAACTCTTTCTGTGACATGTGTGTATTTCCCTTCTATGCTGCTGTTGAAGGGCTGTATAATCTGCCCTCAAAGAAATGGTTGAAAACCAAACAAGTAAGTGGGTGAGCACAGGATAGAAAGCTAAAATTAATTTATTTTACCTTTATTTAATATGATATTAATTCTTCTTTCTACCAAAACTTACTAAATATAGGACATGGTAAAATATGTATTATTACATCCTTATTACATATTATTACATCCTTATTACATAGAAATGCTTTTCTATACAATGTGTATAGAAATACTTGTAAATTCTAAATATTTTTTATGTATAATTTGTGGTTTAATGTCTATTGACACTCTAGGATAGAAGTTAAGACCCCCTCCCATTGGCTAGACAATATAAGGTAAAGGTTCTTCTCGCACATACATGCCAGTCATTCCCGACTCTAGGGGGCAGTGCTCATCTCTGTTTCTAAGCCGAAGAGCCAGCGCTGTCTAATGATGATTCCGTGGTCATGTGGCTGGCATGATTAAACGCCCAAGGTGCACGGAGCACTGTTACCTTCCCACTGAAGTAATCACTATTTTTCTAATTGCATTTTTACATGCTTTCAAACTGCTAGGTTGGCAGAAACTGGGGCAAGTAATGGGAGCTCATTCTGTTATGCAGTGCTAGGGATTCGAACTGCCAACCTTTCTGATGGACAAGCTCAGTGTCTTAGCCACTGAGCCACCGTGTCCCCTTCTAGGCAATATATGAACCTCTAATTCTTTATTCAACTCATCTCATCCATTTGCATATCAAATTGATTTATTGATAACAAATCTATAGAAATGTATAATAAGTTTTTAGTTTTATAATATTTTACCAGTTCTAGTATCTTGAGTTTCTGAAAAATTGAAAAAGATGTTTGTCCAAACAACTTTGTTAACACATGCTGTAACTGAACATATTGCCGCTGAGTTATATCTGATAGATGATATTTGCTCTTAGCACAGCATATGTTTAAAAAAATCATCTTATCATCTATCAATTGAGCCAAAGTCAGTATCTCTACTTTCATCCTTTTTTCCCCATATCACCATCTTTCCCCCAATTTTTTAATGTTGGATTTAAACTTTTGCTTGTTAGTTAAGCTGCTGAGCCCAGGCATAGCCTCTGAAATCTATATCATTGCTCAAAATTCAAAGGGTTGACTAGATTTAGACTGATTGATGCATCACAAAATCATTCTTCTGATGTAGGACTATAACCTAATATGGTAGGATAGTTGATTTACAATTACAAATGTTAATCCAAATTTTCATTAGTAGCAGCATTTACAAAAAGACTTCATGAACTTAAACTTCTTTTTTTGGATCCTTCCAATATATGGTGAATTATGACAAAATTCTACAAATCATTCCAAAAGGGTGATTAAGGTCTAGGTATAAAAGTTATCTGGTGGCTATTTCTTGCTGCTGTCTATGATAACATGTCCTAATCATTCAGCTGGACCACAGATCATCAGATGCTTTCTATGGCCATTGATTCTTCAGCCCTATCTTAATGTACCTTGAACCTAAAGATGTAATAGCTAAATGTCAAACTAAGTGAGAATTTATTGGATGCCTCCTTTTATTTATTTAGACCCAGGTCACATAATTCATTCTTCTGCGAAATTCCAACCTGAAACAAAATTTGTTACTATATTGTAGTTCTTCTTTCTATCCAATAAGTATTCAACTGGATTTAACTGTTGCAAAGTGTATGTGCATGTATTTGAAATATATATATTTGAAATATATATTTCAAAAAAACAATAAACTGAGATCTGGGACTGACTGAAGTAGATAGAAGATGTCCTAGAGGCGATGTAAACAATGGACTGGAAAATTGATTAGGGGTCAGTGGGTAGAAAGGATTTATCTAGGGTTCCAGGATTTAGGAGATGGATTGAGGCAAGGAATAGTTCAGGGACCAGAGAACTGATTGGTAAATCAGGAGAAAAGACAAGATGGATTGCTGGCAGAGAGTTGACTGAAGAAGTGTTTATGGGATGAATAGATCAGCAGTAGAGGATTGATAGACTATTGTGTTTACCAGTTGCTGCAGTTGCTCTGTGGTACAAAAAAGACAAATGGGAATGATATGGAGGCACAGGGAAAAATAAATGTTGTACTTCCAAGGGGAATAAAAATATTAAGCAGCTTTTGGAAGTCCACAATAATTATGAATAGCAAAATCATACTATCTTTTTTAAATCTCCCATGGCAAAAAGAAAAAAAAAACCTTGATAAATGGGGATTTAAAAAGTAGACACAAGTAAGGAGTAAAAGTAATAGGAGGATATTAAACAAGTATTGGGCACCTGTCGAGATAAAAATCATTTTCTGAGGCAGCATAATTTTTCCACATTTAGTTTTACACACAGAAAGTGATTTCATTTTCCTTTGAGCAGATACGAGATTTCATTCCTCCAACAGAGTGTGAATGATTAAGATATAAGACAACCAACTCAATCAAACATCTAACTTGGGGAAAACTCCTAATTAAGGTTTTGTCCAGAGCTACAAATTCAAAAGAATGCATTTCATAATGGGACAGACCTCAGATAATAGAAAATGATGAAACTTTCCCCCCAGTTTCTGCATAATACCTTATCCAATTCAGGAGTGTTACCCTTGACTGTCTTTTATAATTTACTGTTAAAATTAAGTATCCATCAACACTGGTCAATCCACAGTAATTTTTTTCTTTTGTTTTTCTGGTGGAACCATTTTTTCCCTGCTTCTAAGGCATTTGAGAGAATAAATTAACATTTTTATTACATTTTTATGATGTAGTGAACAACCCTGTTCATTTCCAGTACAGCTCCTTGTGATGCTAAGTTAATTTTAATTAAATATGTATAGACACACACATATAGACATACATACAGACAGACAGACACACACACAGAGTATATTTATATAATCTCTTGAATAATAGATGCAAAAAAACCAATTATCAATTTGTTCTGCTTTTCTTCTTTGTGTCCAGAACTTGATACCTGAGATAATGGGGTTTCATGCTTTTTCTAGAAAGAATGCATGTAATAAATGAAATTCACATACATAGTATATATAATGTAAATAAGCCATAAACAATTTTTAGAAAATTGTAAAAAAAAAAGAGCAGTGTGAAATATGATAATTGAATAGTTTCTGAAAGATTGGCATAAAATTAAGGCTGGACTTTAAGATGACTGATCCTTGCTGCTTAAATAAGCTTGATGGTGGTGTAATTTTGTTTTAAAATATTGGGATATTTTACAGCATTGTAAATACTGCTATTCATAAGCAAATAGGTAAATCTAATTCCATCTCAGATATTTACATGTTTCTGATTATGTAAAAAAATGTGAGAATAAAAAGTTCTGGTGATGTGTTTATTTCTTTATCTGTATACTATTTTAACCTAAAGAGAGATAAAGAGAGGGGGGGGGTTAGAGAGAGAGATGATAGATGTTAGATAGACAGACAGACAGACAGACTAAATTCAGTAGGATTTACTCATTATTCAGTGTGTATAATATTGCTATTCTATTTCATTTATTTCATTGATTTATTGATTCCCTTAAAAAAAAAGTCTATCTCTCAGTGCAATATTATGCTTGGATATTTAGGACTAAATTCCTTCATTTCCAAAAAATACCTCCAGGTAAATGGATGCCTTAGAGGCTGTCCACCTTTTCGCTATAAACATAATTTAAATAATATATCTTTTATTGAAGAATGAATTAATAATTAAGCTAGCAAATAATGATGCTATTCTGTGGAAAACTGTCAATGAGACTATATTATATTGAAGACTTTATGGTTTTAATTGTAATTCCAGACACACAGTCAGATGGTATCATTATGGGTACATTTTCCTAATCAGGTCAAAATCAATCTGATTTCAACTGTTTATTATTTATAGGATTCTTGAATAAAATTTTGTGAAAAGAAGCCAAATGATTTTCTCCCCCTCTTAAAAAGAAATAAAATTATTGTGAACATGATATGAAATCATATCTTATTTTTGGCAATGAATTGGAATTTTAAGACATGACTTGCACTATTGAGCTTTTACCCAAGTTGGCGAGTGCATATCACTGTTGTAAAGTGTTGTTTTATAATATATGCTCATACATGTTTTACAATGCAAATACCATTGTCCCACTATCAGCTCTGAGAGCCAGCATCATTAATCTTAATCAAAGAAAACTTTTACTGCTTGTAATTAATGCAGGCTGTAATTTGAATTCAAAATTCAGACAGCAGTCCCTGCCTTCATACATTTCAAAGCATGTTTGTACACTTGCCAGGAGTAATACTGTTTTTTGTACATGGGGAAAAGGCAGCCCCTGACTGACACAGGAATAATTTGTGTAGACCATGGGCATTAATCTTATTTAGAAAGTTCAACTTAACTTTTCAAAGCAGAAGCTTTTTTTTGTCTGGCTTACCTTCAAACTACGCTTAACACAGGAGGGAGTGACTGAATAGAATGATCTCTGTAATAGCATCTTTATTGCCTGCCTAATCAAAGCAGAAATATATGTATATAGTATGTAGGAATGCGGATGAAATAGAGTGCAGTCCTGGAAACTCATCTCCAAAACTATTGGAGTATGTGAAAGGATGTACATCTCAGTTTATTCAGGGCAGACTTTAGAAATAGCAAGGTAACTTATTAATTAGAATAATCTTTAAATAATCTTTTTTATAGAAATAGGATTTAGCAAAACAAACTGTATAATGGCTATACTTTAATTTTTTTTTAAAAAATCACTTTCTGAGAGATGGGTGGCCATATAAATATGATTTATAAATAAATATCACACCTTGAAATTCTTAAGAATGTTCAAGGCTGATCAGAGAGGAATAAAATATTGCCTTGAGCAATATTATGATGAGATGTTGAAATGTAGCAGACAGAAATATAAGCAAAAGAGTAACGAATTAAACACAATTTGTAGGTTAATCTTAAAAGCTTTAACATCAGCAGATCAAGTAACAAAACTCTGAATTCAACATGAATATGAAGCCACCAGGCAAACTCTTTTTACGTTCAGTCCCCAGCGTGTCCATGTAATGTTGGAAAGATTCCTGCCTAAAACCTTGGAGATATGCTGTGTGTCAGCATAGACCAGATGTGCATAAATACACTTCAGAGGTGCCTATTGATCCTCCAAGCCTTGGGCATTAAAAAACAAAACTGATAAAACAAACTCTTTTGACACCATGTGAATATTTAAGAATCTCACATCCACAGAATAGGTTTGTCCCCTTCTTTCCTTGCTAGAGGGAAAGCTACCTTTCCCCCTGTGTCCTGATGCAAATCACACCCTTGTGCTTAAAGGGGAAAAAAATAAAGTAATGCAACACAATGAATGTTTTATGTCTGTTTTTTTTTTTAAAATCTGGCCATCTTGTATTAGATTTACATCTTGACTTTTCTCCAAAAGCAGAAGGCCTTTGATAGGGTACTGAAAATGAGGGAAAACAATAATAGGGGACTCTTCAAAATTTGAATATTCATTTACAGAACAACAGAAAGAAGTGAATTTGAGGTTACATAGGTCATCTCTATGTAATACAATTGTCATTGTACATTTCCCATAGCAAGATTCCATAGCAAGAAAAGTCTTAATCCTCTGCAATACTATCTGCTCTTAGCATTATCATTTAATGCTAACTGATTAACATATTTTAGAGAATTATAACTATAAATCTTAGCACTGCTCTTACAATTTTTATTTTATTTTCCTTTTGCTTTAACTTTAATATGACAATAGTTACATTCTGTATGCTGGTTCTAACTAAGATGTTTAGCAATTGAGCTAAGGATATTTCCCATTCAATTCTACATATCTACGTAAAAGTAAATGCTCAGTGTTCAATGGAATTTATTCCCAAATGAACAGCCTTAAGAATAATGGTCAACACCTTGTTATTAAGAAAAATAGCCCTCTTTTCTAAAACACTGTATTTGTTTCATCCATTGCACAGAATCTGCAATGGTATTTTCTTTGCCATTTTGCTTGTAATCAATTATGACCCTTAACTAACCTCCATTTCTCAGAATGCAATTCTTTTTCAAAATGTATTTTATTTTGTGTGATTTTGCCCTGTTTACAGAAAGTTCCTGATGTAAGATATAACCATGTTTGCCAGAATGATCGTCCATGCTTCTCTGGGATTACAAAAAGCTCTAGAGAATAGCTTCACATTCTATTAAGACTGTGTATTTACCCAAGTGATTCCCCTTAGATTCCCTTGATATTTGGAGAGCAAAGATTAAAGCCTACAGAAAACATAATTCTCTAGTGGTTTTTTTGGGGGGGAGAAAGCAGGAGGAGGGTTGTAACCTTAATTCCTAAATCCAAATAGGATCAAATAATATGGAGGACAACAACGAGTTTTTGTGGTGGAAACTTTGGAAGATTGTTTTTTTAAAAATTCCTTTTATAGAAATCTGGGAACACTGCTCTTTTTATGTAATATTTTCCTGCTTTTAAAAATCTTTAATCATTTTGGAGGTGGATTTCAGATAGACAGACAGATAAATAAATTGAGATAAACAAATAGATGAGAATATATGTAACTCAGTGGAGTCCTTGGAGTGCAGAGTTCTCCACCAAGGACACCACAAATTAAAATAAAAATATAGGTAATGGCCTATCACACCTCCTCAGTGATAATTCAATTCATGCCCCTTACTCTAAATCATTTTTTTTCCAAATTCTGTTACTTCAATTCTATTCATCCATGATAATCTGTAGCCTTATGAGCTTTATGATGCACTTAGTGCTTTCTCTACTATTCAGAACATGACCAAATTGAAGACATGGTGGCAGACAGTGTTTATGAAGAAAAAGTAGATAGAATGTTTAAGAGGAGATTTTCACAGAAGTAGAGTTTAAATTTTTAAATTCACACTTCAGTAATATGATGAATCATTTTTTAAAATTCATATTTGACTGGTGATAGAATCTGCTGTTCAATTTTTTAAAAATATTTCTCAACCAGGACTCCTTGTGACCAAAAAAAATTCTTAGTATTTTGCATATAGTACTCAAAGTAATGGGAATTTTTATGCACCACTAATGACTTACACTTTGCTCTAGTAACATTGTAAAATGTGGTTTGTGCAGTTAGAATTGAATTGTATTATCTTCTACAGAGAATAGAATACTCTGTAGATGTATTTCACCAAAGAATATTCTGTAGAATAAAAGTATGCTCAGTATTTTTTTTCAGTTTTCAAGCAGAAATTTTCTGAGATATGAACATTACTTCAAGTGTTTTCCAATGTAAAAAGATTGAAACAAGCTGCTTAAGTCTATGCCTAGTATAGTTTTTTTGATCTGTCCTAAATGACTCCATGGCTTCAAATACCACAGCACGGAATCAAAGAAAAGTCTCAGGTTGCCCTTCTCAAAATGTTATGATCATTCTTAAAATGCACTTCTGTTCTCAGTCATGTATGTATGTATGTATATATATATATATATATATATATATATATATATATATATATATGTATATGTATATGTATATGTATATGTATATGTATATGTATATGTATATGTATATGTATATGTATATGTATATGTATATATATATATTTGTTTTCTGAGGTTAAAAAGGAAGAAACAGCTGCAATCACACATTGCTCCCAGAAGCACGAAGCTGAAGCCTGAAGATGACGCATGAGACTTCGTCGAAACGTCGTCAAGACACTTCCAATTTTACGCGGGAGAAAACCCGAATGACCAAAGACCTACATATATATATATATATATATGTATGTATATATATATATATATATATGTATGTATGTATGTATGTATATAGATAGATAGATAGATAGATAGATAGATAGATAGATAGATAGATAGATAGTTGATCTGCTAAATGAAAGAAGAATTACATTCAGATAATTTATCGCTTATCTATTTTCCAAAAGAGAATTCCCAAAAATTTGCTTTGACCTCCATAAAAAAAACTGGAAAGCATATTGTGCTACCCCTGATTTTTCCATAAATTCAACAGATGGATATTTGACTTGCTGAAAATCCTTCCTTTGCCTCTACCTCTTTTTATTCTAATTTAGCAATAGGCAAAATATCAAAGAACGTGTCTTTCCCATTTAATTATTGGATTAACACTCTGCTCTTTGTAGACATTACTTTTATATATTAGGAACAGTTTCTGTCCTCCTGGGAAATTATCTAGTAGTCTTCTCTTAAAACAGGAAGTATAATTTGACTGAACTACAATTCTAGCAAACAGGTGGCTATTGCATTGATTTATTTGTTTATACATATATTTTCAGCTCTCCTTTTCAACTCTGAATTGTTTTCAGAGTTCTAACAGTCAACATGATTAAAAGCTGTAGAAGAAAATAAGAGATATATTATTAAACCAGCAGAAACAGCAAAACATTTGGAAAGCTAAAGAGTAAAGTCTAAAGAGAGCAAACTCACCAGTTGCAGGTAGGAACACAAAAAATGTTTAGAAATCAGTCAAGGTTAAAAATCCTACATACCTAAAAGCTAATTGTTAGAAATTCGAAACTTTGTAATCATAGCAATGTTTTGGAAGATGCATTAGCAATCATATAATTCAATCCTGACATTTAGATTGAACTAGTTTCTTTCTACCTTAAGCCACTGGGTTTCTTTGTATCCACTGAGTAGAATAGTAGAAAATAACTTTTTCCTTCTTCTATGTGACAAAACTTTGAGATATTTGAAGACTGCTGTCATATTATCCTCACTCATCTGTTTTGGTAAGCTAAGCATACAAAAATCCCTTAACCATTCCTTATAGGGCATTGCTCTCCAACCTTGGTCCCTTTAAGACTTGTGGACTTCAACTCCCAGAGCTCCTCAGCCACCTTTGGTGGCTGAGGATCTCTGGGAGTTGAAGTCCACAAGTCTTAAAGGGACCAAGGTTGGAGACTCCTGTTATAGGGTATGGTTTCTAAATCTCTCACAATCTTTGTAGCCTCTCCCCTTTGAATACAATCCAATTTGTTCTTTATTATCTGTGCTTCTTAGAACCAGGCAGTGTATTTCCAGAAAAATAAAGTGCAAGAAAAATACAGTTAAATTTGATTAAAACAATAATCTAAATATGTTCTCTGTGTGAGTCTCTAATTGGCTGGAATATTTCAATTTGTTACACAGAGAAGTTCATAATTATTTAAAATTTCTATTTTAATCAGAACAAATAAGAAATAATTTTGTCAGTACATTAAATTCAGCCATTGTTGCAGTAAATCCTGTACATAGGTGAAATATTTAGCTTTAATCATAATTATAATGTAAAAATGCAAATCTCCTACAATATTTATGGAGAATACAATGTTATCATATTTTTAGTCTTGAGATAATAACTTATTTTAAATAAGGAACATAATTCTCCATCATCTCAGATGAACAAAGCACATGCTGGGCCCAAAATTAGTTTGTGACTCATACCTACAGTAGTGGCCAAAATTGTGGAAACCTTTTGGGAAAAATATTGCCTTGAGCAATATTATGATGAGATGTTGAAATGTAGCAGACAGAAATATAAGCAAAAGAGTAACGAATTAAACATAATTTGTAGGTTAATCTTAAAAGCTTTAACATCAGCAGATCAAGTAACAAAACTCTGAATTCAACATGAATATGAAGCCACCAGGCAAACTCATTTTACGTTCAGTCCCCAGCATGTCCATGTAATGTTGGAAAGATTCCTGCCTAAAACCTTGGAGAAATGCTGCATGTCAGCATAGACCAGATGTGCATAAATACACTTCAGAGGTGCCTATTGATCCTCCAAGCCTTGAGCATTAAAAAACAAAACTGATAAAACAAACTCTTTTGACACCATGTGAATATTTAAGAATCTCATAGCCACAAAAGAGGTTTGTCCCCTTCTTCCCCTTCTTGGCAATAATACTCCCCCCCTCCAAAAAAAGTGGTGTTATTAGCCATCAATTCTCAAAAATACACTTTTCCCAAAAAGTTTCCACAATTTTGGCCACTACTGTATACTTGTACGGAAATCAGATTGTTGCTCAGAATATAAAGCCTGGGAAAAGTCAGGTGTCGTTTATCTTCTCAAAGATTCTCCTAGTAGAGACAAAATCAAAATGTTTCAACAAACATTTTGCTTTATAAATGAAAGACTTCTGCCCCTATTATGGGCAATATAGGAGCTGATCCAGCTGAACCTGAGGGCAAGGACAATCGCATCATCAGCTTGGAGTTGTATCCCCCATAAGAGGTCAAAGTCCAGTCCCGCCCCGCAAAATCCATTGACTCTTATCTGTGCCAATTTGCCTTGATTGTTAGTAAATCAGATTCTTGTGTATAGGTTGCATGAAATAAACTTATATTGATTTTGAGCTATATCCTGGTTCCTGATTTCCTGCAGCTGACAGGCATTTTAGCCTTTAGGAAACATTGGAGAGGTTCTGAAACTGGAATAAATGCCATTTTAAATACAGATGGAGAAGAGTCAAACTTTTATTTAAAGGTAGTTTCTTTAAAATGCCACATTCAAAGGCTACACTTAGGGTTTAATTTTTTCATTTGTTATCATCCAGTGGTTGTTTTGACTTTTGAAATCCTGACTTAGTAGAATTACCACATGTTACTAGAACCACAATATTGAAAGGTTCAGTTAGCATTTGAAGTCAATCTTATTTTAGTGTAGTTATCCAAATTAAATACCATCAACAAATTGCTCTGCTCAAATACATTCCATAAAGGAGAGCCTGGGGAAAAGCTAGCTACTAAAGAGAGAGAGAGAGAGAGAGAGAGAGAGAGAGAGAGAATAAATATTAATGACAAGGATCAATTAATTTTAATAACTAAAAAAGTTTCTGCCAGGTTCCATACTAGCAATCTTTTCTATGCTAAGAAAATATATATATATATATATGTTTTCTGAGGTTTTCACGGGTGTTTGTATGTAGGTCTTTGGTTTTGTCCCGTGTAAAATTGGAAATGTCTTGGCAACGTTTCGACGAAGTCTCATTCGTCATCTTCAGACTTCAGCTTCGTGCTTCTGGGAGCAATGTGTGATCGCAGCTGTTTCTTCCTTTTAACTGCTAGTGGGGGTTTGAACTGATTGGGTGGGAACTTGGCTGTGCTCTGATTGGATGGAGGTTTTTTTGTGCTCTGATTGGCTGGGGGTGTGTCCTGTTTGGGTGGGGGCTTGGTTGTGCTCAATTTAGTCTGTGTTGCAGGGGGATTTGAGCTGGTGAGCTGCATAGCTGTTGTTTGGCTTTGTGGTGGTGCTACATCTTCATAGTGGGTGTCAGTCTGCTGCATGTATGGATTGGAGGGGTTTGAAATGGCTAATGTTGCAGCTGCGGTCTGGCTTCTGGTCCTTGGTCGTGCTTCATGATCAGTGTGGGTTTGGGTCTGCTTTCTGGGTGGATGTGCGGTGGTGACATCCTGTGTGGACCTCGTGAGTGTGGGTCTGGTGTCATTCCTCGTGTTAGGGACTCGTTTGTCAATAAGGGCGGGTTTCCAAATGGCTGGTAGGCGGGAGGTATCATCTCGTTTGTTCATGCTGTGTGGGCGTTTTTCTATCTCAATGGCTTCTCTGATTATTCTGTTGTTAAAGTGTTCAGTTTTGGCGATAGTTCTGGTCTTTTTAAAGTCAATATCATGTCCTGTGACTTTAAAGTGTTGGACCAGGGAAGAAGTTGGTTCCTCTTTTTTGACTGAGTTCTTGTGTTCTTCAATGCGTGCACTTATTCTTCTGTTGGTTTGTCCGATGTATGTGGTATCCACCATCCTAAGAAACCCCAAAGACAAAATTGAGTTAGAAAATCAAGGAGTATATGAAATCCCATGCACCGCCTGCCCCACCACATACATCGGACAAACCAACAGAAGAATAAGTGCACACATTGAAGAACACCATCCTAATATCCACCATCCTAAGAAACCCCAAAAACAAAATTGAGTTAGAAAATCAAGGAGTATATGAAATCCCATGCACCGCCTGCCCCACCACATACGTCGGATTTGTTCAGTGAGATCCATCTAAAAAAGAAAAGGATTGGTAACTGTTTTTCTGAAACCAAAATCTTAAAGGATATAGCAGCAGAAGAATTGTTCAATAGAAAGAGGTGATTGCTTGCATAACTGAATAACTTGTGAGCTGCTACATTACTATCTCAGTCTGGATGGCATTTTCTTAAACTGACTTAGGGTCAAGCTGATTAGAGTATAAACCAGGAGCAGCTTCAATTATAAGTGTGTATATGCCCCTCGTTGAAGAAAATGAAACTCACATTTTTCTTTATCCTCACAGAGAAACTTCACATAGATTTCATAGGGTAGTTTCGTTAAGAAACTATCTGGGTCTGGGAGGCCAATTAGGACTTCCATGGATTGCTGAGAACACTGATTGATTCCCAAGCCTGGGTATTAATATTGCATGGATATAAGCAGAGGTATCCAACATTGCAACTTTAAGACCCGTGGACTTCAACTCCCAGAATTCCCCAGCCAGCATGGATGGCTAGGGAATTCTGGGAGTTGAAGTCCACAAGTTTTAAAGTTGCCAAGATCAGGACATCCCTGATATAGGCCTTGAATCCTTGTCAGCAAGATCACCAGAATATTGTACAAATTGTATGCTTGCAGAGTAGGTTCCTGGAGTTCACGTCCTATGTTCACTACAATGCGGTTGTATACTTCATTCATGGTAAGTTTCATTTATTTTATTTATTTAGTATATTTTTATGATGCCCATTCCCTCAGTGGTTCATAGAAGTACAATTAAGGGAAAAGTACATTTTAAACCACTATTAAAATAACACATAAAAACATTAGAAATCAACAAATATTTTAAACAGTTAGAAGCATTTACAACTATTAAAAGGCTTAATAAATGTATTCCGAATTGTCTCCTAAATCTTAAAATGTTTGATTTAGCACCAATGGCAAAAAGGCAGAATTAACAGAATGTATTAAACGTATCCTTTGCATGACTTACAATGTGTGTTTGTCATGGGCAGAAAGAGGCTTACAGTAGGTTGGTTGTAATCCATAAGATTTTATTAAGGACATGCTCTCTAAATCAATTGGAACAAATTAGTTCTTTTCTTGTTGGGAAAAGATCCAGGCACTGTTTCAGGTGTGTTCTAGGACTGATGGCAGTTTTTATATTATCAAGGAAATTGGCAGAATGGCTGCTTTTTCTAAAAAAAGTTTTCATTATTTGCATGAGCTAAGGATATGTCAGATATTTAGGAAAAACATGTCAGAATATTCATGAACTGGAATGGAGACATGGTAACAAGGTCAGCCAATGAATAGGCATAGCTACTAGATCAGCCAATAGGAGCTGAGACAGGAAGGAGCCTGAGCGTGGCTCTGTATCTCTGAGTGCTGTGCTGAGAATTGAAACTGAAACTAGACTGCTGAACTGAAACTAGTCTGCAACTCTGAACTGGAAACTGTTCTCTCCTCTGTCTGTGTTTGCTTGTAACTCTCTACCACATTGGAAGAATCTGCTGTTGGTATTGCATATGTTATTATGTATATAAAAGAAGTTAATGAATCCTGCTGAATCAATTATCTGTGTTTTTTTTCTGGGTTTGATTTTTGCAACAAACTCTGATAAAACGGGATTCTGTTAGAATAGTGGTGCTACATCTCCACCTCTTCTGAAAATCTTTGACACTCAGAGACCATGGATATCCAACCTTTTGACATTCCTGAGTTGCATTGATTGAAGAGGAATTGTTTTGGGCCAATATAAAACATATTATATAATTAATATATAGAAATCACATAATAGTAATATAATAATATGCATGTTTCTGAACATCTGTCTCATTGATGCAATTCTGTTGATCAGATTGCTCAGTATAATTTCAGTGGAAATCCACTATAAGTGGATTCTTATAGTGAAAATATTAAATTCATAACAGGGGCTACTTTTAAAATGATAACAACAACAACAAAACAGTTGAGATAAATCTTACACTCTTGAACAAGATATTTTTCTGCTTGCACCTTCCCTCTTCGGTTTACTTTCAGAGCTCAATCTTTTCTAAGTATCCAGAAACACAAAAATAAACAAAGACCCAGGATATATTGTAAAACTGATGGAGTCCCATATTACAGAAATCAATCTTAAAAATAGGAGGAACATACAGGCTAGAACCTGAAGTGTCTGCTGGGAGGGTGTCAAAAAAAGTCAAGATGATGTTGACAACTATGTGATAGAAGCCCTACCCTTCTTTACACGTGCTGCAGTGCTGTAGCTGCCAGGACAAGCTCTTCTCTCTTCCCAAGGGACAACTCTGGCAAAAGGACCACATATGGAAAAAGGAGGATATGACCAATATAGCTATATTCTGAAGTTTAAGGTGAGTAGTTATATCAACTTAAAACAATTAGCAATCAATATAATTGGAGGTTGAAGAGGATCTGGTATCGCTATTTATCTTTTGCCTGATTCTGCATGAAAGCAAAGAAGTATATCAGGTCACAAAAAAATCATGGTTGAGGAGGTTTGGCAGCATTCCATATGGTCTATCAATGTTCTGGAACAGAAAAAGTGCCAGTAGCAAAAGTTGACAGAGTGGCATATTATTTCACGATAGACACAACCCAGTAATGATTTCTCAATTGCACATTGCTCAGGAATAGCCAGCTCACTCTGTTATTCTCAATCTAGGAAGGACCTTAGGGATGTTTGCTGGCTGAAATCTTTGCCATTTTCAGGAGAAGCTGATGAGTTGTGTACCTCTCAGAATAATGGATGGGGTGGAACCTAGCTATCTATCAGATTTTGCTAGTCTCTCAGTGTTATAACATATTGGCTCAAACATGTTTTTGGGGTATACGTAAATTAGATTTTGCTATTCCAACATGTTGGTATAACATGCATTTTAAAAAGTATGCACTACATATATTTTTTAAAAAAAATCAAAGTAATAATCATATATAAATATAAAGTTTCCCTTAGATTAAATTGCAATTTAATGTGGGAAACGTCAGAATGGATTTGTGAGTGAACAGGCAGGAAATTAACAAGGAACAAGCATACATTGAATTGTTCTTCCACTGTCTGTCATTGTTTAATAAAATACGTCCTATTAATCTCAATGTTGCTTATTATTTTCAGACTTCTGTTTCAGTCTCCAAAGTGTACCTACTTAAATATATACAGTTAATACTGATCTTAATGGATATATTCTTAAGAGGTATAAATATATTTTTCTCTGGAACATGATACATACATACCTACTTATACACACAAAAATGTTATACTTGCAGCAGCCCTTAATTAAATAAGAGCAAAGCTAAGAACATTCTGAGAAGAGGAAACATATAAAGGTAAGGAATTAAGGAAAGAAAAAAAAAGAAAGGAAGAAGAAGAAGAAAGAGTGAAATAGATTGTTTTGAATCCCTAAAGAGGATGTGGAACAATTGAATTCCTTCAGCCTGAGAGGAAAAGGTTATTCCTAAGTAGTATTTGAAGTTCTTTGTCTTTGAGGTTATTTTTATATCATGCATTCAATCACTGGATCTTTCTTTTTCTTAAAATTAGCATGCTTGCTCATGCCTCTAAAATTCTCCATGCTATCCTTCAGGGTAAAATGGATAGAAATATGTGTTATATCTAAATAAGGATACATTCAGTCTTCGATAAATCCACACATTGCATGCAAATTAAGCTTAATTAGGACTATGGATGTAATATTTTAAATAAAGCTTGACATCTTTTTTTTTAAAGTCACATATGCTTTCCTAAATTTAGGAACATGATTTTCAATATTTCTTCAGTTTAAGAATGGTAACTTCAGTAAGCAGTGCAAGTATGGGTTAAATTGCCAGATGTGGTTCGTGAAACAGAAGGGCATCTTTTCAGAATAGCAAAATCTTCTCCGGAGACATATATTGAAGCAATGTTCATAATTCAAGATATCTTGTTCCTGATTTAGATTCCTTGCGCTCTTCATCACCTGAGCTGAATGGCATTAAACTTCAGTAAACTGAATAAACATCAGAATAGGGATCTGACTGAAAAAGGAAGAAAAAGGGAAGAAAATAAAAGAGGATGAAGAAAGAAAGGTTCTAGCTTGCATCATAAATCTGGAAAGTACAAAATCTCTGTTTATCAGCCTCATTTGAAATTTAAATTGTGCTATTTATTCAGTAAGGAAAAAAATGCTATACAGAGATAGGATTGTATCCAAAATCAATTCACAACCAACTTTTTTTTATATTTGACTATTCCAGTGGAAATTATGATGATTAGAATCAGATAGCTCTTTGGAATACATTGGGGATAAAACTGCTATCTAAGATGCTAGCATGTTATTAATAAAATATTTATTATGTAACAACATACTGTATTCATGAAAATGAAGTAAAAGCACTCCACGGACATTTGGTATAAAGTTCTAAAATCTGAGCACCCATTTTTTGTAGGGTTAGAAGTTGATTTTCTCCCTCTCTCCCTCTCTTTCCCTCTCCCCTCCCTTTCTCACATATGCACACTCGTACCCCAAGCAAGTATCTGCCTTCATTACTTTGTGTGCTTCTGACCAGTGCTTTGAAAAATATCACATGAAAATTGCAATGGCAGGTATTGTGTGGTGAGGAAGAGGGATCTTCAAAGGAAGAATGATTTATGGAACAGGTAACAAAGTCTGCAAAAGCCAAAACAAGCTTGTCCTTCCTGGGTATTCAGATGGCTAGGTTAGTAGGCCTTAAATTGACAGAAAAGTATGTTAGTATCAAGTGTGCTGCTCTGATGTCAAACCCTTCTTGCCTTAAGAACAAGGCTGGCAATTGGTGCTATCATAACAATTTTATTAAGAGGAGAGTTGGTGGATTTTTCTCTTCTCACTGACCATGTCTTAACTTGTGGGATCAACTACAACCAATCACTCTCCTTAATGGTGATAGAGCAGAACAGAGTGCGTGTAGGTGGTGCATGAGATCAAGGATACCGTCACTTTTCAAGTTACCTAAAGACAATGCATGGAAATGTTGTGAGCATGTGGCCTGTCTATCAAGCAATATCTAAACATGAAAAAAGTATTAGGCTACAGCCAAAATATTCCATACTGAAAAGTTGCAGATGGGGAGAGGGAGGGAGTGCAGGATAAAATGGAAGAGAATAATAACAAGCATGCTGCATCCATGATTTATGCTGCAAGGGAATGGCATAACTGACAATGAGAAGCTTTGGCTGGCAGCATCTGGCAGCATTTTGTCCAGTAGGCAAAATTAGTAGCCAAAACTGCAATGCTCTCAAAGTAATGAAAAGGAGAAAAAGCCACACCAAGCAGAAGGAGGAGAAAATCTGTAATGTACTCATTGTGGTAGTATCAATAGATGCTATCATAGCTCCAGAGAATATGCCATGATTAGGGGGGCATTAGGAAGATTTCTATCTGGTCCCAATTTAGCACCACTGGTTGTCTCCTGGAGGAACAACTGGGTAAGAGTTTCATGCTGGCTACTCCAAACAATTAAGACTTAACAAAGTCCTGCAGAGAACAGTATCATGTCAATTTCTTCAGTTAAAAAAAAAATCCTGCAGTTGGGACCAGCATCACTTAGCACCAGTTGCTAAGTGATGCAGTCGTAAAGTGAAAAGTCATATGATTACACCCAATCTCAAAGTCAGTTTGCCAGTTCTGGCTGCAGTCATTAAGCAAGTCACTGTGTACGAAATGTGACATCAGGTTAATGTGAGTTTTTGACTTCCTGCTGCTTTCCCCACTGATTTGGCTTGTTGGAAACCACAGATGGTGATCATGTGACTGTGGCATGCTGCAACCATTCTAAATGTGCACTGGCTGCCAAGCACTTGAATGACAGTCATGTGACTTCATGGATCTCGAGATGGCTGCAAATGTGAGGATTGCTTATAAGTCTCATTTTTCAGCACCATAATAAGTTTAAAATGGTTACTGAATGAGTAGTCAGTAAGCAAGGGTTTCCTGTATTTTTCAAGTTGATAACAGAGTACATTGCTTACGGGCCAAGGATTATTTTGCTTGATGGCTGGAAAAGCGTTGCACTCCTGGTGAAATTCACTTCCCCTCCTTTTTATTTATAAAGAAATCAAAAGTAAAAATAAAATGTTTTACTCGGTTGATATTGTATAAACTTCCCCTTTATGCTAAAAAAAATGTCGGTCATAGTGCAGGTCAGATTGTTGGAGAAATAACTTCCATTGCAGTAGAACACAAAGGCCTTCTCTGAAATTGTCAAATTAGGAACTCATGTGTTAACTCTTTTTTTTTAACACAATATTTGTTGCCAAAAGAAATAATATTTTAGATAAAAAGAACAGTTCTAATTGAGAGGGAACTATCAGGGAATTAAAATATGTGTATCTTTTTGTCTATCTTCTAGCTGCTACATACATACATACATACTGTACATAAATACATACGGAAAACATACAGTGCATCTTAGTCTCATCTTGAATGCATCTGCTACAATTATAAATTTCGCAAGAGAAACAAAAACCTGCTTAACTGAAGAATACAATACTTAGGCTAGAATAGAATAACAGAGTTGGAAGGGACCTTGGAGGTTTTCTAGTCCAAACACCCAATCAGCAGGAAATCCTATACTTATATTTAGCAGAGTCTGTAACTCGAGTAAAATTTGAGTAGAAATTAAATCTGCTTTTTTAAACCAAAGTTATACAAGAGTTTGATCAGGGCTTCCCCCTATTTCCACTTCTGCTGTAGTGTCATGAAGGATTTAAAAGTAATAATAAAAAGTTAACACTGTCTTCTGTTTGCGACTGATGAGTTTCTTTTCCTGAGCCTTGGTGGTGCAATGATTAAAATGCAGTATTGCAGGCTAACTCACTGCTCAATGCCAGAAGGTCAATTCTATCCCTTTTTTTTTTAAGCGTATGGCATGTGTTAGCCAGGGATCACCGAAGTGGAGGGCTGCCTCTGTGAAAGCAATTTTTTTGGGGTGGTGTTATCTTACCCATGGGACGCCTGAATGCCAGTAGACAGTCGGGGGAGACTCCCTTCCTGTCCCTACGCAGTTTATTTGCTCATAGGAATCAAGCTGCCAAGCCGCCGACCTCAACGGAACCCAAGCTCAGCGTCTTACCAGGTGAGCCACCGTGGTCCCTGGACAGGATCCTGTCCTGTTCAGGGTTGACTCAGTCTTCCATCCTTCCAAGGTCAGTAAAATGAGGATCCATATTGTTGGGGGAAATATACTGACTCTGTAAACTGTTTAGGGACGGCTGTAAAGCACTATGAAGTGGTATTGCTATTGCTGTTCTTGTGTAACACATTGCAGCACCTGGATCACCAAGATATATCTCCAAGATATATCTAGGCTCTCTTCTGGATATCCTTTAAAACTCTGAAAACCAGGTTCTTTCACTAGGCTTTGGATTAGAGCTGTGGTTTCTGTGCATTTTACTGGTACTTGTTTGCTTATTTATTTAATTTATATGTCATTGTAATGGTTTTCGTCCTTCCAGCTTTTGGATTTGTTTCTGTTTTTTTAAAAAAAATTGCATTTATAATATTATTGTTATTACTGTATGCTATCCGGAGTCATTGCTGAGTTGGACAGCTTTTAAAATTTTGAAAATTAAAATTAAAATTAAAATAAATATTATTTCATGTGATTTATTTATCTATGCAAGCTCTCAAGACCATAATACTTATATTGTAGTAGATAATAATGATTTGGCAGGGTTCCCTTGGATCCCCCTCCCACACCCCAATGTGGTATTTATTGCAATGTTCCAGCCATTAGTCCCTTTCCCTGAATAGAGTTTTCTAAAAAGTCAGTTGTCATCAGTGAAGAAATGTGAGGGATGTGTGATTTTTGTTTGTTTGTTTATTTGTTTGTAAAAAGGGGAAAGGGAGCAAGAATAGGCTTCTATCTCATCATGTATGGTAGGCCCAAGCCCAATTATAGATGAGAAAAGATGAGGTGACATCTTCTACAACTTCAGATACTATTCACAAAGCCTCTATGAAAGTTGCTAATATACTGTAACTTTTGATATCCCAGAGAAGAGGTATTATTAAAAATGCATAACAAGTTAAATTAACTTACAAAGTTTTAACTCTGTTGAAATTAAATTAAGTTAAATCAGGGTTTTGTCTACTATTTTTTTTAAAAAAATTTTTGTTGATGCAAAAAATAAATAAATCTGCACCGAAACAAATTTAAAAAATGGGATTGGAATTGCATAATGTGTATTAACAATTGTTCTGTTTACGTCTTTAAATGCATTATAAATAATTACAAGCTCACTGAAAATGGAAAAATATTATTTAAGAATAAGTTGAGTCATATTTATTAACCTTACCTGACAATTTAAATTACCCAGTCAAATTGGGAAATAAAATATCCCTAATCTTTTTATATATCAATACAGCATGACCATTCTATGCTGATATTTCTAACAGAGCTCTTCAAATAGTTCCATAAATGTGTTAACAACCTTTTTTATTGATTTCATTTTTTAATTTGCACCATCATCAAGAGTCCAGTGACAGCTTGGCTGATCTTGCGCTACGTTCAATTTAATAGAATTTGCTATGGAAACCTGCCTCATCATGCCTAATTGGACCGACAAGTGTATATGTGATCCTCCAACTCATAAAAGGCAATTGCATTTTTAAAATAATCCAAGGAGTTTTGGTAAAGGAGTCATTTTAGATACTTTAACAACATGGTTGTCACTAATTCTTATTGAATTATAATAGCTTGAAGCTATGTGCCATACTGAAAATCTATATTTAAAACTGGACGATTTTGATGATATTATAACTTGGAAAGAAGCTGACAAATATTGATACTGAAATAAGTGACAGAACTTCTCTATCCAACCTGTCTAAATTTAATTACTCTAAATCTTAAGAGCCTGTTTTAGTGCAAATTCTGACAAGTTTTTTTTAAATTATTTATCTATCTTTACCGCTGTCTTTTTCTTAGGCTCCAGGGTAACAATAGAAATGTCAAGTCTTTCAGACAGCAAGAAGGGAGATTCATTTCAATTTCAGAGTACATTACTTCTGAATGGAATGAACCTTTTACTTCCATTTATTAAAGCAAGCATACCCTTGTGAAAGATTGCAGATTTTTAATAAAACATTTTCCATTTAATCCAGAAGTTTATAATTCTGTTTCTATCTGTCCACCATTGCAGATTTATTGGTTTTTGAGCGTGACTGTGACTAGCTGGTACTATTAAGATCCTATAATGAATGTTCTCTTGGGTAGTTCTTTAGCGAAGTTGTCCATTTGTAGATGCAGTTATTTTATTTTGGAGTTTTTTGTTCCTTTCAATAACATTTATTCATTGCCTGGTAACAGAAAGTACTATAGACAATTTGGAGTATTAATTTTTTTGCAGGTTCCAATCTGGGTCAGTCAACGAGACCAAAGGTTTTGTTTTCTGAGCTTTCGGACTTGTGCTGGAGCCCATCCTCAGGGAATGTCTCTTTGGCGCACGCTCTGTCAGATAGAGGTTTCCTGAAGATGAGCTCCAGCATGAGTCAGAAAGCTTGGAAGACAAAATCTCCGGTCCTGGTGACCAACCCAGATTGGATCGTGCCACATATATATAATTTGCCCTCATTTGTGATTAAATGTTTTCTCATATATAATACATGCTTTCTTTTTTACTTCCCTGCCTTCTTTTTCTGAAAAAAATAATTGTGTAAGAAAGGATAAATTATTATCAGTAGTATCGGTTGTGCAAATAAAATAATTATTTTACATTAATTACATTGTTATTAATCTAGCAGACTTCTCAATAAATTGCACCTCCCATCATTGTTTCTTCTCTTCATGTAACCATTTCAATCTCTGTCCCCAGATACTGAAGGAAGAAGTGCATTTCATTATAAGTGTACTTGGTCATCATTCCCATCTTCAGTATTTTTTTTTTGCGGGGGGGGGGGGAGATATAGATTATGACATTGCAATCAAAATTTCAGAAGTTCTACAAGGAGGATCAGAATGGTATAAGGGGGGGAAAATATTTTCAGAATGAATAACTAATGAAGAGGAAATATATCAGGAACAGTACATTAATGATAGGGTTGAAGGCTAAAGAAAAGTAAATAGACCCATGGCAGTACCATAGGCAGTAAGGTTTGTAACATTTCAGGACAGTATAACTACTCTCAGACCACTAATGCTCTTAGATCTCTTCAAAGAAGAAAAATCAAGACATATCCTGACTTAATGTAATTTGGTCCATAATTTGATTTTAAAAAGTTACTTCAAACTGAAAGTTGTTACAATGCACTAATAGAACGGTTGCACCATTTTCCGCCCAGTAAAGTACAAGTACAAGTATGAGATTTGACTTATCAATTACAGTCAGCCACACTGCCTTGGTGTTTTATTTTATTTATGAAATTTACTTGCCACCTACACCTATCTTGTATCTATTTATTTATTTATTTATTTATTTATTTCGATTTTTATACCGCCCTTCTCCCGAAGGACTCAGCATTTTACTTACAGCCAAGTAAAATTCAATATATAAACATTAAGAGAAAGTTAAAAAGCATATTATAATGTGGCCCAAATTTTAAAACAAATTTAAATCTTAAAATATAAATAACCCCAGTAAAATTTCAGTCCAGTCCCGCTTGAATAAATAGGTGCGTTTTCAGCTCACGGCGAAAGGTCCGAAGATCAGGCACTTGACATAAGCCAGGGGGAAGTTCATTCCAAAGTGTAGGAGCTCCTACAGAGAAGGCCCTTCTCCTGGGGGCCGCCAACCGACATTGCTTGGCGGACGGCACCTGGAGAAGGCCCTCTCTGTGTGAGCGTACGGGTCGGTGGGAGGCAAAAGGTAACAGCAGGCGGTCCCGTAAGTACCCGGGTCCTAAGCCATGGAGTGCTTTGAAGGTGGTAACCAAAATCTTGAAGCGCACCCGAAAGACCACAGGAAGCCAGTGCAAACTGCGCAGGATTGGTGTTACATGGGAGCAACGAGTTGCTCCCACTATTACCCGTGCAGCTGCATTCTGAACTAGCTGCAGCCTCCGGGTGCACTTCAAGGGCAACCCCATGTAGAGAGCATTGCAATAGTCCAAGCGGGAAATGACAAGGGCATGAGTGACCGTGCATAAGGCATCCCGGTCAAGGAAGGGGCGCAACTGGCGCACAAAGCGTACTTGGTGGAAGGCCCTCTTGGAGACGGCCGCCAAATGTTCGTCAAACGACAGCCGCCCATCCAAGAGGACACCCAAATTGCGCGCCCTCTCCGTTGGGGCCAATAACTCGCCCCCCACAGCCAGCTGCGGCTGCAGCTGACTATGCAGTGCCGGCATCCACAGCCACTCCGTCTTGGAGGGATTGAGCTTGAGTCTGTTTCTCCCCATCCAGACCCGTACGGCCTCCAGACACCGGGACAACACTTCGACAGCTTCGTTGGGGTGGTCCGGGGTGGAAAAGTACAGCTGAGTGTCATCAGCGTACAGATGATAACTCACCCCGAAACCACTGATGACCTCACCCAGCGGCTTCATGTAGATGTTGAACAGGAGGGGCGAGAGAATCGACCCCTGTGGCACCCCACAAGTAAGGCACTTCGCGGTCGACCTCTGCCCCCCTGTCAACACCGTCTGCGACCGGTCGGAGAGATAGGAGGAGAACCTCCTATAAACGGTGCCTCCCACACCCAACCCCTCCAACCGGTGCAGCAAGATACCATGGTCGATGGTATCGAAAGCCGCTGAGAGATCTAATAGGACCAGGGCAGAGGAACAACCCCTATCCCTGGCCCTCCAGAGGTCATCCACCAACGCGACCAAAGCTGTCTCCGTACTGTGACCGGATCGGAAGCCGGACTGGAACGGGTCTAATGACACTGGATGGACTAATTCTAGTTGCTATCTAAAACTGCATGACTTTAGTTTTTAATTCACTTGTTACATATACATTTCAACTAATTCAGAACACCAAAACTGCTTTGAAGATGTAGGGTATAACTTTATTTCTGTCTTGAAGAATAAAGCATATGTCTCCATAATTGTCTAGTGCTACCAAACTGAGAAAGTAGCCATACATCTCCAAAGTTTACCATTTGACATATGCTTCAGCTATAATCATTTATCTCAGGGAGCAAGAAAAGTAATCATCTGAATGTTTCAAATTTCTATTTTTCTTCAGTCAAACTGACCTTTAGTCTCTTTTCCCCCCATCTTAAGACTCACTGAAATCCAATTTAAACTGAGCTATGAGACCAAGCTGATGTGTTTTGAATGTGATTCAAATGAATCTCTACCATGAATAATGTTAATAATGAATAATGAAATAATGCTATGGTTTTGCTAATCGTCCATATTCTATGCAAGGGTCCTCTTTGTAGACTTTAGTTCAGCATTCAACACCATCATTCCAGACACTTTACTAACTAAGCTAAACCAGCTACAGGTACCTGAACAGACTTATAAGTGGATCACAAGCTTCCTAACAAACAGGAAACAGCAGGTGAAGCTAAGCAGAATCACATCATATACCTGTACAATTAGCACAGCCCCGTCCCCAAGGCTGTGTGTTCCCCCCCTTCTCTTTTCTCTGTATACCAATGACTGCATCTCTAAGGATCCATCTGTTAAACTACTGAAGTTTGCAGATGACATAACAGTGATCGGTCTTATTCAAGACGATGAATCCGCATACAGATGGGAGGTTGAACGACTAGCCTTGTGCGACTGGAACAATCTGGAACTGAACCCACTCAAAATCGTAGAAATGGTGGTAGACTTTAGGAGAAACCCTTCCATACTTCCACCTCTCACAATACTAGACAACACAGTATCAACAGTAGAAACCTTCAATTTCTAGATTCCACCATATCGCAAGATCTAAAATGGACAGCTAACATCAAAAACGTCATCAAAAAAGGACAATAAAGAATGTTCTTTCTGCTCAGAAAGCTCAAATTGCCCAAGGAGCTGCTTATACAGTTCTACAGAGGAATTACTGAGTCTGTCATCTGCACCTCTATAACTGTCTGGTTTGGTTCTGCAACCCAACAAGACAGACACAGACTTCAGAAGATAATTAGAACTGCAGAAAAAACAATTGCTACCAACGTCCCTTACATTGAGGATCTGTATACTGCACGAGTCAAAAAGAGGAGTCTGAAAATACTTACAGATCCCTCACATCCTGTACATAAACTGTTTCAACTCCTACCCTCAAAATGATGCTATAGAGCACTGCACATCAGAATAACTAGACACAAGAACAGTTTTTTCCTGAACGCCATCACTCTGCTAAACAAATAATTCCCTCAACACTGTCAAACTATTTACTAAATCTGCACTACTATTAATCTTCTTATAGTTTCCATCACCCATCTCCTTCCACTTATGACAGTAACTTTGTTGCTTGTATCCTTTCAATTTATATTGATATTCCTGATTGCTTAATTGTAGCCTATGACTATCATTAAGCGTTGTATCATTAAGTGTTAAATTTGTACCCTATGACTATTATTAAGTGTTATAAGTGTTGTACCTTGATGAAGGGATCTTTTCTTTTATGTACACTGAGAGACAAATTTCTTGTGTGTCCAATCACAATTGGCCAATAAAAAAAAATTCCATCTAACTTTTCCATTTCATTGTAATGTACATACACAGATGAAATGAAGAACATGTTCTAAATAGGTCTAAATAGGTATGATGGTCTAAAAATGGTGTTAATTGATGAAGATTGGATATTAAAAACTATGTATTTTATTGATGAACTGGAAATACTAATTTAATTGGAAGATTCTGAAGATTTTAGGAGTGGAATGGACTGATATATAATGGACTGGAAGAAGAATGTACTTTTTTGTTTCTGGAAGGGGAGTTAAGGTCTTAGAGAGAGGAGTGACTATGGATTATGACTTATGTTGTATTTTAATTTATGATTGTTAATCTTATACCCTGTACTTTGTTCTGGGAAGTCTCGGGGTGGGAGGGGAGGGAGGGATGGGGGAGGGGGAGATGAAGGATCAATGTAAAGGAATGATTGAAGATATGTAATTAAGAAATAGAAATAATTTGAAATGAAATCGGGCTGCTCAGCTGCCATTTCAGAAGGAATGGAAAGGAGAGGAGAGAGTGAAGGAAGAAAGTAGGTAGGAAAGAGAGAGGTAGAAAAGGGGAAAGGAGAGGAAGAAGAAAGGGAAGAGAGAGGTTAGAAAGGGTGGAAGAGAAGAGTAGGGAAGGAGGAGAGGATGTAGAAAAGCGAAGGAGAGGAAGGATGAAGAAAGTAGAAGAAAGTAGAGAAGGGAGGAGGAAAGGTTTGTTAAGGAAGGAAGTGGTAGCTGGGCAGGTCCGAATAAGTAACAAATGAAAGTTAATGACTAATGTTGAATAAGAGACTGTATATTGAATAGGTTGTTGGAAAATGGAAATAAAACTTTTTTACTAAAAAAAAAGAATCTTCTCCAGCACCACAATTCAAAAGCAATTTTAGCTTTGGTATGAAATATAGTAAATAAATGCAGGTGTGAAACATTTTTAGTTTAAAAACATATAAAGTGTAGTTTAGAGAATCACTATTTCCATAACTTATAGGTTTTTCCTGACTAGTTCTGAAAACCACATGATCTATCTATCTATCTATCTATCTATCTATCTATCTATCTATCTATCTATCTATCTATCTATCTATCTATCTATCTATCTATCTATCTATCTAGTGGTGGGATTCAAGTAATTTAACAACCAGTTCTCTGCATAATGATTTCTTCCAACAACCAGTTTGACAAACTGCTCAGAAAGTTAACAACCAGTTCTCCTGAAGTGGTGCGAACTGGCTGAATCCCACCACTCATATCTATCTATCTATCTATCTATCTATCTATCTATCTATCTATCTATCTATCTATCTATCTATCTATCTATCTATCTATCTATCATCTATCATCTATGTATGATTTATGACAATAGAGATCTCATTATGCATTTTGAAATATGGCATTGGAATTATACATGCCAAGGTACTGTAGTAGTAGTCTCTGCAGACTAATTAAAATTATGTGAAAGCAGAAGTCTTGTTTATTTTTTTTTTGGCCATAACTTGTAAGTTAGTTTAAATAAATTGCATGTGCCTACTGCACTGGAAAAAGTAGAGTAAATGTTAATAGAGCTGCAAGCAGGCTAATAAGGAGGATGTTGTAAGACTATAATTCCACACTGATAAAACCTTTCTTAAATGACACGTTGAGAAAAAACTGATTGTCAAACAAATAGGTGACTTTTTTTTTTGCATTGTTTTAAAATTAAGCATCCAGATCAATTTTTAGGCTGCTAAACGGATATTTAGGAGCATTCAATAATACTAATTTGTGTCTATTATTTCTCATTGCCATGCCAAGGAGTTCAGTGATTGAAAAGTGGAATAACAGTTTCCTCTTGCTAAATTGTAATGATGCCCTTTATAATCCTCTTTTTAATGCAGTTCCTGAACTTTAGAAAGGTTGCTTACTGCCAAATGTCAGTTCATCTCAGGCAGGTACAATGGAAACCCTCTTGTTTTATTACTTATTATGCCAAATAAAATTGGCATTACCAGTAAACTTGCTAGATGAGTGCTCTGGGATGAAAAGAAACAGCAAAGACAATATACCACTCTGATTTGGCAGTGTGTGAGGACCCAAGTAGAATGAGAAAAGGTCATTTTAATTTCAGATGAGATAGTTTGGCACTTTAATATGATCTCACATTCTCTTTATTGGGTGTGAAATGGGAAGGACCAATTATTTACAGTTATGGATCAGAATATCATTTTTAGTGGATTTCATTCTTAATTTACAAGATCTTCAGTTTCAGAATGAATCTTCAAGACAAATAGTTTTTTTAAAAATATATATGTAATACTGAATTGTTCAGTGTAATTTCAAAATGAATGAAATGCATTTGAAAGTGTGCATTTTATTAAAAAGACATGCTTTATGATCAAGTTACAGCTGTCACAAATCTTGCTTTTAGAAATATACCAAATATACCAAAAACCACAGGGGTTTCAAGTGCCTTTTCCTAGACTTATTTTGTGTATAAGGAGCTCTGGTGGTGTTTAGGGGTTATTGCAAGCAAACTCTGCCCACAGTTAGAATTTGATCCTGGAGTGGCTCAATAAAGCACTACAGTAATGCTAAGCTAATTTAGCTACTGCTAAATGCTATTTTTGTATAAAGCATGGGAAATCCTGAACAAGAATAACAAAGATAGCTTTAATGACCCATACACCAGGAATTAAACAATGTGGGCTGTCCATGAAGACAATTTGGAATATTTAATATTTTCTGAGAATAATCTCCATGCTGTGACTTCAGTCAGACTTGTAGTTTGACTGGTTAGCATTCCACTGGCTTTCCTCTGAAAAGGCAATATATTCAGGAATGAAACCCAGCAGGTTCTGGCACGTTCTGGAGAACTGTTGGTGGAAATTTTGAGTAGTTAGGAGAACTGGTAGCAGAAATTTTGAGTAGTTCAGAGAACTGGCAAATACCATCTCTGGCTGGCCCCAGAGTGAGGTGGGAATGGAGATTTTGCAGTATCCTTCCCCTGCCATGCCCACCAAGCCACGCCCACCAAGCCACACTACATCCACCAAGCCACACCCAGAGAACCAGTAGTAAAAAAAATTGGATTTCATCACCGAATATATTACTAGAGAAATTAATGGCAATTTCCATTGAAGAAATGCCAAGCTGAAGCTAGCTTCACAACTGCGGCAGAATGAAGAGCTGACCAGCTCTTTATAAATCCTCTCCAGAGAAGGAGAAGATCTGAAATCAACCTTAAATACTCCAGACAATTGTTCCATATAAGGAGACTATTAGAAAATAGTCTCTGGGTGGGTATAGAGAAAAGGGAATGACCATCTGGCTCAAACCATAATCTGCATCTTCATTAGGTTCACCTACTTCTTTTTCTAATCACTTTTAGAAATTACTTTCAACTAATAGGAACTTTTGGGTGGACAGATTTACAGCATCAGGTGAATTTACTTCAATCCTTAGTGAAAAATTTATAAATACAAATTTAAAGATTTAAAGGTAGTTTTGGAATAAAGAAGAAAAGGGTAACTAGACTTTTGATTTTGGAAAAATAGAAATGGACTAAGGGCCCAAATAGATTTGAAGGAATATTTTGGAATCGATTGTAAGAATTCATCCCATGTGAAAATGTTTACATTTTGAATTCTTCTGAAAAGAAAATGATAGGATGAGATTTTGAAGATTGAACACTAGAAAGAACCACTAGGAAGTATAGATCACAATTAAAGAAAAATAAGCTGATTGGCTTACTAATTCAAAGTAAAATATTTTAAAATCAAAATATTGAATGATATTTTTTAACAATGGATCCAGAAGTTAATTTTAAGGCCACCTGCTTCTATGAATAGACTGTATCCAAAACGTGTTATGGAAGTTTTACCTGACAAGATTGAGACTCAGCTGAAAGTGAATTTAAAAGTGACTGGCTGCAAAGATATTATGGAAAAATGTACTACATTGGACAAATTTTAAAAAGAGGATGATACCTTAATAATCAAAAGAGATATGCAAATAACAGACTAAATGAGTGATCTGGAAAATTTTCACTTATTGGATTTACAAATGAGGCTTCAGAATTAAAACTTTGAAAGGTTATGTGAAAAAGGTCAAAGAAAAAAGGCAATCATATGGTACAATATTATTTGAAAGGACTAAAGATTAAGAAGAAATAAAAATTTGGAATATTTGATCAAAGGTAAAATGACATCTTGTTATTCTTTGCATCCTTTAATGAACTTTATTTATTAAACAAAATTATGCGGTCATCCAACTCACAAAAAGTGGCCTCAGATGGCTCACAACATTAAAAAAAATCACAAACATAAATCATATAATTCCAACCCCCCTACATCTGGTGGCAACAAAAATAGAATCATACAAATCACTTTATAAAATCACTTGTTTTTTCTGATCAGGACTGAAATGACAAGACCTTAAGGATTTTTTAATAGATAAGAAATGGGGAGGCATCATTTTATTTTATTTTATTTTATTTTATTTTATTTTATTTTATTTTATTTTATTTTATTTTATTTTATTTTATTTTATTTTATTTTATTTTATTTTATTTTATTTTATTTTATTTTAAGAGAATGTGATATTTTCCTAAAATTATTTATAATTATGATGAAGGGGGAAATCATTTATTTCTTTTCTTACCTATGTTCTTATTATTTTTTCTGCACTTTATCTTTTTTGTTTATATATATATTTGCTCCCAGAAGCACGAAGCTGAAGCCTGAAGATGACGAATGAGACTTCGTCAAAACGTTGCCAAGACATTTCCAATTTTACACGGGAGAAAACCCGAACAACCAAAGACCTACATATATATATATATATATATATATATATATATATATATATATATATATATATATATATATATATATATATATATATATATATATATATATAGTCCAGCACACAAAATAACAGATAGATGATAGATAGATAGATGATAGATAGATAGATAGATAGATAGATAGATAGATAGATAGATAAATAGATAGATAGATAGTACACACAGTGTTTATATACACAGAGTTGGAAGGGACCTTGGACATCTTCTGATCCAACCCCTGCTTAGGCAGGAAATCCTATACCATTTCAGACAAATGGCAGAGATCGACTCCAAGGTGCCTCATGTGTGGGGTGCTGCAGGGGTCGATTCTCTCACCCCTCCTGTTCAACATCTATATGAAGCCGCTGGGTGAGATCATCAGTGGCTTTGGGGTGAGATACCAACTGTACGCTGATGATACCCAGCTGTACTTTTCCACCCCAGGCCACCCCAGTGAAGCTGTCGAAGTGCTGTCCCGGTGTCTGGAAGCCGTACGGGTCTGGATGGGGAGGAACAGGCTCAAACTTAATCCCTCCAAGACGGAGTGGCTGTGGATGCCGGCACCTTGGTACAGTCAGCTGCAGATGCGGCTGTCTGTCGGGGGTGAATCATTGGCCCCGATGGAGAAGGTACGCAACTTGGGCGTGCTCCTGGATGGTCGGTTGTCCTTTGAAGACCATTTGGCGACTGTCTCCAGGAGAGCATTTTATCAGGTTCGCCTGATCCGCCAGTTGCATCCCTTCCTGGACTGGGATGCCTTATGCACAGTCACTCATGCTCTCATTACCTCTCGCCTGGACTACTGCAATGCTCTCTACATGGGGCTCCCCTTGAAGAGCACCCGGAGACTTCAGCTAGTTCAGAACGCGACTGCGCGGGTTATTGAGGGAGCGGCTCGGAGCTCCCACATAACACCTATCCTGCGCAGACTGCACTGGCTACCTGTTGTTTTCCGGGTGCGCTTCAAGGTATTGGTTACCACCTTTAAAGCGCTCCATGGCTTAGGACCGGGCTATCTACGGGACCGTCTACTGCCGGCTTCTATCTCCCATCGTCCGGTACGTTCCCACAGAGAGGGACTCCTCAGGGTGCCGTCAGCCAAACAGTGTCGACTGGCAGCCCCCAGGGGGAAGGCCTTCTCTGTGGGGGCTCCGACCCTGTGGAACGAACTTCCCCTCGGACTTCGACAATTACCTGACCTTAGGACCTTTCGCCGCGAACTTAAAACTTATTTATTTTGTATGGCTGGACTAGCCTGATTTTTATTTTTATTGGGTGGGTTTTTTAAAATTTTGTGATTTTATGGGGGAGTATGTTTTTTAACATTTTGGGCATTTAAATTAGTTTTTTAAGGGATGTTTTTAATTATTGTGTGTATTTATATTTTATCTGCCTGTTCACCGCCCTGAGTCCTTCGGGAGAAGGGCGGTATACAAATTAAAATATTATTATTATTATTATTATTATTATTATTATTATTATTATTATTATTATTATTATTATTATTATTATTATTATTATTATTATTATTATTCTTAAGATTTGGATTCTAGTGTTGGATCATTCACAACTTCTGGAGGCAAGTTGTTCCGCTGGTTAATTGTTCTGTCGGGAAATTTCTTCTTAGTTCTAAGTTGCTTCTCTTCATATTAGTTTCTATCTATTGCTTCTTGTCCTGCCTTCAGGTGCTTTGGAGAGTAAGTTGACTCCTTGTTCTTTGTGGCATATGTATGAACGTGTGTGTGTGGGTATACTGTATATTCACTTCCTTGCTATTTTTGTGAAAATGCAATCACACTCTGAAATTATGGGCAGCAACTCGAAGTAGAGGAACTTCAGATTCTCAAACAAAATTATTAATGTCTGGGATGTTAGAATAAATTTAGGTGGGTGTAAAGGTTGCAAGTGAACTAAATCTAGGTGGCTGCATTGTATTTGCAGTCCAACATTGCCCTCATTCGAAAACCATAATTCACCTCAGTGGCAGGCTGTACTTTAAACCTCCACATGTAGTTTTTATGTGGGAGAAAATAAATGGGCACCTCATGTCATTAAAGTCCAGTAAATGTTTGTTATTCAAGACCGAACAATAAAGTGGATGTTGTACAGTATTTGGGCTGTGCTGTTTGAATAACATTTGCTATTACCCACCGAGCTTCAAGCCGTCATGGCTAGAAAGACAACAGCATTACTGGGCTAAATAATTGATTAATCAAAGTGAAATTTTATTCCCTTGGTGCGAAATTATATCCTTCAGGTATTGTCAAGCTACGGCTTATAAATTGATTAAGACAAAAAGCCAATCAATTTGTTTAGATTAAAAGCTTGCACAAAAGGCACATGAATAAGATCCACTATTAAGCCCTCTATCATAAGGCACAATTTTGTCCCTTTTGTTTTTTTCCCCTCATAACACAAAAGAAAGACATTATGAGCACAATGGAAAGACAACAGTTTAAACCCAAAAAGTACATACAGATGCAGTGAATGTTCATTTATCAATACTGTCCTGCAGTCTTGTTCATGTGGATGTTACTGCTACAAAAATGCATGCAGCAAGTGTTGCTACGGGGAGACCATCTTTTATTTTATCATTTACATTGTCACTTGTGTTCCTTTGCTTCAGGGTATTTGTCAGCCGACAGCAGGTGGTGGCTTTAAGTGCTACTCCACTGTTTGTTTAGTATTGACTTTTTTTTCTTCCTGCAAAAGAAATTGCCACAGCAAGCGACAAAGAGCTGGCCACGGTAGACCTTTGAGAGATCAACACAAACTAAAAATTGGAAGTAAGAAACATTTATTAATGAGGCTGTACCAAGATTGCAGCAGCAACAAGGAAAAGGTGTGGATTCTCAATAAGCTTGATGTTTCAAACAGCTGTCTAAGGGCAATAATTGCTTTTAAGTGCAAGATGAGTTTAGCTTAACAGTAGAGTAGAGGCAGAAAAGTAGCCATTCAGCTTTCAGGCCAATCGTCGATAATTAGATGACACTAGTCTAGCTGATGGTAACAGATCGGTTCTAATACTAGTATCCTTATCAAAAATCCAGAAGAAGAATGAAATGTTGAAAGAAAGTACATGGAAACCTGGGCATTTGTAATGTATTCTGTCTTTCAATGAACAAGTATCCCACAATGGAGGGAAAGCATTGGTAGAAATCTAGGTAGATATCAGAGGTGGTATTCAGCAGGATCTGACCAGTTCTGGAGAACCGGTAGCGGAAATTTTGAGTAATTTGGAGAACCGGTAAATATCACCTCTGACTGTCCCTGCCCCCATCTATTCTCTGCCTCCCGAGTCCCAGCTGATCAGGAGAAAATGGGGATTTTGCAGTAACCTTCCCCTGGAGTGGGAATGGAGATTTTAAGTAGCCTCCTCCTGGAGTGGGGCAGGAATTATTATTATTATTATTATTATTATTATTATTATTATTATTATTATTATTATTATTATTATTATTATTATTATTTATTAGATTTTTATACCGCTCTTCTCCCGAAGGACTCAGGGCAGTGTACAGCCAGAAATAAAAACAGTAACAAATACAATTTAAAATAAACAGTTAAAAAACTTATTATAAAATTGGGCAAAAATTTAAAACATATTAAAAATTTAAAACCCATTAAAATACATCCAAAAAATTAAAATTTAAAATTTAAGCCAACCCTGCGCGAGTAAATAAATACGTCTTCAGCTTGCGGCGAAAAGTCCGAAGGTCAGGCAATTGGCTCAAGCCAGGGGGAAGTTCGTTCCAGAGAGTAGGAGCCCCCACAGAGAAGGCTCTTCCCCTGGGCGCTGCCAGCCGACATTGCTTGGCGGATGACACCCTAAGGAGTCCCTCTCTGTGTGAGCGTACGGGTCGGTGGGAGGCATGTGGTAACAGCAGGCGGTCCCGTAAATACCCAGGCCCTAAGCCATGGAGCGCTTTAAAGGTAGTGACCAGTACCTTAAAGTGCACCCGAAAGGCCATAGGCAGCCAGTGCAGTCTGCGCAGGAGTGGTGTTACACGGGCGCCACGTGTGGCTCCCTCTATAACCCGCGCAGCTGTAAAATGGAGATTTTACAGTATCCGGCCAAACCCACCAAGCCATGCCATGCACATCAAGCCATGCCATGCCCACCAAGCCATGCCCACAGAACCGATAGTAAAAAAATTTGAATCTCACCACTAGTAGATATCTTATAATAGGTCATACCCTGGGATAACTATCAAATTAGTGGATTAAAGGCAACATTTAGGTAGCCTAGACACAAAAACTTTAGTTGCCATCTTGTATTCCTCCAGACGTTGAGACCAGTGTTAACACTGCTTGACAGCAGTTCTGCAGAGCCGCAGGAAGAGGTTTTCCATTTTTACTTAAGAACTGCTGGAGCGCATCATATCATGAGATATCATGGGAAGGCAGGACAAGAAGCAGTGGATGGAAAATAATCAAGGAGAGACTCAACCTGGAACTAAGGAAAAGTTTTCTGACAGAACAATTAATAAGTGGAACAATTTGCCACCAGAAGTGGTGTGTGATCCAACACTGGATGTTTTGAACAACATTTATCTAAATTAGTATAGGGTTTTCTGCCTGAACAGGGTTTGGATTATAATACCTTCAAGGTCCTTTCCAACTCTGTTATTCTATTATTCTGTTATGATTTCTTCATTAGATGTTACAGTAGTCCAATGGCTATGTTTTAATGCTTTATGGAAGGAAGGAAGGAAGGAAAGAAGGAAGGAAGGAAGGAAGGAAGAAAGGAAGGAAGGAAGGAATATTTTTTAAAATGCAAATCAATTGGTGCAGCATTTTTTTGCATTTTTAATCATTTGAAAAAGGATAGAACTATTCAAAGTCAGAGGGTAAACCTGTCTACCTCAGGTAAGTAAAAAATGAGCAAACTACTGGACTTAAAGTCTATGGAAAATCAACTAACCTGTGGGGAAAAATGATTTTAAAAATACTAGGTTTCAGACAAGCAACGTTGCATTTACAAAGGTAATATAGCTACTATGCTGTTTTGATTGTCTTGTTAAAGGTAGCTCAGGAAGGCATTCTAGAGGAACAGGACTGTAAAGGTTTTTTTTTAAAAATAATTAGGATGTCAGCCTTGCATGTATTTCAGCATTTTCATGCTTTAATTTTGCGTATTACATTTAACAGCATATGTACAGTAATGTACAATATAGTATAATGTAATAATGTATAACACACACAAGTATAAAAGTATGTAATACAAAGTGAGGCACCCACAGCCAATTCCTTTTTTGAATGAAAAATTGGGAGAGCAGGGCAGTAGGGAAACTGATCCATGGAAAGATGCAATAGCTTGCTGTAAAGCTTTATATCTGGGTGTCAAACTCACATCGTCATGGCATTGTCACGTGACTTTTTCCCCCTTTGCTAAACCAGGCATGGGCAAGGCCAGTGCATGATGCATCCGGCCCATGGACCTGGAGTTTGACACTACTACTCTATATCTTACTATTGCCAAAGGATCTCAGTCTAGGTAGGATTTTCTTCAACCATGTTAGACTCAAACTGGCATGTATACATGATTGGAGCAGCTTAAGGGTGTAGTATAAATATGCTGACTGATGTATACCATCACCCATGGTCCTAGTGAGATATTCTAACCACTATGCCATACTGGCTAGTAGTTTGATAGTGGCAAAAAAGATCTCTACTATGTCTGAGTGAGTGGGTTCATGTTATTTGGGAAGTTATTGCTTAAAAACTCTGCCAAAGAGCTTTCAAACTCATTTCAGTGCATAATTCATTACTGGCTCACTTAACTATGATAAAAAGGAGAGCTAGAACTGAATTATATATATATATATATATATATATATATATATATATATAAGAAGCATCATTGAATATATATATTTAGCATCATTGAAAATAGAAAGCAGCCCTGTGGAATACCTCACCACAACTGATATTAGACAGATAAATAGCCTTCCTGCAATTTCACTTTGAAATCATCTGCCCAGATATGAGTGGAACAAATGGAGTGCTTTATCCATTATCCCTTAATATTAGACATTATTGATAGTGAGTCTGGCTGGATTGTACCTTCTCTTTCTTGACAACAGAGGTTAGCAGAAAGAGTGATCAAAGCAGCTTTTGTACAAAATATAGGCTGGAAACCAGATTGAAAAAGATTTAGCAGAGGAAAAGGCAATGTATTTACCCTCTAGTTATTGAACTCTAACTTTGTTCAATACTAATCATTATACTGAGCTGAGAGAGGATGGGATATGAAGTCTGATAAATTCTGATGGATTATGTGTTCCCTATCCCTGATACAATAAATAGCATTATCCAAGCTGATTGATATTTTATGGGTAGTGTCTGCTCAGGCTTCATCTCTTCAAAGCTGAGCTCTGTGATAAGCTCATTATTAAAATAATTATCTGGGTTCATGAAAAGCTTCTGGTGAGGAGGGGACAACAAAGTCACAGTCTCCTTTAATTAAGCACAAATCACTGCCCAAACACAGCTGCTCATCATTTTCTCACCAGAAATTATAAACCAGAATGCAGATGACCTGAGCAACCCAAAAGTAGGGTTGCAGTTGCATCCATGATTTCATCCAGTCAAAGGTTTCTTGTAATCTTAAATACATCACTTACTGAAATACAGATAAAATCTGAAATACAATACATTTATGTATGTGCTTCATTATTAGTGATGTTTTGTGATAGCAGTCTTCCCAGGATTTTCAGCTAAGTTGTTAGTTCCCCTTTGAATTCTTGATTTTAGAAATTTGGGGGGTAAAAGTTCTCAAGATGGGCAGTTCTTGGTCTCAGCTGTGGGGAAGCATCTAAAGAATGTAAGAGTCTTCAAGGAGATGGTAAAATAGCCATCAAGGCCTTGAATATTCAAATGGACTTACACCTACAAAGATCAGATTTGTGTAGACAATTATCTCTCTTTGACACTCCATGGAAGCTATTTAACTTTGGGATTGGAATAGATTCCTAAGAATACCATGGATATCTTAGAAAACAAACAAATGGATATCAAACTAATCAACCAGGAATTGTCATTCAAAGCTAAATAGCCAGGCTCAAATTATCACACTTTTAACACATTTTTATATAAGCTTATAATCAGGGATGAAATGCTCCTGGTTCAGACCGGATCGAGTGGTCCAGTAGCGATGGGGGGGGGGCAGATAGTTTGGAGAACCGGTAGCAAAAATCCCTGCCCCCCTCACCTACGCCTCGATGTTCCACTTCTCTGTCCCTGAAGCTCTTGGTGGTGATATAGCTGCAAACGGCCTTAAATGATTGCCACTGCGCTTCGAAGGGCCACACTACAGGTGATCAGTGCTGCAGGCGGCTAGTAGACTGGTGCATCTGTTTTTAAAGAAGGTAGACCAGTGCTTCCCAAAAAAAGGCAATTGGTAGACCTGTGCCTCTATTTTTAAAGAAGGTAGACCGGTGCGCTCCCAAGTTTTGTATACTTTATTATTTTTATTATTTATTATTAATGGCCATGCCCATTCAGTCACCTGACTACCAAGCCATGCCCACCAATTAAGCCATGCCCACAGAACCGGTAGGGAAAATTTTTAGATTTCACCCCTGCCTATAATGCTTGGAAAGCGGAGACAGAAGACAACCAGCAGCAAGGTGAATGGACTCAATGACAACAGTGATGGGTCCACCATTGGATAACTGACCTGCAAGAAATCTTCTTATGGGATTGATAAGAATTGACAGTAATGTGATAGCCCATAATCAATCTCTATCTATCAACCAACCAATCAATGATCAATCAATCAATGCAATTTAATTTTTTTTCTGGAGATGGAGAGTGTGAAATCCTTGTTAATTCTTATATCATCGAGAAATAGAAACTATTCACTTTAAACTTACTGTACTTGAAAGAGTCAAGCTAAGCAATAATTCACTAAAAATATCTTCTATTTTCCTTAAGAGTTGTTTCAAATATGGTTTCTTTTCATCATGTTTTATTTCAGTATGGTTGGCTTTTATTAATGTAGAAGTGGGTAGGATATATTTTGAAAAACATTCATTATTTTCCATTTCAGCACACCTTGAGTGGTCTTGTATTTGTGATCTATTGGTCAGGAACTGCTTGATTAATGCACAATGTTAATATTTTTTCCACCTAACCTGCAAACTACTTCCTTCCATTGATTAAAAAAAAATGAGTACTGGCACTCTTAAGCATGCCCACTGATATTTCAGATTTATGTAGTATATTTGAAAAATAGCCCTATAAAATAGAACACAATTGAAAGTTTTACTATATTACGTATTCTAAACTGAATCTGTTAAATGAACTGTGCTGAACTGTGGATGAACATATTCAGAGCAAATCCTTATTCAGGAAATACAGTAATAGAGGCCTGAGAGAGGTGAACTCTGATAAGATGCTGACTGATATTGCAACCAAATCATAAGATTCTCAAATGAACGTGTATATGTTTATGGTCTCAAACTACTCAAAACATATGAATCCCTTTGGGCTGTTGCCATTCTGTTGTACAGATGGGCTAAACTTTTTAACATGTCTTGTTGTTTGTATTTACAAATTGTTCTTATATGAAAAGATTCTGGATTCTACAGACTATAAAATTTTGTCCTGATATTAATAATAGATTTTAGATTTTTTTTAAAAAAATAATTCCAGTGGAGGTAGAAAAAGGATAGTTTCTCTATTTTAGGGGGAGAAGCTCAAAAAATAACAGTCCTTTCCTCTCCAATGAGCAATTTCTTTTCAAATGGCCCAACCAATTAGGATAAACATTTTTACTTGTTATTTGTCTTGACTGCAGTATAAGGCAACTTATTTTTTGTTTGTTTGTTTCTGATCTCTGGGAATCTTCATTTAGTTGGTGGCTGAATGTCAGAGTCTTTTTCAGGTAGAAAAAGGGTTCAGGCTCTGAGATATTGGTGGACTGAGATCCTGGAATGGAAATGTCCAAAGCCATCTGGTAATTTCCCCCCACAGAAAAAAAATACTATACTGAAATCTTACATTAAGTGTTTTGGTTTTCGTTCTTTGTGAAAAAAAGAAAAAAAAATGGTCTTTCTATTTTATTCTGATACATTTTGGTGAAGCTTTTCAGTTTACATATTTTTTTCCTAGTTATGCCACTTCCCATTTTGAAAAGGCCTAAATGGCAGAAGTTCCCTCATGATTTAATGGAAATACAAGAAAGATCATGAAAAGATCATTAGAAAATGGAAAAAAATGATTTTACATAAAAAAAATAATACAATGCTACACCAATTGACTTCCTTCCTTCCTTCCTTCCTTCCTTCCTTCCTTCCTTCCTTCCTTCCTTCCTTCCTTCCTTCCTTCCTTCCTTTCTCCCTCCCTCCCAATGGCATGTGAGAGTGAAAATTATTTTTGGAGAAATTTGCTCTGGTCAGGTGATGAATCTGCCTGATTGGAATGCCATTATTTTTCTTAATAGGTAATCTACACCAAACATACAACATAGTTATTGATGACATTGGAAGAAACAGCAAAAGCCTGAGTTCAATATCCATAACTGCTTTGCAATGACATAGTCTCTTTCCCTTTCATTCTTTTTTTTTTTGTCTTTCATTGTTGAATTTTAGATTGTCAAACAGTATGTCTTGAGACGATAGTTTGAACTTTAGCAAACATTTGTTCCAATGCAAACGCTTCCCTCACATTCTTCAATCTTGAAAGATGTTGAAAAAAGAAATGAAACAAAAAAAGGTGATGTTACTGAACAAAATTCAGCCTGACAAAAATTCACATGCAAAGCATCTCATAAAGAAAAGTGCATGTTTATTTCAGTTCAGTAAAAATGTCCTATTAAAAGCTGGGATTCTAACTTTCTGTCATATGTAAAACTCTTAATGAGTAATACATCCTCAATTTTCTGTAATTTTGGAAGTGTTCACAGTTTGTGGGGTGGGGGTATTATGTACATTGGATGTCCCACATTCCTGGGTGGTTTTTGAATTAGGATCAGTCTCTTTTCTTCCCCTCCCCCCCAAATTTAAAACAGGAAAGAAAAGATACTGTATAAAACTGTGTATAAGAATATTTTGATTTTAGATTTGTTTTCCCACTCTGCCTAAAGAACTCACACTGGGTAAGAAATCAAAGTAACCAGGCAAGAAAAGAAAGACAGAATGTCAGATATGATTTCTTGCAACTTCCTGATAAGAGGAGTTTTTTAAACCACACATTAATTCAGAACTATTAATATCTCTTGCCAGGTATTGGATTAAAAAAATACACATGTTGCTGAATCCACATTTTCTACAAACTTTGGTCCTTTAGTAGGATTATTTTTTGACAATGTAATTAGTCAAAGTTTTCTTAAATCTGACAGTAGAAGAATTACATGCAGGCTCTCTGCGTCTGCTATGTGTGAAGTGTAAGTCACCTTTTTCTTTGCAATTATTTTCTCTCCTAATAAATAACATTTGAACTGGTATGCCTATATCCTTAAAATGAACATCTTTCAATCAGACCTGCAGCTAATCTGGTTTTCTGAAAATAACAGGTAAATTGCCCTGGAACATTATGCAAGTCTCAGGTGGTAGAAGCTATCTGAATATCCTGCAGCTATTTATTAGATCTAAATAGGAAAAAATGGCAACATATTAAAATTAAATCTTGATAGCTGTTTCCATAGCTGCAAATGAAAATTGGTCCTGATAATGCCAAGATTTCTCTTTCAGCCTTTCTATGCCTGTATTAGGAGTGAACTGGGCTATTTTGTGCCAGGCTGCTATAAGGGAAATGCATTTACAGAATTTATTTTGAAACATTATAATGCTATGAAGAATAATGAATAGGTCTCAATGTATTCAGTTTACTACCCTGAAGATTTGATGCAACTGTCAAATAAGGGCTCTGGGTTTTGTTAAAATATGAAGAACAGTTAGGTCCATAGCAAAAACTAGGGAAAGCAGATTTTGTTATTAGTCACCTCTTCTTTTAGGCATGATACATTGCCAGTTCCACAGTATGATGACCTGAAATAATCAATAACATTACACAGTCACTTTCTTTCAGCCCATCTCATTTCCATGGTTGTTGTTGTGTGGAAAATAGGATAAGGAAGATATGTTGGCCATCTTGAGTCATGTATAAAAAGAAGAAAGGCAGGATACAAATTAAATAAATAAAATTATAATTCATAAATGGCATCCAGGATTTCAGCAAAATCAATAAAGTGCCAATACAATTCTGTTTGGCAGGTGATACTCATTTTCATGAGCAATTATACTTCTAAAATTGTATTTATTTATATTGATTTATAAACTTGCCATGTCAATCATTCAGGGTTATTCCATTTTTTTAAAAAAAACAATGTTTATCTTAAGACTCTCTGAAGAGAAATGTTTAAAATATTTAAGATATGGCGGGGGGGGGTGTATCGAGAGTTGGGAGCACGTGTTCGATGTCTGAAAGCAATCACGTGCTCCGGCCCCCCAGTCCCTACCCGTTCCTCGAGCGGCCATGATCCTCAGAGCTTGGATCTTCGGCTGATGTTATGTAATGCCCGGTCCGTGGTTAATAAAGCTCCCCTGATTTGCTATCTTATTCAGGGGGAGTCCGCGGACCTTATGGGCATTACGGAGACCTGGTTGGGCCCAGAGGGGGGGGTGTTCCCCTTGTTGAGCTGTGCCCTCCAGGTTTTGGTTACGACCTTTAAAGCGCTCCATGGCTTAGGGCCTGGGTACTTACGGGACCGCCTGCTGTTACCACATGCCTCCCACCGACCCGTACGCTCTCATAGAGAGGGACTTCTCAGGGTGCCGTCCGCCAAACAATGTCGGCTGGCGGCCCCCAGGGGAAGGGCCTTCTCTGTGGGGGCTCCCACACTCTGGAACGAGCTTCCCCCGGGTTTACGCCAAATACCTGACCTTCGGACATTCCGTCGCGAACTGAAGACACATCTTTTCATTCGCGCGGGGCTGGCTTGAATTGAATTTTATCAATTTTAAATTTTTCTATTAATTAATTTTAAATGGGGTTTTAGTTTTTTATATATTTTAACTTTTCAGGCTAGTTTTAAAATAAGTTTTTTAATTTGCATTTTAAATTGTACATTGTATTACCTGTTTTATTTTTGCCTGTACACCGCCCTGAGTCCTTCGGGAGAAGGGCCGTATAAAAATCAAATAAATAATAATAATAATAATAATAATAATAATAATAATAATAATAATAATAATAATAATAATAATAATAATAATGTATTCATACAATCCATGTAATTTATACTGCTGAAAACTAGAGCAATATATTGAAAGGGTTACTTCAATTTAATCCCTGTAGATTTATTAATACTGTTAGCTTTCCTTAGAATCATAGTGTTAGAAGAGACCCTAAAGGTCATGTATTTGATACCCTACCTGATGCAAGTTTCAGTAAAACTTCTGACTGATAACTATCCAGCCTCTAAAGACTTGTAGCAAAAGAGAAGTCATCACTTCATGTGGCAGTCTGTTACATTGACTGATGGCTTATACAGTCAGGAAATTCTTCCTGATATCTAATCTAAACTTTCTTCACTATACAGTACTTTTAAGACTTCTTAGTTCTCTTCCTGCCATTTGGGGCAATAAAGAATGTCCACTCTTTTGTAATAGCACATACTCAATCAATCAACCCAAACCAACCAATCAATCTCCGTTTTCCTGTGTGCCAGTCCTTCAGCTATTTGAAGATTATTCTCATATCTCACCTAAGTCATCTTTTTTGGTAAACTGAATACTGTCTTTTTTGAACTGCAGTGCCTATAACTAGTTACAGTTATTCCAAATAGGATCTAACCAGAGAATTCAATAATTTATTTCTGGGACTTGAACTCTTTGCTTCTAATAATTTCCACAAAATAGCATTTGCCTTTTCAGCAGCTACATCTGATAGATTTCAAGATGCTATAACTGCTACTATCTTTCTATTTTTTAAAATTCTTCTTATTACCAAAATCCTGTAACAGGCTTTTTTTCTTTACACAATTCTTCAATAACTTCTGCTAGATTGACCTATTTGCATGGCTTCTCGTTGAAATGTAATTGGATTTAAAGTAGAATCATTTGGTTGTTTCACAATCTAGGTAGGGCCAAATCACATTTTGAAGCAACATATTGCCTAACCATTTCAAAGAAGTCCAATCTTCTTGAATTTTTGAATGTAGAGATGTTTTTACTAATCTTACCTTGGAAGCTTTTCTGGTTTCAAGGTCATCTTTTAGCACCTGAGCTATTTTTTTAACCTCTTATTCTTCTTAATCTCTTTTTGCTTTTCATGTTTGCAGGAAAGTAATGCTAATTATGCTGATATTAATATTCCACAAAGTCAACAATCAATACAGGGCTCAGCACAGGAGATGTTACTGTCACCATCTTTTCTCTTGTCCACACATTTGCAGCATCTGATATAATACTGTCAGGTCATTTTTGATTGATAAGAACGTTCAGAACTCTTTCATATGTGCTGTTTCCAAGCCAGGAGTTATGTTGCCTATTAAATTCCATCCTATTTATTTAACCCAACTTTCAAGCCTAGCTAGATCTGTTTTGAATCTTTTCTTCCAAAGTATCAGACTCTCCTCACAGATTTAAATCATATGCAGACTTGAAAAGTGTCCCCTCAAATCCCTTTTCTAACTCATTGATAAAAATATTAAACAGCAAAGGGCCTGGGGCAGAATACTACGTATAGCACACTACAAAATATTTTCCCCCAAACTGAAGTGGAGCTACAGGGTTAATGAATACACTTTGAGGTGTCGCCATTCCACAGACTGTTTATTAATCTAAGAGTGATATTATCCAGCCAACATTAATCCATTTTATTAAGGAAACTATCATCAGAAGCTTTGTGAAAGGCTTTGATGAAATCTAAGTATTCTACATACTCTATAGTGTTCCTCTGATCTACTAATCTTGTAATTCTACCCATAAAAATTGCTAATATCAATTAGCAAAGATAACCAATTATTTCCCACAGCATTGGCAATATGGCATTATTAGATTCCCCCCCCCTCATTTTTTTTTTCATATCCAATTCTATTTCTTGTTTTGAACTAGTGCAGGAGAGGATATGGGAATTGTGAATTACTGATTGAGAACAGTAAGAGACTGAATGTAGATGAATTACATGAAGTTAGAGGCAGATGTAGGAATCTTGTTAATCAATCGATAGTCCACTATAAGACTGGAAGAAATTCTAGTTCTCTCTCTCAAAAATTAAATGTACAATTATTGAATATAATCCTACACCTAAGAATAGGTCAATGCTAAAGTTTGATTAGCGTTGTCTATTTTATCAATTATTTTCTTGGGAAGGAACATTGGACAACCATATAACATTAACAGTATAGCAATACATACTACATCAGGACTGTCAAACTCACAGCCTGTGGGCCAGATGCATCACACGTTGACCACGCCCATGCCCGGTTTAGCAAAGGGGGAAAAAGTTGTGATATGTCACGTGATGCTGCCATGACAACATGAGTTTGACATTCCTGTTTTACATGAACTTGTCTTCAAAAGAGTTTGGAAAGTACTAGAGTTGATACAGAGCCATATTGTGCTAAACCTGAAATTAAATTTAGCTTCCAAATTGAATTAGTAAGTTGAACTGAATCATTGAATTGAAAAAAATGTCTTTTTGATTTAAAAAAAAAGTTAAATCTATTTCATCAAATTTAAATCATGCTGAGTAGGGATATTGGTTTGGTTCAATATTTCTACTTGGATTAGAGTTAAGAAACTCATTTGTGGAACACTGAAACCAAACTTATTTGGCAAACTTTTACAAACCATATGACCTTGTCTAGAAGCCTATTTTGTACCTGCACCCCAGTTCAAAGCCCTATTTTTTATATGTATGTCCTTGATGTCTGAGATTTACAGATTTACATATCCCAACACTATTCAAAAAAAGGTGAAACTGCAACAAAACCTTTTATTGGTCAGTATTACTACGTCAACCATTTAATGTAACTCACTAGTTTCCTTAGCATGCTATTATTTGTTATTCATTTAATTACTCTTAAATAAAAATATACCAAAAAATCATGTTTCTATCAAATTTTTATTGATTACATATGTGTAAAACAATGCTTAAAATACTAGATGGAAATTTGCTTTTGTTTTTTTTGTTATACATTAAAGGTTCAATTTTTCCCATTTGGCACTGTTAGCATTTAAGTTTTTCATATTTTATGATTTTATAAAAGGTTCGTTCTATGTTGTAGTGAGCCTGTTCAAATTCACTCAAGAATTTTATGTAGCCTTGGATCAACTTTTCTTATGATTTCCAAGGCACTCTGATTATTATTCTTGCTTCAGGGGTGACAAAGCTTATTTTCAACATATTTTATGATTCAAAATATTACAAAATCTTTCTTGCCTTCTAATATTGGCAAATAGTGTACAATTTTTAATATCTTCTCTGAAGGATGGCATTTCTTGAAGGTCAACTTAAGCAGCCCTCTGGCAGACAGAAGATATTATTTGTCAAAGTGAGGCGACAGAAGTAATGCTAGGTTTCAAAGTTTATCAGAGGTATGTGGTGGTGTTCATGAAATAAGTACAGTGAAATGACACCATAACAGAAACATTTGTACTTCTTACCATCTGATAATGGATATGTGGAGATCATCTTCAATGTGCAATTAACATGGAGCTTACTGGAGATATAGTTTCCTTATTTGATAAGGGAGGGAAGCAAACCATGTTCAGATGGTAAGAGAATAATTTCTAGTTCATTTGTTCCAGAGAGGAAAAAACAGAACTTATGATTATAAAGTACTAAATTTCAAAAGAAAGTTGGAGTAGTTCAGGTTATTGAGGAGAACTGATATGTCATGGACACATTGGAGCCTGGGTCTGAGGATGAGGATGAGACGGAGCTAGGGCCGATGGAGGAATGACCAGAGGAGCAGGATGAGGCAGGGTTGCCAGTGAAGGAGAGAGGGTGTAGGACAACCAAGCAAGGAGTGAGGAGAGGCCAGGCAATGGAGCAGCAGAGCGATGGAGCTCTGGTGATGAGCAATTACGCCTCCCCTTATTTCAGAGCACAGAGAATGGACAGTGTAGGGCAACCCAATGACACAGGAGGAGGACGCCACACTGATCTTCACAAGGCTCACCTTGGGAATGAGATTTAAAGAGATGCCACTGGGAGGGGTACTTGTTGGGAAAAAAATGTTGCCTTTTTCCAGTCTCATGTGCTGTTACCGATATCTGGATATTTTGCTGTGCTTTGCCTTGCTTGTTTTGCTTGCCTTGGTTGACTGGCCTGGCTATGTGTGAGTTTGCAGCGACACAGTTCTGCTCCAGGTTGTGCTGCAGTGCCAGTGAACTCTTCCTGTGACGAGGACTTCCTGGAATCAAATTCCCTGAATTGAGGCTACTCTTAGAACTGTGCTGCTCCTATGGACTAATATTAGCCAGGAACTATTGGAGGTGCGTGTTTAGAGCTTTGCTCTTTGACTTGCAGTGAACAGTGGGACTTTTGGGGGAAAGTTGGGGCAATAAAGGGAGTTAAGCCTTTGTTCCAGCTGTTTGGCTTCCATGCTCAGCCCCTGGTCATCTCATGATACTACAATGTTATTGTTTTCAGTGTTTGTCATATTTTAAAATTTTGCCATTTTTTAAAATTCAGAAAATGACTATTGGCTAAGAATAAATCAACCTGAACTCGTTCACCTATAAGAAATCTATAAGTTCACCTATAAGTTATGATTGTTGCTAAGTGTTACAGAGTGCAAATAATAAAGGGGAAATGATATTTATTTATAAACAAAGGGGGAAAAAAGTAATATCTCTAGAAAAGTTAAGCTATCTTGTAGGCAGGGACTTCCTATTTGGGCTTAAGCTGAGTTTGGTGGAATTTTTACAAGCATGTTGCTTTTTCTAAAGAAAGACTTTCAGAGAACATAATAACAGAATAATAATAGAGTTAGAAAAGATCTTGAAAGTCTTCTAGTCCAAAGCTCTTTCAAGCAGGAAACTCTGTACCATTTCAGACAAACGGTTGTCCAATCTGTTCTTAAAAATCTTCAGTTTTGGAGCACCCACAACTTCTGGAGGCAGGTTTTTCTGCTCATTAATTGTTCTGTTTGTTTCTATTTCTCCTTAGTTCTAGGTGCTTCTCTCTTTGATTAGTTTCCATCCATTCTTTCTTGTCCTTATCTCTTATCTCTCCCAGCATTATTTTTAAATTATTATTTTTAATTTTTAGCTGTTGAAGAAAACCTTACTTTGATAATAGTAGTACTGTTTTTTTCTAACCTCTCTGTTCTTCTTCATAGTATGCAACTACCAATCTTTTTCTCCCTGAGTCTAAACTTTATAAAGATGAAATGTTTCTACCAGAGCCATCTTGTTTGATAGAAGTGACATATATAGCTTTTAGAAAATTAAACAAAAACCTTGAGAGACTGGTTAAAGCATTACATCAGTCTTGAACCTAATGTGTATTGTGATCAATACAGGTCTAGGGATAAGTCACTTTTTGAAGGTAAGTTAATTATTTACAGCTTTATTCAGATGCCTGTTGAATAGGCTGCACATTGGAAAAAATCTCGCATCTGAAAAGTAATAACAATGAATCCAGGATAATTTGATTCCTTTTAAAAAAGAGGCCTAACAAATGCTGCTCGTGAGGCACTGTTTGAACATTTTATTGCCAGATGTCTTTGCCTATTACTGTGTAAGTGCAAAACAATAGCATTTGTTGAGGTCTGTCATTTAACAAGAAATTCAGGTGCATAAAGGAACAGGAGCTACTGAGCATCTGAGTGACAGCCAAGAGCTTTCAAGGCACATCCTTGCTTGCAGAGTTGAGAGACTCATCAATTGGCAAATTGGCATGTGCCAGATGAAGGGGATTTAGTCAGAGTGCCAGCTTTCCTATAGGTATGCCTGCTGTGAAAAACAACACCAACAATTAATACCAAAGTGACTGTGGAAATAGACAAGCGAAGACTCTAATCCTCCCTGGTCTCTTTCTGTATGATTCTGCCATGTCTTTCTGGAGGACAGATGGAAGAAATCAGTTTATTGATTGATCATAACCTGCTATAGAAACAAGATGGGCAGGCTTATCAATGCGGAATCAGAGAAGGGAACCCCAGGAAAGTTTAAACAAAGGCTCACAAAGAATGAAAAGCCTTCGATGCATTTTTGTCATCTTAAAACAACAATCCAGACTATAGAATGGCAGAGCAGAGAGAGAGAGAGTAACTATTCCATTTTGCTATTAAAAAAATCTATTTCCAGCTTATGAAATGTTCAGACCACTGCTGATAAAGATATTGGCTGCTATCACATGAAACACAGCATGTAACAAATAATGTGAACCATGCTTGAGAGGGGGATGTGGGGACGCCTGTGTCCAAATTCAGAATTAAGCATTGTGTGCATAATGGTAGCAATTTGCAAGAAATTGATGGCACCCCAATCATTTTGCAGTATTAAGCAGGAACACTCTATTCATATAAATTGTGGAAAAAACAAAGGAGTAACATTCTGACTGGAGTGGGCTCAGTTGAATTACCCTCCTAATATCTGCTCTAACAGAAGGACCTACATGGAATCCCGAGGACTATAAATTAGAATTTAACTATACATCACAGAGACTGCACAGCTACTGCAGATCTATTCTTTCTCCTCTCAATGCAGAAAAAGAAAAAAAAAGAAGAAAATCATGAATAAGAAAATGTTTGTTTCACCAAAAAATTATCACGATATGGGAAATTATTTTATTTCAGACATAACCATTGATCATTCCAGCTAAGAATCATCTACAATGCGAAAGTTGAAAGGGATGCTTTTTTTTGATAACGTTTTGAAGGAAGTATCCTCTTGAAATTGCTTCCCAAAGAAATGTGGTTCTCTTGTTCTTTCCCTCCCTTCCTTTAAGTTTACTTTTTTAAAAAGTGATTTAAAGAATAAAATAAATAACTAAGAAGAAAGTAAAAGAGGAAAGAGTGGATACAAAATAAACTGTAAGTAAATAAACAGAATGTACAAATGTCATAAAATTTAAAATACTTTGTTTCATTGATTAGTGTATGCTATACATTTTGCCATTGCTTTTAAGGAGAAGTGAAGTAATGATGTTGTTTCACCTTGCTCTACTGTGGTATGATCCACAGTGTGCCTTGAAGGTCTTGTAAGCCAGGCAACTTCAGTGAATACTGAGTAGCCTAGCTTGGAAAACAGTCTCCTCCAGACAGCTCATGAAAGTTTTGGTGAGTGCTGCAGAGGAATTTATCACCTGTCTGGTCCAGGTACCTTGAAAAAAACTCTTGCAACCAAGGCCTTCTGGTTAGATGGTTTCTCTGTATATTCTGGGCAGTTCCAAAACTGTAGCTTTGAAGCATTTTGAACAGCAGGGGGAGAAAGCTGAGGAGTCTTCTTTTATAGCAGTGACCCATAATTTCTCAAGGCCATCCAATGAATCAATTCAGGTTGTCTTTTCAGTGAAGCAAATCATGTTACCCTGTAGTGTAAATTATTTTACCAGACATTACCTAAGTTATTTTGGTTAGGTCTATTACTTACCTGGTCTATTGTACTTCAGAGTTTCCAACAGAAGTCTGAATTGGAGAACTTTGGAATGTAAAATATATGCTCAATATAATCATGTATGCTCAGTCATGCAGATATATTCAGTATGTGCAGCTAAATACCCAATGAAGATATATATTTTAGGACTTGAAGGTTAGGGTATACTGTATTTTTCGGATGCACCCAAAAGAGGGTGAAAATTTGGGTGCATCTCATGCACTGAATGTAGCCCTGCCCAGCTTCTGCAACAGAGGTTTAAGAAGCTGAAAAAAGCCTCTTAAAGGGAGGTTTCAGAGGCTGAAAAAGCCTCTTAAAGGGAGGTTTCAGAGACTGGAAAAAAAAGCAAGGCACAGAGCTCACAACCAATGAACCTATTGCTAAAGTTCACCTCATTAGAATAGCTGATTGGGGGTATTCCGGGAGGCCATCCACCTGTCAATCAGCTTTTTTCTTATTTTCTCCCCAAAAACTAAGATGCGTCTTATACTCTGGTGTGTCTTATAGTCTGAAAAATATGGTATATGGGGAAATTCACATTAAAATGAAAAATTTGATTATTATACAGTGTGATTAATTAACATGCAGCTTTGTTTCAGAGGAATGGAAACACTGGTTAAATGATATTAAACACATATCAATAGCTGATATGGCTTATATTTTTAAAAAGTAAGGAAAAAAGAGAGAACAAAGATATCTGTAGCAGCCAGAGTGATAGTTTGAAAAGACAGTAAAGCCAAGGCACAGGGTAATTGCAGGATTCAAAACAGAATACTAAGAACTTAATAGTTAAATTGTTTCTGCCTCACGCTATACTTAGCATGGGGCAGAAACAAAGGAAAAAGAAATGGTTCATCTGATCCAGGAAGATGAAAAGAAGCTTCAGAGAGGTTTCTGGCTGTTTAACTGAGCTAAATTCCACTAACAGAATAATAGAAGATCACATTATGGGAGACAAGTAATTATTTTTGCATTCAGTTTTGGTCGCCACGATGTAAAAAAGATGTTGAGACTCTAGAAAGAGTGCAGAAAAGAGCAATAAAGATGATTAGGGGACTGGAAGCTAACACATATGAAGAACGGTTGCAGGAACTCAGTATGTCTAGTTTAATGAAAAGAAGGACTAGGGGAGACATGATAGTGTTCCAATATCTCAGGGGCAGCCACAAAGAAGGGGGAGTCAAGCTATTCTCCAAAGCACCTGAGGGTAGGACAAGAAGCAATGGGTGGAAACTAATCAAGGAGAGAAGCAATTTAGAACTAAGGAGAAATTTCCTGACAGTTAGAACAATTAATCAGTGGAACAACTTGCCTGCAGAAGTTGTGAATGCTCCAACACTGGAAGTTTTTAAGAAGATTTTGGATAACCATTTGTCTGAAATGGTGTAGGTTTTCCTGCCTGGGCAGGGGGTTGGACTAGAAGGCCTCCAAGGTCCCTTCCAACTCTGTTATTATTATTATTGATAGGCAAAACATCAGTATTATAAATAATATATTGAATCTGGGTAGCATAAGGATTCAGACATCTCTCCCAAAGTGAATGCAATATTGGACTTACATTCATTCATGATTTTTAAAGAGAGTTGTCATACCATACATTACCCTCCCCCACCATCACACGCTTTTGTAAAACTGATTTTATGTGGACCCATGGAAAGATACAGTCTTGCAACATATCCATGGAGAGAAATAGAAGGATATTCCCCCAGCTCCCTCAATGTGCATTTATTTTATTGATATAGTTTATCAAAAATGTATGAGATAATAGGTACAAGTATAAACATGGACATGAGCACAAGTAATGAGTACAAATAAATGGGGACAGTAGGATAGGGACAGTAGGCATGCTGGTGGACTTATGCACACCCCCTTACAGGCCTCTTAGGAAAGGGGTGAGGTCAATAGTAGACAGTTTAAGGTTGAAGCTGTGGGGGTTTGAGGATATAACAACAGAGTCGGGGTAGAGCATTCCAGGCATTGACCATTCTGTAGCTGAAGTCGTATTTTCTACAATAGAGTTTAGAGTGGTTTACCTTGAGTTTGTATTTATTGTTTGTCCATGTATTATTGTGGTTGAAGCTGAAGTAGTCGTTGACAGGTAGGACATTGTAGCAGACAATTTTGTGTACTATACTTAAGTCAGACTTAAATCATGCTTTAGTACATTTGCTAGATTTTTGTTGCTACAAGAGTCCATTCTTCAGTATCATCTGGGAGGCCCTTTTATACCACAGTCACCATGTCTCTGAAACAGCCTTCTCTCAGCCACTATGAATCCAAAAAGTTGTCAGGCTCATTAAATCAATACTAAAGATAATAGAGCTACTACACCTGACAGTGTGAAGTCAGCTAGAGGGTTTTAGCAGTCTTTGTGCTTTCTGTTTGTGCAAACGACAGGTACAGTAAATATTATTGACATGTTGGGTTTGTTGAAGGATTTTAAATAAAAGGTCTTTCTTGAGTTCCTTTAAAAAAATAATCTGAGAATTAAATTGTTTGACTGAATGACAGTCAAGCAAACTTGGCATCTATACAAGAGTATCCTAACTAGCTCTGTGCCTAGTAATTTCCCTCTGCAGGTCATTCCGTGTGTGCCTTTCCTATATAATACCTAATAAGAAGTGTCAGTCTTCAAATGCTCACCTCATCCTGGATTTATGTCAGAAGCAAAGAAGCTGTGACATTAGGCTCCCTTCTGACTATGCTGTGTCCACTAATTATAAAGCTAAAATCACCAACAGGCTTTGAACAGGACAGCTACCTGTTGATTATTACTATTTTTCTTTTTGATGATCCATTCACAGGCAGATTATTTAAAGCCCTAAGCAATTTAAAGAGAAACCCAAAGGAAAGAGACTTGTGTTTTAGGACCTTTAAAAAAAAAGTTTTATTGAATTTTAAAATTACAAAAATAAAAATAATAATACAAACTAAGGAGAATATAAACAAGAAAAAGAAAAGAAAAGATGGGTAAAGGAGAATATATATTTAAATGTATATCTGTATCTATAACTACACACACACACACACACACACACACACACACACACAGATATACACACACATAAATATAAAAGAGAATATATAAATATAAATAAGAATATATAATATATAGCACTTGATGTGAATTCAGTTAAAATACGACTTTTTGACATGAGTTAATTTTTTTACAAATGATAGTTTGTTTTTCATCTGTAGAAAAAATAAAAAATGGCTGTTTATAGCGTATATATATTGGCTTAAAGAAATAGGGATTTTTGCCTCTTTTACATTGATCCTAAGAGCATTATTAGAGACGGATTTTGGAATCCCGAGAGGTGGCATGCCTCTAAGAGGAGGCTTAGGGGTTTTTTAACTAGGTGTTATAATAAATTCTTATATAAGTTATCCAAGGGGAAGGGTGGGACGGCGAAGTTAGGTTCAGGGGGATACCTATCTGAGCCATTGCTAGATCCTGTGCCGGCTCATGGCATAAACATCATCGATTCTGAGGTGGAAGAAGAGGCTAGAGCTCATGGTCTTGGGGATAACTATATCTGCACGGTAGGTGGGGGGGCAGGTATGGCGGACGCGGGGGCCCATATCGGGTTCGGGGAGTGTGCCCGCGCTATTTACGAGCGATCGCGCACTCCGGTCCCCCGATAGTTTCCCATTCCCCGAGTGGCTTAAATCCTCAGAAGCTGGACCTTCGCCTGATGTTATGCAATGCCAGGTCCGTTATAAATAAAGCCCCCCTCATCTCCGATCTTATACAGGAGGGGGGTGCGGACCTGATTGGCATTTCGGAGACCTGGTTGGGCACGGAAGGGTGAGTTCCCCTGATAGAGATGTGCCCACCGGGTTATCGTGCATTCCATCAGGCCAGGGTCCAGGGTAGGGGTGGGGGAGTGGCGGTTATTATCAACGAGAGTCTTGAGCCGAGGGAGATCACTGTACCACAGATAACTGGATGTGAGTCCCTCCTTGTGAAGTGGGGCCATGGGGTTCAGGTGGGTTTACTGATCACGTACCTAGCTCCTTGCTACGTGACAGAAACCCTGCCTGAGCTGTTGGAGGTGGTCGCCGGGACGGCAGTGGAGATCCCCAGGCTTATGGTCATGGGGGATTTCAATTTGCCATCGGTGGGGATAGCATCCACATCAGCTCGGGAGTTCATGGCTTCCATGACGGCCTTGAACCTGACCCAGTTAGTGAACGACCCCACTCACATCGGGGGGAACACTCTGGATTTGATTTTTGTCTCTGGACAGTGGTTGAATGATCTGGAATTAGGGGAGTTAGTTATCAAATCCTTGTCATGGTCAGATCATTCACTCCTTCAGCTAGACTTTTGAACCGCTGACCCCCACCGCAAGGAGACGGAACCGACTCGCTGGTTCCGTCCCAGGCGCCTGATGGACCCTGAAGGGTTCCAGATGGAGCTTGGGCTTTTCCCTGAGGATTTAGCCCACGACTCGGCTGAAGCTCTGGTCGCTGCCTGGGATCGGGCGGCGGCTGGCACTCTAGATCGAGTCGTGCCTTTGCGGCCTCTGACCCGGTGCAGATCTCGTTTAGCCCCTTGGTACTCCGAGGGGCTGAGGGAAATGAAGCACCGGAAAAGACGCCTAGAGAGTATCTGGAGGGCCAGCCGCTCCGAATCTGACCGGACACTAGTTAGGTCTCAAATTCAGACCTATCTAGTGGCGATGAGGCTGGCAAAACGGGAGTATTTTTCCAACCTCATTGCATCAGCAGATAACCGCCCAGCCGCCCTGTTTAGGGTGACCCGCTCGCTCCTCCATCAGGGAGCGGTAGAGGATCCCTTAAAGGGTCGAGCTGAGGAATTTGGACAATATCTGTTTGATAAAATCGCTCAAATTCGGGAAGGGTTGGACACAGACTGGGTGGATCCAGACGGGGTGGAGGAGGCAAGTCTTGATGTTATTATCTGGGATGAGTTTGATCCTGTGGCTCCTGAGGACATGGACAGGTTAATGGGGAGATTGAATGCGACCACATGTTTATTGGACCCGTGTCCCTCCTGGTTGGTTTTGGCCACCCGGGAGGTGACACGAGGCTGGCTCCAGAAAATTGTGAACGCTTCTTTGATGGAGGGTGTTTTCCCTGCCGCCTTGAAAGAGGCGGTGGTGAGGCCTCTCCTCAAGAAGCCTTCCCTTGACCCAGCTAGTTTAGCAAATTATCGTCCGGTCTTCAACCTTCGCTTTGTGGCAAAGGTTGTCGAGAGTGTGGTTGCACGACAGTTGCCCCAGTACCTGATGAAACTGTCTATCTTGATCCATTCCAGTCCGGTTTCCGGCCTGGTCACAGCATGGAAACAGCCTTGGTCGCGCTAGTTGATGATCTCTTGAGGGCTCGGGACAGAGGTTGTTCCTCTGTCTTGGTCCTATTAGATCTCTCAGCGGCTTTTGATACCATCGATCATGGTATCCTGCTGCGCCGACTCGAGGGACTTGGAGTGAGGGGCACTGTTCTTTGGTGGTTCTCCTCCTACCTCTCCGACCGGTCGCAGACAGTGTTGACGGGGGGACAGAGATCGACCCCAAGGCGCCTCTTATGTGGGGTGCCGCAAGGGTCGGTTCTCTCGCCTCTTCTGTTCAACATCTATATGAAGCCGCTGGGTGAGATCATCCGTGGTTTTGGGGTGAGTTGTCATCTATACGCTGATGATACCCAGCTCTATATTTCCACCCCTAACCACCCCAACGAGGCTGTTGAAATGATGTCCCAGTGCCTGGGGGCCATACGGGTTTGGATGGGGAGGAACAGACTCAGACTAAATCCCACCAAGACCGAGTGGCTGTGGATGCCGGCGGCCCGGTACAGTCAGCTAATTCCATCACTGACCATTGGGGGCGAACTATTGGCCCCCACGGAAAGGGCTCGTAATCTGGGCGTCCTCCTGGATGCACGGCTGTCTTTAGAAGATCATATGATAGCTGTCAACAGGGGAGCTTTTCATCAGGTTCGCCTGATACGCCAGTTACGCCCCTTTCTGGATCGGGCTTCCTTATGCACGGTCGCTCATGCCCTTGTTACATCCCGCCTGGACTACTGTAATGCTTTCTACATGGGGCTCCCCTTGAAGGGTACTCGGAGACTCCAACTGGTCCAGAATGCGGCTGCGCGGGTGATAGAAGGAGCACCTTGTGGCTCCCGTGTAACACCCCTCCTGCGTAGTCTGCACTGGCTCCCGGTGGTCTTCCGGGTTCACTTCAAGGTACTTGTTATCACCTTTAAAACGCTCCATGGCCTAGGGCCGGGATATTTACGGGACCGCCTACTGCCACCATTAACCTCTCACCGACCAGTGCGCTCTCACAGAGAGGGCCTCCTCCGGATACCGTCAGCTAAACAATGTCGGCTGGCGACCTCTAGGGGGAGGGCCTTCTCTGTGGGGGCCCCTACCCTCTGGAACGAGCTCCCTCTGGGGCTTCGTCAACTCCCCGATCTCAGGTCCTTCCGCCGCGAGCTGAAGACGTTGCTGTTTCGAAGAGCAGGACTAGCTTGAACGTAGTTTTTAAATTGGGATTTTTAAAAAAGGGGTTTAATTGAGGTTTTAAATTTGTATTTAAAAGTTTTAGGGCATCAATTGAATTTAACTGTCTATTCTTTTAGCTGTTTATGTGTATTATATGTTTTCTGTTGTTTTTTGGCTGGAAACCGCCCTGAGTCTTTCGGGAGATGGGCGGTATACAAATATAATAAATAATAATAATTAGAATAGTAATTGGAATGGCTGTTTTCCAATTAAGGAGCTTAGTCATAATCACAGAATAATATGGAAAAAGCAACTATAAGCAAAGTCACTGATGAGTATTCAGAGGCACCATAGATTCTGCAGAATACAAGCTTTGGAATCCAGAGAAATTAATCTTTTGGGGCTTACCTGAATCATATAATCAGAGCCTTTGGACCTAGGTGGCTAATTATAAAAAGCTTTCATTATGGCTTGGGGTCTGTAGAAAGGAATCTTTTCAGACTTTGTCTGGATTATATAATCAAAGTCATTTTGTTCAGAGATCATTCATTCAAGATGTACAGATGTAGTATGATTTAAGTGTAGAATAAGCAAAACTTTTGATGTGTCTTTAAACAAGATGACAAACTATTTTTTTGTTTGACTACCATTTGACTACTATAATTGATTGGGTTCTTAGAAAAGACTATCTTGAGGTTTCCACAACTCATCTAAACACAAACAAATTTCATGACAGCTTAGTATGTTGTCCTGTCAGCTTCAAGTCCCTTAATTAAGTCTGGTCCATAAGGCATGCATTTATACTCAGCCATAATGGTGCAAACCTCACCTAAATCCTTTTTAGACACCAAAATCACCGGTACAATTTCAGGAAGGCCAATTGAAACTCAAAATCCCAAAGCCATGCCTATCTGTGTTCATATACTTGTCTTCGTCTGACACTAGAATATAGCAAAGTTAATTTACTACATTATACTATGCTGTTAACAATAGAAAGTGTTGCTTTATTATGTTCACTTTCTTTTAAACAATATTTTGACTCCCATGACAGAATTCTGTAAAATGACTCCATATTCCAGCCATGTAACGTGTCAAGTGATCCCATAAAGCTAATATTCATCATGTTTGTCAGAATCTAAATATCCTAAGGAGGCATAAGCATAGTGCAAGACATATAATGGGCAGTCATTATGTTAGAATAAGCACTAAGAAAAAGAAGATAGAAAAATAAGGAAAAAGAGGAAGGGGAATTGGATGGATTTTTATATACTATATATGCTTTTATATACTTTTACAAACTATGTATTAGTTCTCATACTAATAAAGGAGAATATCTGTAGCTCAGGGTTGAAATGAGAGGTCCTTGGTGTTCTCTAATCTTGGTTGTTTTCTTATAGATGTTTCATTATCCAAACTAGGAAACATCAACAATGCTGGCTATCATAAACCTCAGCCAAAAGTTTTCCAGGCAAGCAACAGAAATGAAGAATATACAAATTAAGTAAATAAAAATAATGTCAATTTTAAAAAGGAAAAATAACTGCTTATAATAAAGGTAAAGGTGATCAGAATGTATCTTGCCTTGGGCATGGGGTTGGATTAGAAGAACTCTGAAGTCCCTTCCACCCTATGATTCAATGTTTATGTTCTACTTTTCAATCCATAATCCACCCTTTCTCTTGAGCTCCCTGAAACTTCCAGACAAGAACGAATCTGAAAGTGAAACTGTAAAGGCATGGGCTTCTGGAGGAATAGCCAAAGTGGAAAAGGAGAGAATGCTTGTCACGGAGTTGTGATACAAATGTGACAACTCACTTGCATTAGACATTTGAATGCAAGAACGTAAATCACAATTATGTGACAACAATTCTCTGTGTACATATTACTTTGGTGTCATCGCAATTTGCTGAAGGTGTGGTTGTGTAATGGCTTTTCAGTTTCGCCCAGAGAAGAGAGAGATTTCTACTTATCAAATAAGACCTTTCAGTTTGTTTATTATAGTTCAGAGTTGTATTTGAAGCATATAGACATAAACCGTGAAAAGAACACAGCGATCTTATGGGGTCTCGTCTGTTTGTTTTCTAAATGCCTGTAGCTGCTTCAATCCTTTGCTTTTTTAGGAGAAGGATTATTCACAAATCAAACAGAAGGTCACAGCCTTCCCATGAAAGAAGAAATGCTGCCTTGGGAGGCATCTCTGTTGAAAAAGATGCCCTAATCAAGGAACTATTGTAATTTTCCAAAATTAAAGTTTTAATCACCCCTTTATTCTTTATTCCAAAATAATTTTTCTTCAATGCTTAAACTTTTTCCACTAAAGGTTGAAGAAAACTTATCCAGTGCTGGGTAAAACTTTTGCCAATTCAAAAGTTTCTAATAGCTGAAAAGCAATTAACAAGCAATTTCTGAAAGTGATTAGAAAAGGAAGTATTTAAATCCAGTGTCATTAAAAGTGTCACCTATGGGTTTAGCAAAATAGCTATTTCCTGGTCTCCTGGTGCTCTTCCTGGTGCCAGATATTACTGTCTTGTGGTCTTCTCAAAGGAGTAACTATGAGCAATAGCTGGTCCTCTTCTTGTTCAGAGAGGAATTACAAAAAGCTGGTCTACCCACTACAATATTCAATACAGTCCTCATTCCACTAGAGTCATTGGCTCCACTTTTAGTGGAGTCCTCTTTATTTGCCATTTCTTCCCCAGAACCCAACCAATCAAGGAACTTCTAATGAGAAAAACCACAACCCCATCAACACTGACAAGCTACTGCATATAAAGTAGGAACAAACATCATATTTACTAGCATTGATGATGTTACCTAGTCTGATAATGAAAAATCTTCAGGCAAACAGATGTTTTGTTAATAGACTAAGTAACATCATCAGAGAGTACCAAGGACTCCACAGTTTAACATTGAGTTACACATATTGCCTTCTATAGAAATATTCTTGTACTGGGCTTGTTATTGCATGTTATTTGAAGGGCTAACTCACAATGGAAAAAATCAAGAGTCTATATGAAGAAAATACAAATGCCTGGGCATCCTTCAAGCTGACAACATCAAGCACACTGAAGTCAAGGAGAAGGTTAATAGTGATTATATCAAAAGATTGAAGAATTTCTTAAAGTCCAAACTCAGTAGCAAAAATATCATCAAGATGATTAACACTTAAGAATAGAAAAGAGACACGACAAGGCTAAATATTACATGACCACTACATTAAAAAAAACCAAAAACTAACAGGCAAAATAAATAACAGCAAAACCCAAAAATGGCTAAGAAAGTCTTAAGAACAAATGAATATAAAGTCAAAATTGAAAAGACACCAAAAGGCAGCAAATGCTGCCTCTGCAAAGAAACTGAAGAAACACCAAGTTAGCTAGTTAGTTATTGCAAGAAGATCACACTGACTGATTATCAACAATGGCATGACAAAGTAGCAGCAGTGGTGCACTGGATTATCTGGGAGAAATATCACTTGCCTGCAAGGAAGTACTGGTGGAATAGAAAAACAGTAGAAAATAAAGAAGCCAAAGTGCTCTTTAGAATTAAAACTTTAGAAGTAAAAACAGACAAACATCTGCCACACAGGAGCCCAGAGTTAACAGCTGTTGATAAGAAAGTAAAAAAGTCTGGATAGTGGACATTTTTAGAGACAACAGAATAGAAGAGAAAAAAAAATCACAAAATATAAAGACCTGCAAGTAGAATGAGTGTTGCAAAAAAAAAAATAAAGATAGTAGTAATAGTAATAGGTACTTTGCATGTCATTCCAAAACATCTGGAACACCACTTGAACACAATTGGCATTAACAAAATCACTCATCAGTCAATTGCAAAAGGCAGCTTTACTTGGAACTGCTTACATCACGAGTGTCAAACTAGCTGTGTCACGTTGCCGTCACATGACATTTCATGACATTTTTCCTATTTGTGGCGCTGGGGTGAGTGTGGCCAGCATGTGATGCATCCACGGGCTGCCAGTTTGACACCCCTGGCCTACATCCTGCAACAATACCTTTAATTTTATGAAAAATAACACCCGCCCTTCCCAGGTCTTTGGGGAAGAATTCAAGAGGTAAATTAAAATGCCAAATCCAATCTGAACATCTCCCTCACTGTGTAACCAGTCATAATTTATTAAATATATAAACCACCCAAATTCCATGCATTGACTTTGCAGACGGGGGAAAGAGTCACAGCCAGGGGAATGGTCAGATAAGCTGCAGAAAGAATGTAGGCAAATGTGGCAAATGTCTCATAAGGCAGGGGTCTCCAACCTTGTCAAAGCTGGCTGAGGAATTCTGAGAGTTGAAGTCCACAAGTCTTAAAGTTGACATGGCTGAGATCCCTGTCCTAAGGGATCTTCTCTAGTTTCTGAAGTGGTAACAAGGGAGAAATGTATATTTAGATTTGCAAGAATCTGTTAAAATTTATAATAAATTAGAATTGTTTCACATGGGCCTGCTTCCTGTTTCAATTACCTTATACAATTGACAATTGGTGGGAGAGGGAATCAGAAAAATCCAGATTGTAGTCCAACTCCTTTTTAATTACTGATTCATGACATATATAAAAAATGGATGTGCCTTCATGACTGCAGTATGGATTGTTTTGAGACACACACATACACACACATAGGTAAAGGTTCCCCTCGCACATATGTGCTAGTCATTCCTGATTCTAGGGGGTGGTGCTAATCTCTGTTTCAAAGCCAAAGAGCCAGCACTGTCCGAAGATGTTTCCGTGGTCATGTGGCCAGCATGACTAAATGCCAAAGGCACATGAAACACTGTTACCTTCCCACCAAAGGTGGTCCCTATTTTTGTACTTGCACTTTTTATGTGCTTTAGAACTGCTACGTTGGCAGAAGCTGGGACAAGTAACAGGAGCTCACCCTATTCCGTGGCACTTGGGATTTGAACCGCTGAACAGCCGACCTTTCGATCAACAAACTCAGCATCTTAACCATTGAGCTACTGCAGCCCTAGTATACACACACTTAGGATACCCCTGTTCCATCTACATCAGTTGCTCTAATTCTCAAGTCTTTTCCTTTAAAAAATCCTTTAAAATAATTTAAAAAATTATTCATTTTACCACTAGAAATGTCACATGTAATACCAACATTGTTTTAATGTTTAATGCTTTCGATACCATCGACCATGGTATCCTGCTGCGGTGGCTAGAGGGGTTAGGGGTGGGAGGCACATTTTTCAGGCTGGTTGCAGACGGTGGGAGGCACCTTCCTCTCGGGCTGGTTGCAGACGGTGTTGGCAGGGGGGCAGAGATCGACCGCGAGGCACCTCCTATGTGGGGTGCCACAGGGGTCGGTCCTATCGCCCCTCTTGTTCAACATCTATATGAAGCCGCTGGGCGAGATCATCCGTGGTTTGGGGGTGCAGCGTCATCTGTACGCTGATGATATGCAGCTGTACATTTCCACCCCAAATCACCCCAACGAAGCCGTCGAAGTGGTGTCCCGGTGTCTGGAGGCTGTGTGGGTCTGGATGGGGAGAAACAGGCTCCGGCTCAACCCGTCCAAGACCGAGTGGCTGTGGATGCCGGCATCCCGGTATAATCAGCTGATTCCATCGCTGACTGTGGGAGGTGAGTCACTGGCCCGCATGGTGAAGGTCCGCAATCTGGGCGTTCTTCTGGATGCACGGCTGTCATTGGAAGAACAAATGACGGCCGTCGCCAGAGGAGCTTTCTATCAGGTCCGCCTGATACGCCAATTGCGTCCCTTCTTAGACCGGGATGCCCTTGTCACCTCCCGTCTGGACTACTGTAACGCTCTCTACATGAGACTTTCCTTGAAGAGCACCCAGAGGCTTCAGCTGGTCCAGAATGCGGCCGCGCGGGTGATAGAGAGAGCAGATCGAGGCTCCCATATAACACCACTCCTGCGTAGGCTGCACTGGCTTCCAGTGATCTTCCGGGTACAATTCAAGGTACTGGTCACCATCTTCAAAGCTCTTCATGGCATGGGACCTGGTTACTTGCAGGGCCGCCTATTGCAACCGACGGCCTCCCAGTGACCAGTGCGCTCCCATAGGGTAGGCCTCCTCCGGGTGCCGTCGGCTAGACAATGCCGGCTGGTGACCCCTAGGGAGTGGGCCTTCTCTGTGGGGGCTCCAACCCTCTGGAACGAACAACCATCAGGCATGCACCAATTCCCCGATTTCCAGACTTTTCGACGCAAGCTGAAAACATGGCTGTTTCATCGAGCAGGACTGGCCTGATAGTTTTAATTGGGAGTTTTAATTGGGAGTTTTAGATGGGTTTTATATGTCAGCCAAATTTAAATATTTTATTTTATCTTATTTTAATGTTGGTAGAAATAGTTTTAATGTGGTTGTAAACCGCCCTGAGTCCTTCGGGAGAAGGGCGGTATAGAAATATGATTAATAAATAAAATAAATAAATAAAAATAAAATGTTAGAACTTTAATAATTTTTATACTTTTTTCTCTTTGTAATTTTGATTCTGAGATCCCAAAGCCATTTTGAACTTCAGAAATGCCCAATATCTGTAAACGCATTTTCGAATGAATGAAAACTCCATGGATTTTCATTTTAGGAAACAATAGCCAAATATTAAAATTATTATTTTTAAAAAAGTTTGCTGAAAGGTTTTGATATTTGTGCATTTCTGAATGCAAATAGTAACAACGGCCCACATAATACTGAATATGCATTCCCCTTCCACAGTACATTTTCTTTCGTCAAAAAGTGATGAAATAATGGCTATGAAACTTGTTGAAATTAATTCTGGGGTAATTTGTAGTAATCCTTATTGTAGGGGATAATCTGGTTGTCAGAACTTTGCAAGACGTAGAGTTCTGATAAGGTAGCTAAACTTCTAATTTCTTTTTTCCTGTAGAGCTCTGATCCTAGTGAATTATAAACTGGCACATCAATTAGAATGCATAACTTAATTTTCATATTCCTTTGAATACGAGTCAGTATCTTTGGCTTTGTGTAAAACACTAATGGGGGGGGGGAAGTCAAGCTCTTTTCATGAGGGCTGAACTCATAAGAGTTCTAGCTATTTCTCTCACCCACGGTGTATCTGGGACACCTGCAAATGAAAAACCCACTTCTGTTCTCAGTATGCATGGGGCCTCTCCCTGCAGTCAGTCATAGTGGCCAAGCAACTGATAAGAGCAGCCAAAGTAATTTGAGCAATCTTGGCAGAGATGGCGAATGCTGTTTTTCAATGTCTGAATAGGGCAGAAGTTTTTCAATTTTAGGGTAACAGATCATAGAACAAGACATCTGTTTATCTGAGAATTCTGATTGTTTTCATAAGCCAGTGATTTGGGCATTATCAATCTATGTCAAATCTGAGGTCCTTGTAGAATAATCTTCATCCTGGCAATTTATTAGGTTTTCCATATCATGAATCAAGATTAAATCTATTATATATTTATGAATGTGGACCTTAATATTATTCTAATTGGCTTCTCAGCCTATTTAATTTCATAATAGGAACATTTTCTCTTTTCTTTTTTAAAAAAAAACTAGCCAGTTTTAGAAAAAAGAGAACTTTACAGGTTTATACCCCTTATTCTCATTCTTTACAACAGCACTATGAATTTTCAGAAAAAGACATACTGTGATATCAAAAGGTTGCCTGCCTATCTCTAAACCAGTTCAAGTATAGCATTTAGGTTGAGTGAGTGATATATCACTGTTGGTTGTTTACCCTTAATATTTAGGTGATGCTATTTTCCCACTACATATTGTATAATCACAGTGTAAGCAGTGTAAAATGTACTAAGTATGAATTCTTACATCTACTGGTTTTATAAACACATATGAACAGAACATTCAGTAACAAGCCAAATCTGCAGCCTAGGACTGAATGTTCTCTACCACTCAACTGTTTTTGCTCTTACTTTTTATTCACAATTCTTACAGAAGCAAGAAACAGTGTGGACTATGACAATCTCCCATCTGTCTAGGAACATTAATCATGGATATGAAATGACTTGGCATATAACATCAGGAATTAAATAAGCAAATACCTGCAGTATGGAAATTAGTGCAGGGAAAAGGAGTTTCAACAACTATGGTAAATTACATTTCAGAGCATTCTATGATTGGCTGAAATTTCAAGGTGGAAGTAATACTTTTGCTCTTCTTTTAAAACCAAAGTTGTAATGTGCATCTTTATATGCAAAGGGTGTCTTTTATCCTTGAGCATTTGCTCTACTTCTGAATCCGGTAATAGATCCTACTGGACTTTTTACATGTTTGCTTTTTCTTTCTAAGCCTCTGGAAATTAATGAACAATTAATTATTCAGATATTAAACATACAGCTAATTATCAATACTTACTGCACAAATCAAGCAAGGGTTAGCCTAAGGAACCTCTTTTTTGCTAGTGTGTTAGATAAATATTATTTTTAAAAGATAGAATTCATTGCTTCAAGAGCATCTCATTCAGATGTGATATATGCAGTACAATGCAGTGAGACATGTGCAGATCTGTACATTGGAGTAACAAAACAACCATTTCACAAACACATGGCATAACATAGGAGAACAAACCCATCAGGATAAGATTCAGCAGTTCAACTGCATTTGAAAAGCAAAGGCTAGTCTGGACAGAGAGGACTGCTGTTTTGAAAGAGGAGTCAAATAGGCTATGTAAATTAAAATTGAACAGCCTTCCCTCAACAGAGGGAGAGGGATATGACATCACCTATCTCCTGTTTACAGTTTTTTCAGCAGTTCTAAAAAATTTTGCATTTGCAGTATTCAGGTTCTGCTGAGGGCAGCACATAAACCTCCAAGTAGACTTAATGACTCTTTAAAAAAGTGCTATCAACCAGACGACTGCAAAGAATATAAATTCTTCCATTCCCTTCAGTCAGAACTGAAGAAGCTTCTTGGATAAGAAGTGAAATGTCTTCAAGGAAAAACAAAGGAAGTCCAGTTGCCTGTTGAGAAAGCACCTTTGGGACAATTATGATCTGGATGACTAAGAATCTCCATAGACCACTCATTCAAAAGCAACCTGATTGTCTTGCGTTGTGCTTATGTGTACATATTCATGGTTAACTAAATCAAGAATGCCCTGATTGGTTGAGTATCTCATAGGGTGAAGAGGAAACATAAGCCTGAGCATATGTCATCAAAACTCATTAAGAAATTCTTCAGGCTATGAATATGCAATACATTTTTAATCCCCTTTGTCTTTATGCTAGTACACAAAAAGCGATCACTCTCCCAAAAATATACTGCTCTTTGGAACAGATAATGAAAGAAAACAAAAATAGGTCAGATAGAGTACCTAGAGGGAAGATAGGTCAAGATGTGTTCACAGGATATTCACAGAGTGATGATGCATGTTAAGAAGAATGCATGGAGGTTGCAGGCATGTTTTAAAGGTGCTGTGTCAAGGATGGCTTGTGAGAGGCATGGGTTGGGAAGGGGGCCTGGAGAGTGTGCCTGGGTGTGTTGGGAATACACAAGAGGGACCAGGCAGGTCAAATGAAACATGGGAGGTGGTTTGGGTTGAGTATCTTCTCTCCAGATACCCTACTTGAACTACACAATACCTCTCAGAGACCCCCCAGCACCTTTCCTGACCTATTCTGCTCACAGATGTACCCTCCCTGACCAATGCAGCATCTCTGGCATACACAAGCATTCCCTTTCTAACCCATCTGACACTTCAAACTGGGTGCTTCTTTCTGCACCCAGCAACAGACACTGCTAACTGGCCTTGGACTTGTAGCTTCCTACTGCCTTCCCACCGACTTTCTCCCTGCAACATCCAGGCTTCAGCAGAAAAATTCATGGTTACAGTTTATCATTGTTGTGAATGCAGAAAATGTTTATTCCTCATTTGTTTTCCCTCTACCTTAAATCTTTGACTAACCCTTAGAGAAGCAGAAGAAATAGAATCACTCAACCACACCATGATGGTTGGGTTCATCTACAAGATTGTTCTGCTTGGTTATCTCAGTGCCCCAAATGCAGCAGTGCAGTAAAACCCTTTTCATGATGTATCTATATATAGAAAAAGAATGAGCATCTATTTATTCATAACTCTCCTTCTATGCAGATGTTATTGCTGAAGATGTAAGTAGTCCAGATAACCCTCCTGCACCTCACTAACATTACAGAAATTATATCGGCTTCTTGCAGGCTGTCCTGTGTTTGACCCATTTTTTCAATTAATTCCTGGAAGAGAGATTGCTTAAGCAAGCTTCTAAGTTGCTTTCTTAAGGGCACAATGCTTCCTTCCCAAGCACAACTGTGAACTAATAACCTCTGTCCTTTGACCTTAATAAGTTAGTAGGTTCCTTTCACCTTTTATGCCATTCACTCCTGACTGCCAAACATCTTAACAAGGCATAGAGCTTGGATTATTCCATAGTTTTCTCTGTGTATACTGCCTGCTCACCTGTCTTATTTTCCTTTTTAAATAGTAGAATCTAAGTACAAAAAACATCAAATCTATTTCTGATGAATCATCTCCTGACCAGAATGAACATTCCAAGGGATGGAGATGGACTGGTGGGCTATAGATTTGTGGCAACCCCTTTGTGAGCAGATGACATAGCAATTCCTACTTAACTTAGGCTCATCTCAGAGATTGTGGGATATATTACTCTGATGCAGAAATTTTCATTAATAAGGTCTTAGTATTATTATCCTGGCACAACCTCTTGGATTAAACTGTTGGTAAAAGTTTAAAAGTTATCTAGGAATGAAGACATTATACAGAGAAGAATGTACCCAAAGCTATCAGCTTCCTCCCAGGAGGAAATTATGTTGAGCATGTGATATTTACAGGACACTAACAACATTTGAGCGCACTAGTTTAAAGCAAGATTTAATCCAAATCAGAGATAGATTTCAGCAGGTTCTAACCAGTTCTGGTTAGTGAAAATTTTGAGTAGTTCGGAGAACTGGTAGTAAAAATTCTGACTGGCCTCACCCCCATCTATTATCTGCCTCCCAAGTCCTAGCTGATCGGGAGGAAATGGGGATTTTGCAGTAACCTTCCCCTGGATTGGGAAGGGAATGGAGATTTTACAATATCCTTCCCCTGGAGAGGGGTGGGAATGGAGATTTTACAGTATCCTTCCTCTGCCATGCCCACCAAGCCACACCCACAGAACCTGTAGTAAAAATTTTTGAAACCCACCACTGATCCAAATGTCTGCATTGTAGATGTTCTGGGCACTATATTTGAATAGGGTATAGAATATCTAGAATCTGTATGCACATCCATTCCTGATTTTACAAGCAACTACTTATTCAACATTTTGTGAAATGTTACAGTGGACAGAAATTTGCCAGTACAACCTCACTGGTTCAACATATGCTATAGGTAATCCTTGACTTATTTACCATAATTGAGCCCAGAATTATGGTCGTAAGTCATGGAAGCCATTAAGCGGGTCACTATATGACCATGTCAATTTTTTCAACCTTTTTTTGTGGTGGTTGTTAAGCCAACACTGTGATAATTAAATTAACACTTGCACTAATTAAACAAATCTGCTATACCGAATGTCTATTTAGATTCTCAGTCATCCAGGTCATGGTTGTCTCAAAGATGCTTTTTCAAGAGGCAACTGGACTTTCCTGTTTTTCTTTGAAGGCGTATGAACTGATTTCCAGGAAAAAATGCAGACTATACGCTTCAGTTTGAGATGCAGGCAACATAGACTCATCCCCAGCAACCTGCACCTGTGTTCAACAGTGAAGGGACACAGGTCAGAAAACATCCTGCAGAAAACATAGCTCTACAACACAGTCCTTTCAGCAGCTCCAAAGTCAGTTTCTCTACTCAGGTGACCCTGAGGACACAGACAAACCTCCAAGTGGCCTCAATGACTCTCTAAAAGAATGCAAATGACAAGCTGTCTGCAAGGAATATAAATCCTTCCATTCCCCACCATCAGTCAGAGATGAAGTCAGAGCTGAAGAAGTTTCTTGGATGAGAAGCAAAATGTCTTCAAAGAAAAACAAAGCCCAGTTGTCTCTTGAAAAAGCACCTTTGGTTATGTTATAGTGAATGGCCATTAAGTTGGCAGAAACTGGATGTAATTCTAGAAATTGGCAAAAAACACCAAAAATCATGGTCACATAACTGTGGAATGCTATAAAATGGACATAAATGGGAGCTGATTGCCAAGAGCACAAAATGAGTCAATATAACTGTGGAGCAGGTGTGCAGCCACTGGAAATCAGGCCATCAGTACTTTTTTGGGGGGGGGGCATCATATCTTTGAATGGGTTAGTTAGTTGAGTGTGGACTGTCTGTATTGTGGATACTGTCTGCCACAGTACTAATGTACAATTAAATCCAGTATATTCCTGTGTCTCGGATATATTTCTGAGTGGAATTATGAGATGTGGTCCTGAAAATATTTTTGTTGCTTTAAGAAATTGTAAGGATGATTCTAAAAGTAGGACAGGAGAGATAGTTTAAATTAGTTTATGGAGATTGAGAAGGTAAGCTAAAATATTACACTAATTTGTAACAGCTAATGAAATGAGGAGGCAGACTTTCATTCATCTTCCTTTTATATGTAAAACTATTTCTGTACTTCACTGGCAATCATGTAAATATTGAAAAACATATTTTATACTTCACATACTCTCAGATTATGTATTTATATGTGGGTGTATTTGCTGATATCTGATATGTAAAAGAAGATAAATGGTAAGTAATAATGGTTCCTCTGGGAAAGGAAAATTATCTAAACAGATTGTTTTGCTCGTAATTTACAAACTATTAATTAATGAAATATTTATGCAAATCTATATTAAAAAAAGAAAATATCAATCAGTGTACATGAATGTATCACCGTTCTTGTGATGTAAAATCTTGAATGTGAGACATTAGTGATGTTTCTATTAGGCTTGGAGTACAAATACTTACAGAATTGTAATAAACCTGCCAATAAAACAATAAAGAAGAAAATTATTTTTCTTATCTCCTGCATCTCCAAATCTCTCCAAATTTTCTCCAGAAAACTCCCTAACTTTCAGAACAAATTTTGAGAGATGCAGAGCAGGGCCTGCCAGAGGAGATGGCAGATAGTAAATGTATTCCATTGAAAATATTACTATCTTTCTGGGATAGTGAAGGCATTTTCCTTACTTCCTTAATAGCTGGTTCCATTTGGTGTTGACAAGGGAAAAGTTACTCCTTTGGGCTCCTCCTTTGTGGGGTGCCATGGCATTTGTCATTATCACTTCTCCTGTTTGACATCTAAATGAAACCACTGAGTGAGGTCATTTGTCAGTTTGGCATTAACAATATGCTGACTGATACCCAGTGATTTTCGGCCAAGTTGCTATTGCCAGCCATATAAATTTATGTAATGAACAAAGTAAAGCAAGAAATGTAACGCCTAGATTACACATGCTGGAGAAAAATACACCAAACTGATATGTGTGGATTAAGATAAATGAGTCAGTCCCTGTTCTTGTTCTTTGATATTCCATCTGTCTTTTAAAAGATTCTTTTATTTTTTGATCTGTGCCTCTAACAATAAGAATACAAACAATGATACTTGGCAATTGAGAACATTTTATTATAAAAATAATTAATTATATATTGATACATGTAGGTAGTCCTCAATTTACAATCACAACTGAGTCCAAAATTTCCATTGCTAAGCAAGACAGTTGTACCCCATTTTATGACCTTTTTGCCACAGTTGTTAAGTGAATCACTCTAGCTGATAAATCAATTGTGATCATTAATCAGATCTGGCTCCCCCATTGACTTTACTTGTCAGAAGCTGGCTGGGAAGGTGACAAATGTTGATCACATGACCATGAGATGGGCCAACTGTCATAAATACAAATTAGTTTTCAAGTGCCTGAATTTTGATCACGTGACCATGGGAATGCTGCAATGATTATAAGTGTGAAAACCTGACATAAGGTTTTTTTCTCAGTGCCGTTATACTTACATACAGTCATTAAATGAATGGTTGTAAGTCAATGACTATTTGTACTTTAAAAATGTCTGCTTAATAGATGCCAATAGTGTTAGTCATTACGAGCATTCTTCTATAAAACTGCAATGGTACTAGAATAGAATAGAATAGATTAGAATTTTTATTGGCCAAGTGTGATTAGACACACAAGGAATTTGTCTTGGTGCATATGCTCTCAGTGTACATAAAAGAAAAGATACCTTCATCAAGGTACAACACTTAATGATGGTCATAGGGTACAAATTTAACACTTAATGATACAACACTTAATGATAATCATAGGCTACAAATAAGCAATCAGTAAACAATCAATATAAATATAAATAATAAGGATTACTAGCAACAAAGTTACAGTCATACAGTCATAAGTGGAAGGAGATGGGTGATACTAAGAAAGGAAGTTCAAAGAAAATACTTTCAGCACTTTGTTGAATGAGTTGTCATAGGTCCTGTCCATTGTATAAATGATTGTCATCTTTATTTAGGTCTCACTCTTATTCTGTGCAGGTCCATCTGAAGCTTGAGGAAAAGTACTTATTTCTAGGCTATGATTTTATAGATGAATCAAGTTTGACATCCATAGCAAACTACAATTTTTGGTCTAAAATATGAAAGGGGGTGAGAAGAGAAAGAATGATTGCTCCAAGAAAAGTTCTAGGAACTGACAGTGACAGGTTGTCCAGCAGTTCTGAAAGAAAGTCTAAGCATGACTTTTATCGATGATACATTAAAAAATAATCTAACTCACCAAAGCTGTCTGACAAATATGGGACTTCTAAAATATCTCTCAGTGTCATTAAAAGAGGAAAATAATCAACAACACCATCATGGTGAAACTGAAATCCGAAGTGCTTTTTTAATGGAAATTATTTTTTTGCCTTAATATATAGTAATTATTCATTTCAGAAATGTATGAGGCTGGTAGTAATTTGACTAGTCCATATATGAGTATCCTAGAAATGATATATTAGTTTGAGGAATTTGGACCGTTATACCATTTTCCATAGCATAGAAAAGGTCCAAATTGGGTGATGATGGAATCCTGGTGGATTTTGACAGCTGTGAGTAATATTTTCTCAAACATATCTAAGTTGTTCTCATTAAGTAGATAGAGGCCTGAACTATTGAAATCTCCTAGCACTGGATACAGATATTTCTGAGCAATAATCTCTGTCTCACACTGCTGCCTATAATGGTCCATGATATCCATAATATTGCAAGTATGTGGCCGTGGTGTGGCTCAGGCTGTAAGAAGCCTGTTATTAAAACACAGCTGCCTGCAATTACTGCAGGTTCTAGTCCCACCAGGTTCAAGGTTGACTCAGCCTTCCATCCTTTATAAGGTAGGTAAAATGAGGACCCAGATTGTTGGGGGGGCAATAAGTTGACTTTGTAAATATACAAATAGAATGAGACTATTGCTTTACACACTGTAAGCCGCCTGAGTCTTCGGAGAAGGGCGGGATATAAATGTAAATAAATAAATAAATAAAAAGTATTGAAATATGAGGCAGGAGACTTGAGTGAATATAGTCTAGATCCAGGATGAATATTTTGTGGAGCATAATAATAATGACTGTGCCATGTCAATCAAGAAGCAGAAAATCAGGAAGCAGATTGTCAGAGGACAATCCATGGAATCACTTCATCCATTACCTTTAACTTCTGTTAGACAGTTGATTAGACCAGTGCCTTGATATCATCTGACATCTATTCTGGGCAGTTAAGATACTGTAAAATGTCTCCATGTATATATAGAGAGAAACATCTTGAATAAATAAATTAACATGTGAGCAATGGAATATAAATGTTTAAGTGTGATTATTGAGTAATTGAAGTAAAAAAAAAGTTCTAGCTTTACCTTAAATGCTGCATAGAATATTTCATAATTGGCAATTCTCATCAAGAAAGGAAAATGTACAGATACGATATATGGTAGAAATCAGACGCATCAAGAGATCATCAAGATGCTCTAAACTTTGTCATCACCTCATTATATCATTAAACAAATACAACTCATTAAGGAAGGGCAATGTGTAGTGAGAATTGGCTCCTTACCTAAAAATAAATTGCAAATTAAACTCTGATGGATTAAATGGAAAATAAAACCTTGCCAAGCCAGGAAAAGAAAATCACTTAATCTGCTGGGTAGTGTATCTAACTGCTGTGCTCACAGCTGCAGCATAATACAGGCCTGGTGTCATTTTAAGCTGATTAGACAACTAATCTCACAAGAATCACCTCATACTTGTTCTGTATACCTTTGTGATTTCTCTTGTGTTTCTTCAAACACAGAGGTTGAGCAGGACACAATTATTTTGCCTTGAACTTAATACAAGTGACAAGTGCCAGCAGACAGAGTACACATCAGTGTCATCTACCTTGTTTAAAGTCATGAAAACACTCACCTGTATTCTCATGAAAACTATTTTATGGTTAAGGGCAAAGTGGCTACTTTGAAAAGAAGGAAAAGAAAAGCTAATTGAGCAGGCATTCCCCCCCTCATAAGTTTTCTTAATATATTCAAATTGGCACTTTTGTTAGCTGGTTTCCTTCATTAAATTTATATAGCTGCTCATTATTTTTCAGTGATGACTATATCTTTATTAATCAGTGTTCTTATATAACAGTGCTCCAAACTGTAATACATGCCCAAAATAAAACTGACCATTTCCAAAATCTTTGTAACATATTCCATACATTGGGAAGACCATCTAAAATACATAGTGAAGAGAACAGCAGGAAAGAATAAAGATTTCAGAAATAAGCCTTTCCAAAGCTATATTTCCTGTGTGCTGCTTTGATCTACAAAATCTCTGCCTGTAAATAAAAGTGAAAGCGAACCTTCATCATTTTGCCTTGCTTGAAATGCCATATATTTATATGTTTAAAGTATGCCTGCAGAGGGATCCACCTACTGTATTTTTCAGACTATAAGATGCACCTGAGTATAAGACGCACCTTAGTTTTTGGGGAGGAAAATAAGAAAAAAGCTGATTGGCAGGAATACCCCCAATCAGCTGTTCTCAGAGGTGAACTTTAGCAACAGGTTCATTGGTTGTGAGCTCTGCGCCTTGCTTTTTTTTCAGCGTCTGAAACCTTCCTTTAAGAGCCTTTTTTCAGCCTCTGAAACCTCCCTTTAAAGAGGCTTTTTTCAGCTTCTTAAACTTCCGTGTCAGAGACTGGGCTGGGCAAGGCTACATTCAGTGTATAAGACACACCCAAATTTTCACCTTCTTTTGGGGGGTGGGGTGGGGAAAAAGGTGGAAATGGGAACATTACATTCTGCAAGTACATATATTCAACCTCTTAAAACTCCTGAGTTTCTTCCCAGAGCAGGATCTGGCTGCACTGATTTTTAGAACATGACAGACAAAATAATAATAAAAATAATTCAAAAACATGGCCAAAGTAAAACACAAACCTTTATATTTCTAATCTTCCATTAGACAACACAAACAGCTGCCTAGGATGGGAGAGGTCTGTGTGGGCCTCAGGAAAGGGTAGACCAGGAGATGTTGAAAAAATGTTTTTGAAATGTGATCTTTGTGGCATCTAAAGTTGTTTGCTGTTCCTAGACAGAGAATGCTATTCTGTTATCCACATTACAGACTGATAAACAACTGCTTCCTATATGAAATGAAAGGAGATAGCAATAATGCTTTGGCCCAATCTTGCTTTTAAGTCCTATTATTTACACTGAGAATCAGAAGCAATTTACATTATCTAAAATCTTCTTTAACAAATTCATTTCTCCCAAATGCGCTGCGCAGTATGTCTGAACATTAATTTTTCACTGCAAATATTTTGACTAATCAGAGCCTTGGGGAGGTGGATTATTATTATTTGCATATTCTTGAAGTATGTGTGTTCTATATTATGATAATATATTATGCTGTATGTTCATTATATAGACAAGAACTAAGGAGGAGGACATAGAAAATTAATGAAAATGGTATTAGGTATGTATTGAAAGAAAGAGATTGCTGGAGTATGCAAAGATTTCAATTCTGATTGCCATTTAAACACTGAGACCTGGACAGACAATTTAAAACAAAAACAAGCAAAAAACAATAGCTCCCCACATATATACCTATATAGCAGTAACGGCTAACCTTTTTGTTGTTGCATGCCAAAAGTGAGTATGCTTTTACAGCCCTCTCTAAGTGGTTTTAGAGAGTCAGCATATTGCCCCCAACAATTTGGGTCCTCATTTTACCCACCTCGGAAGGATGGAAAGCTGAATCAACCTTGAGCCTGGTGGGATTCGATCTGCCAAATTGCAGTTAGCTGAAAGTCAGCAGAAGTAGCCTGCAGTACTGCATTCCAAACCACGGTACCACCGTGGCTCTTCTATGAAGGTTGGTGAGCAGTGAAAATATGGATTAAGAATAAATACAAAAATTAGCAAACAAATGACAAGTACAGCAACCAGCCTTAGAATGTACAATGAAGATATGAAAGTAATGGATAGCTTTTGCCTTACAGAATCAACTATCAACAGTAAAAGAAAAACATCAATTAAGACATATGCAGTGGACTAGCACTTCATGAAGTAGCTATGAAGTGAGAATACCATTAATAGCCAAGAAAACAAAGAAATAGATAATCAATCAATTATTCCAGATTTCTTACTTGAAGTACATATGATCAGGGTCAAATTATCCTACTCTGGACACGTTATGTGATGACCTAGCTCTCTGGCTAAGTCTATCATGCTAGAAAGATGGAAAGAAAGGGAAGAAAATAACCAACAGCAATTGGATAGACTCATTACAGTGATGATGGGTATGCCATTGGAAGATTGGAAGAAACTGCTTGGGATCATTGACCTAGAGAAAACTTGTGTGGTTGCTAAGAGTCAACAATGACTTGATTGCACATAATAAATAAATCATTGCAATCAATTAGTTTGTTTGGGGGTGAGAGAAGGGAAACAGGGAATTTACTTTGGCATCCATAGATGCCATCTACTTATGCTCCTGAATTTAAATATTTACTTAGAATATTTAACAGTAAATGGTTATTCAATGTCTTCCTGTTATTTTCAGTTATAGTAAAGAGGATATTTTTTAAAGAAAGCAGGAGCATTATAGAGTAATTCATATACCATTTTCACAGTGGTGACAGCGCAAGAAAAACTTCTTTCTATCCATCTTTTTGATGTGTCGCATAATTTAATATATTTTTACCATGTTAACACTTAGCTATCTTTGCTTTAAATTAAGTCCTAGGTGCTATAATCTTTTCCTCATGGGGAATTTGTTTGGTCCCTTAACAATTTTCATAGCTCTTCTTTGTTTTATCTGTATAATCTAATTGTATTTTTTAGAATGTTCCATTTTATACTTCTACTTAAAATCAGTCTAATGTTCCATGCCTTCACTCATACTCTTACTCACTTGGAATTAGATCTCAGTACATTTTTCATTTTGTCCATTTCATTCACTTGTTCATGAGTTATATACATAACCCTATTATCTTTGTGCAGATGTTGGGAAGGTGTTAGAATTAGATGCCTTTTGCAATCATCTTTTCCAAACAGTAACAATAAATCTGACTGAATTTTTAGAATGACTCACCTTCAATGTGGCAACTTGCTATGAGTGAGAAAACAAAATTTACAGCAAGTGGCCAATTTTATTATGTTATTTTTTCCTTAAAGAAGGAAAATGTAAATGCAACATTAAATAAAACTAATTTGAAGCTAAATTTCACTAATTTTAGGCTTTTTAAGGATTTCTCTATTGTTTAAGATAGAGTAGATTATTTTTACAAATACATCAAGGCAGCAAACGTGCCTAATATTTTTTCCTTTTCCTATTTTCCCCACATATTGGGCTGAGAGAGAGTGAGTGGTTTAGTCACCCAACTGGCTTTCATGCCTAAAACGAAACTAGATCACACAGGCTCTGGTTTTTAGCCTGGTGCCTTAACAACTTGACCATTTTTATTAATTTGTTTTGACTTCTTGCATTTATTTTTCTGTTCACTTTAACTTAGCTATCTGTTTTTGAGCTTGAAGATTTACAATACTGAAAGAAATGGCACAATTGTCTATTTTTCCCACGGTAGTCCTAAAGTATACTGAAAACTTTTATCACCACCTTCAGATTAAACAGAATAGGAAAAGAACTCTGACTACAAATATGGCAAAGGATTTTCATTGAAAATTGATTTCATTATGCTTAAACACTCTGCTTGAAAAAGTAGCAACAAAACACTATACCAACATATACTGATCATATCAAATTTAATATATTATAAAATTTAGTGATCATGGCTAGAAGAAGTAGGTGACTAATATGATTGGAATATATTAATTGTATTAGAAACATTTTAATCATAAAAAATATGATCGTTGCATCCCTGGCCTTGCTATTCTCTATTTTGCATTTTCAGGGGAGACCTTAAGAACTCATTGTTTGGTCTGTCATTTGTATGCTAAATGTGTTGGTTTCATGATGAGATTTATTCTTAATTGAACAATACTTGCTTTCAATTTTTATTAGCCATATGAAGATAATGAAGAAATAGTCAGATTCCTAAATTAAAGAGTTTTCAGCAGACCTTGAAGGCTACTTATAAAGGATGCTGGGAACAGCGTTTTTCCTGAATCTTTTTGTTGTTGTTAGTTTCGAAGTCATGTCCAACCTAATACGACCCCATGGACAACGTTCGTCCAGGCCTTCTTGTCCTCTACCATCCTCTGGAGTCCATTTAAACTCACACCTACTGCTTCAGTGACTCCATCCAGCCACCTCGTTCTCTGTTGTCCCTTTCTTCTTTTGCCCTCAATTTTTCCCAGCATTCTTTTCCAGTGAGTCCTTCCTTCTCATTAGGTAGCCAAAGTATTTGAGTTTCATTTTCAGGATCTGGCCTTTTAAAGAGCAGTCATTGTATTTAAGCTTTGAATTCTTTTCAAATCTATGATTCTCTGGAATGAATTATTGAGGCTGTTTCCCCACTAATGATGTATAGGTCTTCTAGCATGATCCAACCATTATTGTGACAATATAACATTTCACTTCTTCTTTACTGTTATGTGAGTGGAGTGATAATTTGACGATACTACAAAATGCTATAAATCGCTAGTGAGAAAATAGTTGTAATCGAAAATAGTTGGTATTGGCAGAAGTTCATCAAAATGTGTAGTTACTGTAGGCATTTGCCTTCATATCATTGATGGAGGAACTTTGCTGAAACATTCTGAGATTTCCATGGGTCTAATTTGCATCTTCTGCTCTGCCAAAATTTCAAAAATGTTAAATGACATCATCAGAATAACAGTTGTGACAACCTGCTTAATCCTTCTGAACTGGAAGAGCTAGCTTGCTTCACAGACTAAGTAAACCAAAACACCCTTGTCTTGGGTACAGAAGAAATCAGTGTCTGGTCTAAAACTACAATGAGTAGAGCAGAATAAATCAACTCTCTACAACTGGAAACTTTCAGATAGTTATACCACATCAGGGGGTCCAATTTGGCCAATATCTTACTCTGCAGCTTACTTAACATGATGGATAATTCAACTCTATCTACTGGCAAGTGGAAAGAAAACAATTGCCAAGTATCCTTAATTTCCACATGCTTGTAGCCATTCCTCTGCTAATATCCTAATGGTGATTTCTTTCTATAGCTCTTTTCTATGGTTAACTTACACCTGACAAACACAGCAGGACATGCTGCTTTCAGTGGTCTTGGAAATAAATATTGCTCACATCTTGTTCTTTGCACAGCATGTATTTTCCTCTTTATAAGCAAGGATAGTATTTAGGAGTAATTTGTTTTTCTGAAACTGTTAACGACAGACTTCTGAAAATTTAATCCACTTGTTTTTCACTTTCTTTGGGCTGAAGCAGTATTATCAGCCATGTCACATAATAGTATCGGACAGAGGTAACTAGGCATGACATTTTGTAGTGATGACCCATCAGCCTGGGAAATTCTAAATGACATGCATTGCTGAAAACAGCTCTTACAATTAATGTGTTTTTCAAGCACATCACATCGAGACTTTTCTGGTGATCAGGGGTAGTTAGGAATGGGTGGAAATAAATTAACCCTTCCCCATTTTCATGGATTACTGAAAACTAGAAATCAATGTGAGGATCACTCAACTTTCAATTAACATGAAAATATGCACTTTAATGAATGAAAATGGAACAGGCTAAATGTAGGACTCTGCAGCAACATAATAGGTCTGTTGTGTAGATCTTCTTGTACATGATTTACTGGCTTTTATTCTAAATTATTTTTAAATATTCATTCTATTGTCTCATTCTTGTCCCTGCATGGGCCCATGTTTCTGAATTGCTTGATTCCATAATTCTCAGAAACATAGACAATGCTCTGAGGTTATTATTAATTGAGTGTCTTTTGCTACAGAAATTGTCAGAACTTCACAATATTTGTTGTAGTTGTATTCATTTCAGCAGCACCGAGGCCCTTCCATGTTGAACGGGTTAACCAGTAACATCACCGTTTCCCTGAGGGAAGCCCAGTTGGGGGCTCCTTTCATGTCCCTAATATACTTCAGAATATTGAGCAAGTCACATAAAGTTCAGTAGATCTGATGCTGAAAGCCAACTGCTTTGGCTCACACATAGCATCATGTTCTTGGTGAAAGGTTCACTGGTTCCTGTAAATTACATGCCTGAAACAGCCCACCAGCAGCTTTTTTGTGACTTTTTTTTCTTATTTGAAGGAAATCTGATGGTTATTTGTTCCACTGTAGGAGGCTTTGTCTCCTTGTTTCAGCTGTGTTTGTTGTTAAGGGAAAATTAAATATGCAAGTGCTTCTCCAAGGCCGCTGTTAATTAATAGGTATTCAGCAGCTAACTCCATCAGTGAACATCCACCAAATGTGGAAAACTGTCCAATTGTCCTATGCAGCATGTCAAGACACTAATAAACTTTAGGCTATTACTGAAGTGAAACATGTATTTGGAAATTCAATCTGCTACTCAGTTACTTTTGTATCCATGAACTTCTCTGAAATTGTGTGCTGATGGATGATCACTTCGTCAATTTGTTTTTCAAGAAAATGTGGGTATCTTTTAGTTTATGTGACGGGCGGTCATTTATCCGCTGCTAAAAGCACCAATGAAAATTTTATCGCCTGTCTCAAAGCAGTTCACTCAAAAGGCTGGGTGAATTTTGTTTTTTCTTAAGTTATTCACATAAAGAAAAAATAAAAAGCTACCAACCTGCCTTCCATTGTGGACCTGTATACTGCACAAATCAAAAAGGGGGCTTGTCGTGTCCCCCTCCCCCTCCGACGACCGGGTCTGGGAAGTCTGTATCAAGCGTGGCCACAAAGCCTCTGCAGCTTTGCCAAATTCCTTTCAGATTTCTCAGGGCAGGCAGGAATCCAAGGTGTGACTTCAGCAAATCAGATGAGACTCAAGGAATGCCAAAAAGCAGATCCTTTATATAGGCCATGGGGTTTGGCTCCATGACTCAGCACTTATCCAGGCCTGCCCCTCCCTTCCTTCTGCTGATGTTGCCTCTCAGATCTCCGGAAGCGGGGATCCGTGCACTGTGGGTTCTCTTCCTCTGGATCTGCTGCCGGCAATTCTAGCACATGGCTGGCTTCATGCTCACACGCTGTAGGAGTGAGGTTTGTTTGTTCATTCCTGACATTCTGTCCGGGCATGGTTTCAGGGCTGGGGGCTGGTGGCATGCCAGGCCATTCCTCTTCATTATCAGACTCTAATCTGATACTAGGCCCGGCAGGAAGAGGGAGGGGCTCGGCTGAGGAGAGGAGGGAAGACAAGGGACAACAGGGCTGTGAAAATATTTACAGATCCCTCACATCCTGGACATAAACTGTTTCAACTCCAACCCTCAAAATGACGCTATAGAGCACTAAACACCAGAACAACTAGACACAAGAATAGTTTTTCCCTGAACGCCATCACTCTGCTAAACAAATAATTCCCTCAACACTGTCAAACTATTTACTAAATCTGCACTACTATTAATTTTCTCATCGTTCCCATCACCTGTAACTTTGTTGCTTGTATCCTTACGATTTATACTTGATTGTTTCCCAATTACTTAATTGTAGCCTATGACTATCATTAAGTGTTGTACCATTAAGTGTTAAATTTGTACCCTATGACTATCATTAAGTGTTGTAAGTGTTGTACCTTGATGAAGGTATCTTTTCCTTTATGTACACTGAGAGCATATGCACCAAGACAAATTCCTTGTGTGTCCAATCACACTTGGCCAATAAAAAATTCTATTCTATTCTATTCTATTCTATTCTATTCTATTCTATTCTATTCTATTCTATTCTATTCTATTCTATTCTATTCTATTCTATGTGTCTCAGATAGATCAAATCAAGGTACCACATGGGAATTGTTCTGAAAGAACAAGATGCCTTGAGAGTTGAAGTTAAAACTATTTCTTAAATATAAATATGAAAACGGTAGATAAAATGGTTACTCATCATAGTTTTTCTGTTCTGGAACATAAGCAACATCTAAAACAGTCCTTTTATGAAGAAATCTTCCATTTTGCTAAATTTATGAGTATTTACCTTTTCAAATATCAATGTTTGAATGTGTTTTTAATTTGCAAAAATTACTTGGGACTAAGAATAAAATAAATTGATCATTTATTGAGCTACTATCTAACTAGTTTTTATATTTCATAACTAGATAAATAAAAAGAAATATACATTCAAGACTTAAGTACTATCTGGTTGTTATATACATGCATGTACATATTGTACATACATACAACATACATACATACATACTCTCTCTGTTAGGCTATTCTTGAAGAGTATCTGGAAGCTGCAAGTGGTACAGAATGGAGTAGCATGAGCAGTTCAAGATATCCCTCTGCTATGCAGACATGTTATATGTGCCACCCTAGAGACAGAACTGCTCATATTACTGCCTTCTGCATCACTTTGCTTAAAGGTTCAGTTCCAGGCATATCACCTTTCAAGTTCTTTATGGCATTGGACCAGACTACCTGCAAAACTGTCTCATCTAATTATACCAACCTAATCCACCAAGCCATGTAGTCAGGGCATGCTGCAGATCCTGATGGTTAAAGAATTGTGATTGGTGGGATCTAAAATGAAGCCTTTCTTTGCCATTGTTCTGCCCTTTAGAAATCTTGCTCCCAGAGTGAGGTGAGCCCCCACTTTCTCTGGCCTCCCAAAAGAGACCCGGCTCTGCCATTTAACATGGGGCTTGAGGGCATTCCGTCCACCTTGTTAACCTTTTAGCTTGGGTCATTTCTTAACTTTGATTATTTACTTTTAATTTCTACATTTTAATCTTGTTTTTAACTCTGTTTTTAAAAGTGCTTTTAGTCAAGATTTAAAATTATTTTATGATGTTTTTATAAAACACCAAGGGTCACTTAGATGAGGTGAGTGATATAGAAATTTGATAAATAAACAAAATAAATATAACACATCCACATCCCTACTTCCAGCCCAATTATAGTTCATTACAGACTGACTCATAGCTACAATAGCTCCCTAATAATCATAGCATAAAAACGTTGGCAATGTTCTGTCCTCCCTACACGTCACTTTGTACGCTCGACGTGCAGCTAAACCCACTTATCTTCCAATAAAACAGACCGTGTGCGTAGAACTGAATGCTTCATTGAAAGAACAGGATGTGGTGAAATTGGAGGAAATAGGGATACATACAATGAGAACCAAATACAAGATAGACAGTATTAAGTTACTGCTGAACATAACAATTAATAAATACAAGCAATTTAAATCCCATTTAATACTCTGTGTGTGGTATGTGGGTTTGTCTTGGATGACCATGTGCCACAGATTAAGATTCTTCTTTGTGCTTCTGCCTTCTCCAAATGCTAAAGGAAATGGAGTCTGGCTTCCCAGCATGCACTTGTTTTGAGTAATAATAATAATAATAATAATAATATTAATAACAACAACAACAACAACAACAGAGTTGGAAGGGACCTTGGAGGTCTTCTAGTCCAACCCCCTGCCCAGGCAAGAAACCCTACACCATTTCAGACAAATGGCTATCCAACATTTTCTTAAAAATTTCCAGTGCTGGAACATTCACAACTTCTGCAGGCAAGTTGTTCCACTGATTACAGGCTGTTGGGGAGGCTTCACGGCACGACATGTTTACTGGACCCGTGTCCTTCCTGGCTGGTACTGGCCACTCAGGCGGTGACACGAGGCTGGCTCCAGAGGATTATCAACGCTTCTTTGTTGGATGGGGTTTTCCCTGCCGCCTTGAAAGAGGCGGTGGTGAGACCCCTCCTTAAGAAGCCCTCTTTGGACCCAGCTATTTTGGGTAATTATCGTCCAGTCTCCAACCTTCGCTTTGTTGCGAAGGTTGTAGAGAGTGCCGTGGCGCGACAGCTGCCCCAACACCTGGATGAAGATGTCTATCTAGACCCGTTCCAGTCCGGCTTCCGACCCGGATACAGCACGGAGACAGCTTTGGTCGCATTGGTGGATGATCTCTGGAGGGCCAGGGACAGGGGATATTCCTCTGCCCTGGTCCTATTAGACCTCTCAGCGGCGTTCGATACCATCGATCATGGTATCCTGCTGCGCCGGTTAGGGGATTGGGAGTGGGAGGCACCGTATATCGGTGGTTCTCCTCCTATCTCTCTGACCGGTCGCAGACGGTGTTGACAGGGGGGCAGAGGTCGACCGCGAGGGGCCTCACTTGTGGGGTCCCACAGGGGTCGATTCTCTCGCCTGCTGTTCAACATCTACATGAAACCGTTGGGTGAGATCATCAGTGGTTTCGGGTGAGATACCAGCAGTACGCTGACGACACCCAGTTGTACTTTTCCACCCCGGACCACCCCAATGAAGTTGTCGAAGTGCTGTCCCGGTGTTTGGAAGCTGTACGGGTCTGGATGGGGAGAAACAGGCTCAAGCTTAATCCCTCCAAGGCGGAGTGGCTGTGGATGCGGCACCCGATTCAGTCAGCTGCAGCCGCGGCTGGCTGTTGGAGGCGAGTTATTGGCCCCAAAGGATAGGGTGCGCAACTTGGGTGCCTCCTGGATGATCGGCTGTCGTTTGAAGACCATTTGACGGCCGTCTCCAGGAGGGCCTTCCACCAGGTTCGCCTGGTTCGGCAGTTCGCCTTCCTTGATCGGGATGCCTTATGCACAGTCACTCATGCGCTCGTTACCTCTCGCTTGGATTACTGTAATGCTCTCTACATGGGGCTCCCTTGAAGTGCGCTCGGAGGCTTCAGTTAGTCAGAATGCAGCTGCGCGGGTTATAGAGGAGCTACGCGTAGCTCCCATGTAACACCGCCTCCTGCGCAGACTGCACTGGCTGCCTGTGGCCTTCGGGTGCACTTTAAGGTGTTGGTTATGACCTTTAAATCGCTCCATGGCTTAGGACCTGGGTACTTACGGGACCGCCTGCTGTTACCACACGCCTCCCACCGACCCGCACGCTCCCATAGAGGGACTTCTCAGGGTGCCGTCCGCCAAACAATGTCGGCTGGCGGCCCCAGGAAGGGCCTTCTCTGTGGGGCTCCACACTCTGGAACGAACTTCCCGGGTTTCGTCAAATACCCGACCTTCGGACATTTCGTCATGAACTCAAGACTCATCTTTTATCCGCAGGGCTGGCTTAAATTGGGATTTTAATGTTTAAATTTATTAATTTTAAACGGGGTTTTCTTAGTATGGTAAATTTTAATCATTGGGCTAATTTAAAATAAGTTTTTTAAATCGTATTTTAAACTTGTATATTGTATTGTCGGTTTTATTATGCCTGTACACCGCCCTGAGTCCTTCGGGAGAAGGGCGGTATAAAAATCAAATAAAATAAATAAATAAAATAAATAAATTAATTGTTCTAACTGTCAGGAAATTTCTCCTTAATTCTAAATTGCATCTCTCCTTGATTAGTTTCCACCCATTGCTTTTTGTTCTACCCTCAGGTGCTTTGGAGAATAGTTTGACTCCCTCTTCTTTGTGGCAACCCCTGAGATATTGGAACACTGATATCATGTCTCCCCTAGTCCTTCTTTTCCTTAAACTAGACATGCCCAGTTCCTGCAACTGTTCTTCATATGTTTTAGCCTCCAGTCCCCTAATCATCTTTTTTGCTCTTCTCTGCACTCTTTCAAGAGTCTCAACATCTTTTTTACATCGTGGTGACCAAAACTGGATGCAATATTCCAAGTGTGGCCTTACCAAGGCATTATAAAGTGGTATTAACACTTCATGTGATCTTGATTCTATCCCTCTGTTTATGCAGCCCAGAACTGTGTTGGCTTTTTTGGCAGCTTCTGCACACTGCTGGCTCATATCTAAATGGTTGTCCACTAGGACTCCAAGATCCCTCTCACAGTTATTACTATTGAGCAAGGTACCACATATCCAGTACCTGTGCATTTGGGTTTTTTGGCCTAAATGTAGAATCTTACTTTTTTCACTATTGAATTTCATTTTGTTAGATAGCGCCCAATGTTCTAGTCTGTCAAGATCTTTCTGTATCTTGAGCCTATCTTCTGGAATGTTGGCTATTCCTGCCAGCTTGGTGTCATCTGCAAATTTGATGAGTTCCGCATCTATCCCCTCGTCCAAGTCATTGATGAAGATGTTGAAGTGTACTGGGCCTAAAACAGAGCCTTGGGGTACTCCACTGCATACTTCCCTCCATGTGGATGTAGTTCCGTTGAGGACTACACGTGTCCTCAGTGTGTAGTCCTCAACGGAAGTGTAGGCTGATGGGTAATGGGGTGGGATCAGTTTCAAACAATATTGGAACAATCTATCTGATCCTGTTGTTAGTCTCGCTAATCCCCATACCTTTTACCGTAAACTGTCTACTGTGGACAATTCATGTTTCTTAAGAGATCCCTAAGGGGGCATGCATAAGCACACCAGTGTGCCTACTATCCCTGTCCTACTGTTCCCAATTATATGTAATCATTCTATGTGTTTATGGCTTTATGTTTATGTTTATTTATTTATTTATTTATTTATTTAGATTTTTATACCACCCTTCTCCCGAAGGACTCAGGGCGGTGTATAGCCAAATTATAAAAACAACACAATGTACAATTAAAACAAAAACTTAAAACAAGCATAATCCATAGATGGCCGAAATTTAAAACAAACAAATTTAAAACCCTTAAAATTTATAAATAATAACCCCGATTAAAATTGTTTAGAATTAAAAATTTAAGCCAGTCCCGCTTGAATAAACAAATGCGTTTTCAGCTCACGGCGAAAGGTCCGAAGGTCGGGTAATTGGCGCAAACCAGGGGGAAGTTCGTTCCAAAGGGTAGGAGCTCCTACAGAGAAGGCCCTTCCCCTGGGGGCTGCAAGCCAACATTGCTTGGCGGACGGCACCCTGAGAAGACCCTCTCTGTGTGAGCGTACAGGTCAGTGGGAGGCATAAGGTAACAGCAGGCGGTCCCTTAAGTACCCGGGCCCTAAGCCATGGAGCGCTTTAAAGATGGTAACAAAAACCTTAAAGCGCACCCGAAAGACCACAGGAAGCCAGTGCAGACTGCGCAGGAGCAGTGTTACGTGGGAACAGCGTGAGGCTCCCTCAATCACCCGCGCAGCTGCATTCTGAACTAACTGAAGCCTCCGGGTGCACTTCAGGGGAAGCCCCATGTAGAGAGCATTGCAATAATCCAAACAAGAAGTGACAAGAGCTTGAGTGACCGTGCATAAGGCATCCCGGTCAAGGAAGGGGTGCAACTGGCAGACCAGACGCACCTGGTAAAAAGCTCTCCAGGAGACGGCCGCCAAATGATCTTCAAATGACAGCCGTCCCTCCAGGAGAACACCCAAGTTGCGCACCCTTTCCATTGTGGCCAATGACTCGCCCTCAACAGTCAGCTGCAGTTTCAGCTGACTGTACCGGGGTGCCGGCATCCACAGCCACTCCGTCTTGGAGGGATTGAGCTTGAGCCTGTTTCTCCCCATCCAGACCCATAGGCCAGAGGGGGGGGTCCCCCTTGTTGAGTTGTGCCCTCCAGGTTTCCAAGCATTTCATCAGCCGAGGGCCCAAGGTAGGGGTGGGGGGGTGGCGGTTGTTATTAAGGAAGATCTAGAGCCGAGGGAGGCCACTGTTCCTCAGATTGCCGACTGTGAATCCCTCTATGTGCGGTGGGGCCATAGGAATCAGTTGGGCTTGTTGATCGCGTACCTGGCTCCTTGCTGCGTGACCACAGCCCTGCCTGAGCTGTTGGAGGTGCTTGCCGCGGTGGCGGTTGAGACCCCCAGACTTGTAGTCATGGGGGATTTCAACCTGCCATCAGTCGGCTTGTCATCGACGGCAGCTCAGGAGTTCCAGGCTTCCATGACGGCCTTGGACCTGATTCGAGTAAATGATGGCCCTACGCACACGGGGGGAGGCACGCTGGACTTGATTTTTATCTCTGGACAGTGGTTAAATGATCTGGAATTAGATGATTTAGTAACAGAACCAATGTCATGGTCCGATCATTTTCTCCTTCGCCTAGACTTCCGAACCGCCACTCACCATCGCAGGGAGACGGAACCTATACGTTGGTTCCGTCCCAGGCGCCTGATGGACCCTGAGAGGTTCCTGACGGAGCTTGGGCCATTTCCTGAGGATCTGGCCCACGGCACGACTGAGGAACTAGTAGTGGCCTGGGAACAGGCCGCGGCTGGGGCCTTGGACCGTGTCGCGCCTTTGCGGCCTGTGACCCGGCGCAGATCTCGCCCGGCCCCTTGGTTCTCCGAGGGGCTGAGGGAGATGAAACGCCGGAGAAGACGCCTAGAGAGCACTTGGAGGTCCAGTCGTTCCGAGGCTGATCGGACACTAGTTAGGTCCTATTCTAGGACCTACCTAGTGGCAATGAGGGAGGCGGCGTTCCTCGCCTCCACTCTCATTGCGTCGGCAGATAACCGCCCGGCCGCCCTGTTTGGGTGACCCGCTCCTCCTTCATCAGGAGGTGCGGGATGACCCGTTGCAGGACGAGCCGAGGAGTTTAGTGGTTATCTATACGATAAAATCGCTCAGCTCCGGACGGTCTGGACCGAAATTGGGATAATCAAGCGAGGGAGAGGAGACACGTCTTGTTGAGCGGTTTGGGATGAGTTTGACCCTGTGGCTCCGAGGACGTGGACAGGTTGTTGGGAGGCTTCACGCCACGACATGTTTACTGGACCCGTGTCCTTCCTGGCTGGTACTGGCCACTCAGGAGGTGACACGAGGCTGGCTCCAGAGGATTATCAACGCTTCTTTGCTGGAAGGGGTTTTCCCTGCCGCCTTGAAAGAGGCGGTGGTGAGACCCCTCCTCAAGAAGCCCTCCCTGGACCCAGCTATTTTGGGAAATTATCGTCCAGTCTCCAACCTTCGCTTCATTGCGAAGTTGTAGAGAGTGCTGTGGCGCGACAGCTACCCCAATACCTGGATGAAGCCGTCTATCTAGACCCGTTCCAGTCCGGCTTTCGACCCGGATACAGCACGGAGACAGCTTTGGTCGCATTGGTGGATGATCTCTGGCGGGCCAGGGACAGGGGGTACTCCTCTGCCCTGGTCCTATTAGACCTCTCAGCGGCTTTTGATACCATCGACCATGGTATCTTGCTGCGCCGGTTGGGGGGATTGGGAGTGGGAGGCACCGTGTATCGGTGGTTCTCCTCCTATCTCTCCGACCGGTCGCAGACGGTGTTGACAGGGGGGCAGAGGTCGGCCGCGAGGTGCCTCACTTGTGGGGTACTGCAGGGGTCGATTCTCTCGCCCCTGCTGTTCAACATCTACATGAAGCCGTTGGGTGAGATCATCAGTGGCTTCGGGGTGAGATATCAACAGTACGCTGATGACACCCAGCTGTACTTTTCCACCCCGGGCCACCCCAATGAAGTTGTTGAAGTGCTGTCCCGGTGTTTGGAAGCTGTACGGGTCTGGATGGGGAGAAACAGGCTCAAGCTTAATCCCTCCAAGACGGAGTGGCTGTGGATGCCGGCATCTCGATTCAGTCAACTGCAGCCGCAGTTGACTATTGGAGGCGAGTTATTGGCCCCAAAGGACAGGGTGCGCAACTTGGGTGTCCTCCTGGATGATCGGCTGTCGTTTGAAGATCATTTGACGGCCGTCTCCAAGAGGGCCTTCCACCAGGTTCGCCTGGTTTGGCAGTTGCGCCCCTTCCTTGATCGGGATGCCTTGTGCACAGTCACTCATGCGCTCGTTACCTCTCGCTTGGATTATTTTAATGCTCTCTACATGGGGCTCCCCCTGAAGTGCACTCGGAGGCTTCAGTTAGTCCAGAATGCAGCTGCGCGGGTGATAGAGGGAGCTCCGCGTAGCTCCCATGTAACACCGCTCCTGCGCAGACTGCACTGGCTACCTGTGGCCTTCCGGGTGCACTTTAAGGTGTTGGTTACGATCTTTAAAGCGCTCCATGGCTTAGTGCCCGGGTACTTACAGGACCGCCTGCTGTTACCACATGCCTCCCACCGACCCGTACGCTCTCACAGAGAGGGACTTCTCAGGGTGCCGTCCGCCAAACAATGTCGGCTGGCGGCCCCCAGGGGAAGGGCCTTCTCTGTGGGGCTCACACTCTGGAGCAGGCTTCCCCAGGCTTACGCCAAATACCTGACCTTCGGACTTTCCGCCGCAAACTGAAGACACATCTTTTTATTCGCGCGGGGCTGTCTTGAATTGAATTTTAAATGGTAAATTTTTTATTAATTTTAAATGGGGTTTTTAGTGTAAGGTAATTTTTTAAATTCTCAGGCTAATTTAATAAGTTTTTTAAATTGCATTTTAATTGTATTTTGTATTGCTTGTTTTATTCTGCCTGTACACCGCCCTGAGTCCTTCGGGAGAAGGGCGGTATAAAAATCAAATAAATAAATAAATAAATAAATAAATAAATAAATAAATAAATAAATAAATAAATAAATAAATAAATAAATAAATACGGCTTCCAGGCACCGGGACAGCACTTCGACAGCTTCGTTGGGGTGGCCCGGGGTGGAAAAGTACAGCTGCGTGTCATCAGCGTACAGATGGTAACTCACCCCAAAGCCACTGATGTCCTCGCCAAGCGGCTTCATATAGATGTTGAACAAGAGAGGTGAGAGAATCGACCCCTGAGGCATCCCACAAGTAAAGCGCCTTGCGGTCGATCTCTGCCCCCCTGTCAACACCGTCTGCATCCGGTCAGAGAGATAGGAGGAGAACCACCGATAAACGGTGCCTCCCACTCCCAAACTCTCCAACTGGTGCAGCAAGATACCATGGTCGATGGTATCAAAAGCCGCCGAGAGATCTAACAGGACCAGGGCAGAGGAACAACCCCTATCCCTGGCCCTCCAGAGGTCATCCACCAACGTGACCAAAGCTGTCTCCGTACTATGTCCGGACCGGAAGCCGGACTGGAACGGGTCTAGATAGACAGCTTCATCCAGGTACCGGGGGAGCTGCCATGCCACCACACTCTCTACCACCTTCGCCACAAAACGAAAGTTGGAGACTGGACGATAATTTCCTAAAATAGCTGGGTCCAGGGAAGGCTTCTTGAGGAAGGGTCTCACTACCACCTCTTTCAAGGCGGCGGGGAAAACCTCTTCCAACAATGAAGCATTTATAATTCCCTGGAGCCAGCCTTGTGTCACCTCCCGTGTGGCCAGCACCAACCAGGAGGGACACGGGTCCAGTAAACATGTGGTCGCATGTAGCCTTCCCAGTAACCTGTCCACGTCCTCGAGAGCCACAGCATCAAACTCATCCCAAATAACCTCAACAAGATGCGTCTCCATCATCTCATTTGGATCATCGCAATTTTGGTCTAAACTATCCCGAAGCTGAATGATTTTATCATATAGATAACCGTTAAACTCCTCAGCACATCCCTGCAAGGGGTCATCCCGCCCCTCCTGATGAAGGAGAGAGCGGGTCACCCGAAACAGGGCGGCCGGGCGGTTATCTGCCGACGCAATGAGGGTGGAAGCGTAAGAACGTTTCGCCTCCCTCAGTGCCACTAGGTAGGTCTTAGAAAAAGACCTAACTAGTGTCCAATCAGCCTCGGAACGGCTAGACCTCCAGGTACTCTCTAGGCGTCTTCTCCGGCATTTCATCTCTCTCAGCTCCTCAGAAAACCAAGGAGCCAATTGAGATCTGCACCGGGTCAGAGGCCGCAAAGGTATGACACGGTCCAAAGCTCCAGCTTTATAGTTTATAGTTAGAATCCGGGTTAAAATTGTTGGGGGGGGTAGGGGGGGGTCCTAGGAGGGCTTATTTTTTGGGGTGGCGGGAGTTTTATGTTCAAAGAGTAGTTTAATTAAAAATACTGGTTTTGGGGGCTAGTGATAGAGGTTCTCTCTTTGATGTTCTAGGGGGTTTAACCCGGCTTTGGTTTACAAGAACAATGCTTCCCAGGCCGCTACTACTTCTTCAGCCGTGCCGTGGGCAAGATCCTCAGGGAATGGCCCAAGCTCCATCAGGAACCTCTCGGGGTCCATCAGGCGCCTGGGACGGAACCAACGCATTGGTTCCATCTCCCTGCGGTGGTGAGCGGCGGTCCAAAAGTCCAAGCGAAGGAGAAAATGATCTGACCATGACACAGGTTCCGTCACTAAATCTCCTAATTCCAGATCATTAAACCACTGTTTAAATCATTAAATCAAGTCCAGTGTGCCACCCCCAATGTGTGTAGGGCCATCAGTTACTTGAATCAGGTCCAAGGCTGTCATGGAAGCCAGGAACTCCTGGACTGCCGTTGATGACAAGCCGGCCAATGGCAAGTTGAAATCCCCCATGACCAAAAGTCTGGAATCTCAACCGCCACTCTGGCAAGCACCTCCAGCAGTTCAGGTAGGGCTGTAGTCACGCAGCAAGGAGCCAGGTATGTGATCAACAGACCCATCTGATTCCTATGGCCCCTCTTCACAAGGTGGGATTCACAACTGGCTATCTGAGGTACAGTGGACTCCCTCGGCTTTAGACTTTCCCTAATCACAACCGCCACCCCTCCAGCCCTACCTTGGGCTCTCGGCTGATGGAATGCTCGGAAACCCGGAAGGCACAGTTCAACCAGGGGTACACCCCCTTCTGTGCCCAACCAGGTCTCCGTAATGCCCGTAAAGTCCGCGGCCTCCCTCTGAATAAGATCACAAATCAGGGGAGCCTTATTAACCACGGACCGGGCATTGCACAGCATCAGCCAAAGACCCAAACTCTGAGGGTCTTGACTATCCGGGGAACGTGTAAGGACTGAGGGGCCGGAGCACGTGATCGCTTTTAAACAGTGAACACGTGCTCCCAAAGAACAATGCAGCCCCTCGCCTCCTCCATATCTGCCCCTCCCACTTACCGTACAGATGGAACGATACTCTACACTATGAACACCCCCTCCCCCCCCTTCGGACTAGGTAGAATAATGTCATGAACAGGCGCAGGGACTGGACATACCCTCCCAGACGGGTTTCTTCCCTTACCCAACTCTTCCCTCCTCCTCTTTAAAAAACCCCTCCCCGACGAGTATCCCCCATTACCTGACTTCACCCTCCCTCCCCTTAAAAATCTATCTAAAAAACCCCAAAGGTTCCTTCTTGCCGCATGCCATCTCTCTGGGTCCCAAAACCTATCCTTGAGATAGGCCCCCGATAACATAGGGGGCCATTCCTGCGAGGCGGGGGAACCTCGCAGATGATGGAGTTCCAACGAAGAGTATCTCATATCTCATATTGGACCAAACTGGCATAATGTTTATGTTTATGTTATGTTTATGGTTTATGTTTTGCCAATTTATATCCATTTTTTTGTGCCAATTTTTTTTCATGTGTCCATGTCTGTGTTTACTCTGTTACTTGTTTTCTTGTATTTGTTGATAAACAAACAAACAAACAAATTTGGTATTTGTCTCTCCAGGCACTAGATGGGGCTAGAGAGCAACAACAGAATATAAAAGTTATATGCCGGGGCATGACAGGCAATATATAACTTTTTCTACATTAAAAATGATACCATTGTTTTAGAATAAAGTCTTAGCAAGTTGTATATACAACGGAGTACATAGCAATTGCCTATAATGTATTAACGGATGAAATTTATGTATCATAACTCTTTTTTGTCTGATTTTAAGAGAAAGGGTTTTTCTACGGAACTGAAAAATCCTGTAGCTAAACTCATATCCCTTAATGTAATCCCAGACATTATTGTTTTTCTTCATAGCTCATTGAAAACTAAAATGACCAATTATAAACAGGAATCAAGCAGTGATGAAATGATAGGCTCTGAGAACAAAGGGTTGTATATTTTAACTTTTTAATTAAGATATTTAAAGTATCTTAATACCTTTGAATTACTAACAGAAATATTTAGAGTAATGGGTATCAACAAAAGTAATGCATATATTTTATTCTCAAATGACTCTTATTGCTGCATAGTTATTATATTTTATTAACTACTTTTGAAGTAGGAGCACATAAAATAATTTTTCTTCAGAAAGTTTCCTTTGCAAGAGAAAGCATGTTAAATTGCAATAATATCTAAAAATATAAAAAGACATGTAGCTTATCTTTAGGAGATATTTTTTTAACTTAACTTCAGAATACAATTCTGAGCTGGTTTTTTTCCATATATACTTAACTAAAATAATATGAGAATAATCTGGTTTAAAAACAAAATTTGAGTTCAAGAATTCAGTTCCCAAATGTTTTCCAAGCTTTCCTGTTCTTATTTTTTTAACAAACTCTGTTTTCACTTCCTGTGAGAAGAATGCTGCTTCTAACACTCAAGAAATGTTGAAAAAAAAGATACATTACATAGCATTAGAAGAAGTCTAATTAACTGTACATCTTTATTCAATAGAACTCATGCCCAGATCACTTTTCTAGGGAGTGCAGCTTCACTTTGTTTAATTTTAACAATCTTAACAATGTAAACTAAAGCTTAATGTACTTTGTGATGTTCACTTCAGTATTAAATTTAAAGAAAGCTACAACATGGAAGAATAACAGACAGTAGCCATTTTGTTTTCTAAAGATTTTACCTGTTGTCACTATTGAAATACTAATTGTTAAGGGTCCATTAAAAAGGGGGCTATAAATTAATTATGCAATGTGACTGGATTCCAAGTAGATCATAACCTACTACTAGATAAAGTAGGAAAATGTGGGTTAGACAGCACCACCACCAGATGGATTCGTAACTGGCTGACCAACCGCACTCAACGTGTAGTCCTCAATGGAACTACATCCACATGGAGGGAAGTATGCAGTGGAGTACCCCAAGGCTCTGTTTTAGGCCCAGTACTCTTCAACATCTTCATCAATGACTTGGACGAGGGGATAGATGGGGAACTCATCAAATTTGCAGATGACACCAAGCTGGAAGGAATAGCCAACACTCCAGAAGATAGGCTCAAGTTACAGAAAGATCTTGACAGACTTGAACATTGGGCGCTATCTAACAAAATGAAATTCAATAGTGAAAAAAGTAAGGTTCTACATTTAGGCCAAAAAAACAAAATGCACCAGTACCGTATATGTGGTACCTTGCTCAATAGTAGTACCTGTGAGAGGGATCTTGGAGTCCTAGTGGATAACCATCTAGATATGAGCCAGCAGTGTGCAGCAGCTGTTAAAAAAGCCAACACAGTTCTGGGCTGCATAAACAGAGGGATAGAATCAAGATCACGTGAAGTGCTAGTACCACTTTATAATGCCTTGGTAAGGCCACACTTGGAATATTGCATCCAGTTTTGGTCGCCACGATGTAAAAAAGATGTTGAGACTCTAGAAAGAGTGCAGAGAAGAGCAACAAAGATGATTAGGGACTGGAGGATAAAACATATGAAGAACGGTTGCAGGAACTGGGCATGTCTAGTTTAACAAAAAGAAGGACTAGGGGAGACATGATAGCTGTGTTCCAATATCTCAGGGGCTGCCACAAAGAAGAGGGAGTCGGGCTGTTCTCCAAAGCATCTGAGGGTAGAACAAGAAGCAATGGGTGGAAACTGATCAAAGAAAGAAGCAACTTAGAACTAAGGAGAAATTTCCTGACAGTTAGAACAATTAATAAGTGGAACGACTTGCCTGCAGAAGTTGTGAATGCTCCAACACTGGAAATTTTTAAGAAACTGTTGGATAACCATCTGACTGAGATGGTGTAGGGTTTCCTGCCTGGGCAGGGGGTTGGACTAGAAGGCCTCCAAGGTCCCTTCCAACTCTGATGTTATGTTATGTTATGTTATGTTAATCTAAGCTTTTTTTTCTTCTTTTTCTATTTCATTGGCATATGATCACATCTTTGGTGCAGAACTATGAGTCAAGAGCAGTTGTATAAAAATGTACAAACACTGAGCTTTGATAAAAGCTTGAATAGCTATGTATTTGAATATTCAAGAAACAAATCTTATCTTGTATGTATCTTGTATCTTGTCTTTTTATGTACACTGAGAGCATATACACCAAAGACAAATTCCTTGTGTGTCCAATCACACTTGACCAATAAAGAATTCTATAAAGAATTCTATTATATGGTTTGAAGATTACCTTTCATGTATCTTTAACAGCTACAAAATGAAGAGGAGCTGATCATTTAGAACAAGATACCTTTTATTTATTTATTTTATTTATTTAATTTTGTCACAATAGTATACATAAACATTGTCATAGTAAAAAAAGAAAAACATATCATGAAATATATATATATATACATATATACATATATACATACACACACAACACACACACACACACACACACACATATATATGTATGTATGTATGTAAAGGATATGCATAGCTATATTAATTAGAAATAATAAAGAGAACTATAGGACAGGAACGGTAGGCACTTTTGTGCACTTTCTTATGCATGCCCCTTATAGTCCTGTTAGGAATGGGGTGAGGTCAATAGTAGACAGTTTTTGGTTGAAGATTTTGGGATTTTTTGTAGAGACTATGGAGTCAGGTAATGAGTTCCAAGCAGTAACAACTCTGTTGCAGAAGTCATATTTTCTGCAATCAAGTTTGAAGCGGTTGACATTAAGCTTGAATCTATTTTTTGCTCTTGTAATATTGCGATTGAAGCTGAAGTAGTCTTTTACAGAAAGGATATTGCAATAGATGATTTTGTGTGTTAAACACAGGTCATGTCGAAGTCGATGTAATTGTAAGTTTTCTAATCCCAGGATTTCAAGCCTGGTGGCATAAGGTATTTTGTTGTTTTCGGAGGAGTGAAGAACTCTTATAGTAAAATATTTCTGGACGCGTTCTATTGTATTTATGTCAGAGATGTGGTGTGGGTTCCAGACTGATGAGCAGTATTCAAGAATAGGTCTGGCAAATGTTTTGTATGCTCTAGTTAGTAGTGTAGAGTTTTTGGAAAAGAAGCTGCATGAAATTAGGTTAACTACTTTAAGAGCCTTTTTTGCTATGTAGTTGCAGTGGGCTTTGGCATTTAGGTCATTTGATATGAGAACTCCAAGATCTTTGATAGGGTGAGGGTCGTCAGTAAGGTAATGACTATCAAGTTTGTACTTGTTGATAGGATTCTTTTTTCCAATATGTAAGACTGAGCATTTGCTGGTAGAGATTTGGAGTTGCCAAGTTTTAGACCAATCGGAAACTAAGTCGAGGTCTTCTTGAAGGGTAGAAGTATTGTTAGTGGTATTAAATAGTTTGACATCGTCAGCAAAGAGAACACAATAACTTGAGATGAGGTCACAGAGATCATTTATGTATAGTATGAAGAGCGTTGGACCAAGAACACTACCTTGAGGAATGCCACTTTTGACAGGAACAGGATTTGATATAGCGTTACCAATTTTGACC